>NC_082364.1:5709166-6053333 GCF_027477595.1 Haemorhous mexicanus
AACCATCCAGCCCAACCTTCGCTAGCGCATGTCACTCTAGGCCCTTTCCCCTCAGATTCTGGCCTCAAGGTACTCACCACAACACTCTGCCTTCCTCACTGCACCCTCCAAGTCCCCCCTCCCTGCATTCCTCCCTCCCTCTGCAGCGTTCTGTCTGTCTGTCCCTCCCTGCCTGCTCTCTCTCTGTCTCTCTGCTGCCCCGGTTTTGGTTTTTTTTTGGGGGTGCTGCCCAGAATGCTTTTGCCTTGCCTTGCCTCTCTGCATGCTCTTTTTGCTGTGTTTCCCTTTGCTTCCTGCAGCCAGGCATGTGGGACAGGGGGAGGGTTCATGGCTTGGTGGCAGAGCAGGGGTTGGCCCCCCTGCTGCAGGTGGGTTTGAAGTTCCTGCTCTGGTTGAGGGAATTTCTGCAGTGCCCGTGAGGAATCAGAAGTCAGAGATGCTGAGAGGGCTTTTCCCTCCTTGTTCCCAGGACAAGGGAATGACTGAAAGGAAAATTTAAAGAAGAAAGGCTTGTGTGCATGTGGAAGTAACTCTAGAGAAGATGGAGCAGATGTGCATGTGTGAAAGAACAAGGTGGGAGAGGATGTGACAGAATATGGGAACACCTAAAGGTTCCCCCAGCTGAAAGACTCCGTGGATAAGAGACAGGCAGACAGGGACTGTGCATGTGACAGTGACAGGGCTGGCGTGGCATGAGGCAGGTGCTGGTGGCAAGTTTGGATGCCTGGGAGAGAGGGAGAGATTATTTTCCTTGGTGTTCTCCTTCTCAAAACCAGGCAAAGACTGAGTCCTGCTCTCCGGACATTTTCGAGTGTCACCAAACTTATTCAAGGACCTGAGCCTGTTGGCAGAGGCTCAGGTCCTGTGGCAGGGAGTGATTTGGACTCAGTTGCTTGTTCTGTACCATCTCCAGTAACCCTCTGAACGATGATTTTTTAGTGGAAAAACCACTAAAATTGGGATGACTTCAGCTCTTCCCACGATCCTTTCCCCCATCATCACAGCTTTTTCTCAGCTATTAAAGCCACCAGGTCCCTGAAAGGGAGAGATATCTCCTTTCCCACCTTTTCTGGATGATTCCAAGAGTTTTTGGCCAAGGAAATGCCACTGGTGCCCCTGTCCATGGCTCCAGCTGTCTCTCGCTCCTGGGGTTGTGGTGACTCCAGGCCCTGCCTTGCTCCTTCCCCTTTGTTTCGCTGCCTTTCCAGCAGCAGGAAGGATCTGTGGGTTTAAAGGAAGGGAAGGGAGAGGAGAAAAGGCAGCCAGCAAACAGAGGTGCTTTGGAGGTCCTTGAATCCCCCCTGGTCAGCCCAGGTAGATCAGAGGGGGCTCCAGAGAAGGGGCAGCTTGGGGCCAGAAAGGAATGGCTTGGAGAAGACAAAGGATCATTGGGAAGGAAGGAAGGGAAGGAGGATAAGCAGGAGGAAAATGGCATTTTTATAAACCCCCCTGGACAATCCTGTTCAGTGTCCCCCTGAGCTGAGGAGCTCCGTGGGTGAGGGTGCAGCCCCCACTCCTGGGTGCGAGGCGTGCAGGGGCTGCTCCAGTTTGCTCTGTCCCTGTGCTCCCTGGTGTTCCCGTGCTGGAAGCAGCCCTGTAGCTCCCCTGGTGTAGCAAAAGCCCTCCTAGGTGAGTGTCTGCATGGAGCAGATCCATAACCTCTCTCTCTTGTGGTGTCTCACCCACTCCTGCTCCCAGAATGAGGATCAAGGTCTTCGTAGACGTAACGAGCGAGAGTGGACAGTAAGTTTTGGATGGGTTTGGTTTTCCCTTCCCTCTGTTTCCTTGTGGGGATCTGTTTGTCACTGCCCTCCCAGGCACTTCCAGCCTCCTGCATCCTCTCTGGGATGAGAATTCCAGCCCTGAGGAAGGGGTGGTTGAAACCAGCCACTCTCCCTCGTGTCTTCACCTCCCGTTCCCAACAGATTCTTGGGCTGCTCCCACTGCTCCAAACAAGGCAAGAGCTCCCTAATCCATCTTGGGAGGTCTCGCCTCGTCCTCCCCAGGGTGGGGAATTTTATTGTCAGCAAAAGGACAGTAATCCTCCAAATCCAAATTTGGAAATCCTCCCAGTCTCTCTCAAGTAAAAATAAAGCCAGTCATATGGTGCTTTGAAGGTGTAATCTCCCTGCTAAGACACACCACAGATCAGGGCAATTTGATTTTTTTTATGCTTTTTTAATTATTTCCTCCCCCCTTCACCTCCCCACACTCCAGCTCTCCGTTTTGCTTGGGAATTTCTTGTCCCTGTTGCAGCAGGAAAAGCTGGAAACCATCAGACCTGGAATCAAAACACAACAAATCAGTGGCCAGGGTTCAGACTCCCATTTCCTAATTGCAGGGGAAATAAAGCAAAGAGGTGGCTCCTTATTAGCTTCCCATTTTTAAATGAGGATATCAGCCCTGCCTTGACTCCAGAAGGGTGGAGAGGAGGATTTGGGAGAGAAACAGCCAGGAGGGAAATGTTTGGGATGATTGGTGGTGTGAGGTGCTGTAGGAACATGGACCAGGTAGGTACCAGAGGCAGCAGGGGAAAAGAAAAGCATGCTGTGAGAAGGAATGCAGCGTTCTGAGCAAGTTTTCTGCATAATTAATACTTGCATGTGTCTGAATGCATCCCTCACCACAGGTCCTTGCTCTGCATTTGGGGAATTTCAGCTCAATCTTTTTATTTCCTGAACCCAGGGGCGAGTCCCTCTGTCCCACTTGCCCTCAGTTCTGTCCTCACAGGAGCCCAAGTTCAGGTTCCTGCTCATCCCTGCCACATCAGTGCTCATTCTTTCCTCAGGACAGGGATTATCCAAGAGCTCCCTCCCTGATAAAGCACCAAACAGAGCAGGAACCTGCCCCGAGATCCCTAAAATCATGGCCACACTTGGAAGTGGAAAAATACCCCAAATACCCCGAGCAGGGAGCTCAGACCCAGGGGAGGAGAGGATGTGAGGCTCCCAACACCAGCAGGAAATAATCCTTTTTTTGGTTCCCAGTGTATTTTCTGGGCCTCAACACCCTCAGCCTCTGCCCTGGCTGGTCCTCAGTGTGACAGCAGCTTTGTGATGCTGTCACTCAACAGAGCTGCTCCTTCCTGGCCATCAGCCTGTGCTGCAGCCCAAACTTCCAAACCAGCAGATGAGGGGGGGTCAGGGTAGTGGCAGCCCAAAATTTCAGGAGTTTTGAGCAGCAGGGGCTTTTCTCCAGCCAGGAAAGCACAGGTGAACACATTCCATAAATGCAAAAATGTGTTTGCCATTAGCTTGGCCAAGCAGAGAAAACCATTACCTGTCCAACTCTCACCTGTAAAATCTTCAGATTCCCCAAAAACCATAGCAGAGAAACCCTCAGGTCACTGAGAAGGAGTTTTTCACTTTCAGACCAGTAGGAACTCATTACTCCAAGATGATTAAAAGTACAGGACATGGTCAGCTGCCTCACACCTCCTGCTACCCGAAGAGATGTTCTGCAAATAGAAGAAAAGATGGAATTGGGTGTGGAGGGATGGAGAAGGGTTGAGTTAAAGTCATGGCAGAAATGAAAGCTCCCTAATTCAATCAAATAAAGCCTGTTTAAAGGTAATCTGCCAGGCTGTCTGAAATGGATAGATTGCTGACATCCCCTTTAATCAGGCTCTTGGAAATAAAACTGAGAGGGGAGGATGTAACCCAGATAATGAAGAATTGCATGGAGTCATGCTGGAGACAAAGGCAAGTGGGAGAAGTCAGGTGGGGGAAGGTGGTAGAATCGTGTGCCAGTTCAATTTAATTAGTTCATTATCCCTAATTTAATTTCAAACTTCGTTAAAGATAAATTAGATTGGGGAAAAGTCACAGTGGGACTGGGGAAGGAAGTCAAAGGGCACTGGCTGTGAGATGTGTTAGAAAACACCAGGCTGGTTTTGTTCTCCTCCCTTTTGCCACTCCATAAACGAGCTCAGGGAACAAAGCAGGAGCAAAGCAACTCCTGGCTCAGGTGCTGAGGAGAGGTAAAAGGAGGCAGGGAATTCTCTTCCTTTGGCCCTGACATTCTCCAGCTGCCCTGCCCTGACCCCACCTGTGAGGAGCGAGCACAAAAGAGGGGCCAGCAAGAAAAGAAGGATTTGTTTGCACTCACCTGTGCAAACAGAAGTGCTGACAAGACTGCACTGGGTGTCTTTGGCAATGTCTCACAGCCACACTAACTGGGAGAAAAGGAGGAAGAGAAATGCTTGGCTGACCCCAGGTATTGTCACAGCCAGCCCGTAAGAGTGTCTCACCCCCTTTTGCTGCCACCTGATCACACCCAGCTGAGCTTCCACTTGTGTTAACTGAGGATCTCTCCTAGGAGACCTTTCTGTCCACCAGACCTGCACACAGCTCTAGCAAATCCTCTGCTTTTCTCAGAAAGCACAGAAACTTCCCCTCCCACTTAATTGATGACAAATTACAAGGAACTCCCTTGCCTGCTTTGTCTTACTAAATTTCTGTAATTAAGACAGCTTCCCTTTCAGGCTAGCTTAACCCAGAAGATTAAAGCAGGAGGAGAGCATGGCTAAATAAAGATTTTTTTTCCCCCTTCCAGGTGTGGAAAGGGGTTCTGTTGAGTGTGACAATTCTTAAGAGTAGATTGTACAGGGAGAGGACTTTACACGTCCCATTTTCCCAGTCTGTGAGCCCCTTTTAACCTCTTTTTATCAGCTGGGGCTGCCAGAAGAACAGCAAACATTTATTTAAGGTTGAGTTAGTGAGGCTTTTTCATAGCCCCTGGCTTGGGCTCCTCTGCTTAAAGAGCTCTAATGCTGCACTTATCCACATTTTCACTTGGCAATTAAAAGGCTAAAATGGACAAAAACTGTGGGAAAGGCCCACCCAAATGTAGGATGCCAGCACAGAACTCCACTGCTGACTTTTAAAAGCTCAGTCTGTAGGATAAACAGTTTTGCCAGTGGAAGGGAAATGAAAATGAGGTTGGACCTCAGCACTGCTGCTGTTTTCCTGGGGCTCAGGCAAACTTTCCCTCACTGGGCTCAGCCAGACTGTTCCCAAAATTGCCTTTGTGCCTCTCCCAGCGGTCTGAGCCATCAATAAATTATTGTCACCACCTTGTTTTCTATAGGATTTGGGATTTTTAAAGAGTCCTGGTGAAATATTCATCCAGGAGCTGGAGTGGGTTGTTCTGTTCCTTCAGGCGTTTTCTCCTGAGGGCCAACCCTGTCCTTTCCACAAAACTGTTCCTGGGAATCTGAAAGGGAACAAGGAAGGACTCAAGGGCAAGTTGCTTGCTTCAAACCACAAGCATCAAAACCTTTTCCAGTGCTGTTTGCTCCCTCTTGGAGAAGAAATTATCTCCTGGTGAGCGCCCCTGAGCCCAGGTTGGTTTTAAAAAACAAGTGTCCATCCTGCTTGGGTCATCCTGCAGGGTTTCCAAAGCAGGAAAGGGTCTGGGAGCAGGGAGGAATCCTTCCCATCTGCTGCCACCCTCTGGGGAGCCGCAGCCCTGGGATGTGGGAGAGATGCTCCCTCAAGCCCAGCAGGGCAAAGCATCCACACACAGAGGGAAAAGCACGGGGCCCACAGAGCAGCCTCGGGTTTGGAAGTGGTTTTATGTTCTCTGTAGTTGATTTGACTCACAGAACCCAGCCCGAGGCTTCCTGGGGAGCTGCTCACACAGGCAGAGCCCAGCACTCCTGTCTCCCATGCTAACAACAGGCACAGGGAGCTTATTCTGCATCCCAAGCCCCGGGTAGGACACAGGTGCCCTTTAAATGGAAGAGCACAGGCCTGGCTTGGATTAATGATGCCTTCAAGCACTGCTTTTGCAAAACTCAGGTTAGGAAGCACAGGAATAAACTGCCCTTCCTCTGGCTGGCTGATTGTTTAGTCCAGAGAGCAGAGTATTTACAGACAAGGGACAAGCCATGCCCAACCCATACATATTCATCAACAATCTGGGTATTTCAGGCAGCAAGACAAAAACTTTGCAGCGTGAGGATTTACCACCTGGGTTTCCATTTTCCTGAAGCAGCAAGCTCTGTAAACTGGTTAACATTCCATCCTGCTTGCTCTCTGTGTGTCTCAGCAAGGAGCTGAAGGGCTGTGTGTGTTTTCTGGCCGTGCATCCCGGAGTTTTCACCCGTTGACTTTTGTCTCTACTTGCAGAACTTTGGAAAGTGTCACTCAGAGATATCGAATGCGAGTGATTACCTGACCCGCTGTTACTCACATGAAGATCGATATCTGGAGAAGATCCCTCATGTCTATGCCCCCTTGTCAGACCTCCCACAAGATCTTTATCCTCACCATTCCGACATCTCCTTCTGCTGCCCACCTCCTGGCTCCCGGGCTCCTTACATCTGTCCTAAGGAACAGTATGTTTAAAGTGTCAACACTGCAAAAAAAAAAAACAAAAAAAAAAAGAAGAAACTCATGGTTTTCACCTCTCCTGTGGCTCAACAACCAAGGCCTTCCAGCCCTCCCCTCCCTTTGCCATTGCTCATTTTATTGATTGGTTTTTAAATCCGGGTGCAATTGCCATGATTAGTTCCAAGTGTCTGCCTGGCTTGCTAACGCTCAAGGGAACACCCTGCCTTCTCCCACGTCCTCTCCAGTACCTGCATCTTTCTTTTCTCCTCCTGGCTCTGTGTGTGCATGTGTCTGTGGGTGACAGCTGCCCTGTGGTGGGTGGGGTGTGCCCAGCCCAGCCCCGTGTCCGTGGGTTTTCCCCTGTGTTGATTCCTGCACTCCTCACGCCGGAGCAGCCGGGTGTGGATCATCCCCAGCCCTCGCTGCAGCTTCTGTGAGGTTTTACAGCACAGCCAGTGCTCAAAGCTGAGCCTGTGGCTTTTTATTTCTTTTTTGTTTGTTTGTTTGTTTTCCTGCTCCTTTTCCCCCTTGGAAGTGGGGATAGCAAATCCCCGTTTGTGAGGAGCTGAACAGCCAAGATTGCTGAACCAAATCATAAGATGCTTATAACGAAAGATGCTCAAAACCAACCCAAAAATAGAGATCAGGACATGGTTTAGGCGGTTTGTTTCTGTCCTTTTCCCTTCCTGCTCCCACTCCCAATCTCCTGGATTGACTCTTTTAAAGGAGACACATTTTGGAGTCAACACATTTGGAGAAAGCATCCTTTAAATAACAGGTCTGATAACCTGAAACCCAAAGGAGAAAATAATTATAAAGGAAAACATTCTCTCTAATTTTCCTTTCAAAGCCTAACGTGGCCCCCCACGAACTTTTCCCCCTTCTCTTCCTCACATCTGTTGATTGGAATTTTAAAATTAACTCAGGCAGAATATGAAGAATAAATCAGGATTTCAGGTAATCTCCTAGCTCTTAATGAAGGATAAAAGCCAATAGAGGAATTTGGTCTTTTAACTTTTATAAAAGCATCTTAGTTTTGGGACTACACCTTTTTTTGATATTGGAATGTGTGTGGGTGTGTAAATCCAAACGTGTACATTCCTGTGACCACAAAGTGTTTTAGAGAAGGGAATTTATCTCCACATCACATTTGTGTTCACTTGTACTAGAGAAAAAAATATATAAATATCGATATACACTTCAATGTATATAAAAGGAAAGAAGAGGAAGAGGAGGATGAGGAATGAACATCCTGCCTCAGAGCTTGGTTTCAGGGATAACTCCCATCTGTTTCACCCATGGCATGGAAGAGGTGAGGCTGGGATGGTTCTGGACGAGGGGATAAATCTTTGTGGCCAGAGGGCATTTCCTTGGCTTTGGCTCAGGGAATTTCCTTGGCTCTGCCCATCTGGCATTCTGCAGGCACTAAAATCCCTCTGGAAAACGGGAGGGTGCTGGAGCTGAGGGCATGGGAGGGAGAGTGGGCACCACAGCCTTGCCCTGCTGCCCAGGCACCCAAAACCTGTCAGTGCTGCTGGGACAGGTGAGGAATGGAACTCCCAGCAGGTGACAGCTCCTGTCAGGGGACGTGTGACCACACAGGTGTCCCAGCCCAGCTCCTGCACTGAGGCACCCGTTAATCTTTGTTGAGCTGGATCTCAGCAGCTCTGCCTGCTCTCTGCCCTTGCTGTGTCCCTGTCACCTCCAGCCTCGTCCTGCCTGTCCCTGCTCCTCCCCACAGCTGCACATCTGGGCCACTCTGCCTCCCTGCAGCCTGGCAAACACATCTGGACGGGGGAGAGGGGCTCACACCCTGCTCAGTCGGGCAGCACAGCCCTGGGGGGGATGACACAATGTGCATGGATCCCCCAGAATGGCAAAAATCACCCCCAGCTCTTCCCAGCCCTTGCCCAGAGCACGCTGCCACTCTGTGCTCGAGCAGGACAAGGTTTGGGGGGAGCTGCTGCACCTGGAGAGGTTTTTCCTGCTGGGAGGTGGCCTCACACTAAGGGACAGGTGGGTGCATCAGCTGAGCCTCCTGGGGGTGCCTGGCTGGCTGAGGAGTGGATGAAGGGGAGTTTTTGATGCATTTTTTGGCCAAGCTGGAATGGGCAGCAGCAGCTCTGCCATGTGCTGGTGCGTGGAGCACCCTGATTCCCAAAGGATCAGGGGAGGATCATCAGGACACAGAGCACTCCACACAACTTTTCAATCCCATCCTGCCAGTCCTGACTGATGCAAACCTTCCTGGAATCATTTGTAGTCACGTTTCCTCTGGCAGTCTCCAGAGGATGCAGCCGGTTGTTCCCTCACACCAAAGGACTCCAGTGCTCCAGGTCTCTGTCAGAAAATGCATTTTTCTCTCTGGTATTCTCCCCAACACACCTTGGGTTACCATGGAGCTGGAAACTGGGTGTGCTCTGAACCAAAGGCACAGCCACCACGCTGAATCTGCCAAATCTGCCTTTGCTCCCTCTCTTTGGAAAGGTGAGGAGGTGCTGGAAGCCCCACGGGTCTCTGATGTCCTGGAATCAACCCAGCCCCACTGACCATGAGGACAAAGCAAGCAAAACCCCATTCCAAGCTTCCCTACCTGCATGCCTGGAACAGCAGAGCTCTGCCTGTACCGTGGTTTGATTTGGAGCCTTCACCTGATGTGGTTTCAGACAGATCCAGGAATTTAAATGAGAAGTGGAATATGTTCAGGTCTTCAGATACAAGAGGAAAGAAGCCAGACAAAATGATTGCTTGCCAGAGGAGGCTGAGAACACGTTGCAGGTGGTTTTCTCTGCTGCCCATGTCGGGGACAAAGGTGCTTTGATGAGCAAGGGGAAGGCAGGGATACAAACTGCAGCATTACAGAAAAACTCTGCTTGCCTTGTGCAGCTTTGAATCTCAGCTGCCCACAGAAGCCTGCCACAAAGGGTTTTAGTGGGCTTGCAGCAAAGCAAAAGGATTTCAATCCTCCCTGAAAAGGTAAAAGGCAGGAGAAGCCTCAGTTCAAAGCAGTAGCTTGACTTATGCCAGCACAGGTGTTTAGTCTAGGAATGCCTTGGTTCTCTCTGCCTCTCCTGAAGAGCTGGTTTGATCTCAAAAAATGGCAAGAGGGACTCACCACACGCCACCAAATTCCTCTGAGCCCTAGGGAAAAGGGGGAACCCTGAAGGACAGCCCTGAAGTAAGAAATAGTGAGTCCAGTGCTTTGGTTCTACAAACCTGTGCTTGGGAATGTTCTGATTCAGGGCTCTTGTTCCTCCCTCCCTCTCCCTGCTGTCACCCAGTGTTTGCCCAATGGCTCTTCCCAAACTTCCCTGGGCTAAATCCTCACTTTGCTCCAGGATAAGGCTGCCCACACCCGGGGGGAGCTTGCAGGTGCTGGATCAGGGCCAGGGGGAGGTGTTCTCCTGCTGGCACGGTGCCAATTGACTTTAGGAGATTCCCTGCTCTGGAGACTGAGCCACCCAGCAGCGCTGCTGGGCGTGGATCACTGGACAAGTCCAGCTGGAAACTGGTGGAGTGGGATCCAGTGGGCTGGGAGGAACTGGTGTCGTAGGATAGGGAGTCATTTAGGTTGGAAAGACCTCTAGGATGGAGCTGTTCTTCCTGTTACCAGGGTGAAATGTCACGGGTTCTGTTCCATGTGTTGGTGGCACTGACACCAGAGCTCTTGCAGATGGAAAAGACTGATCACAGAACTTAAATAAAAGTGAGCTGAAGAGTTACAGCAGCTTCTGTCCTGCCTGTGGGGGCTGTGTGGGGTGTTTGATGTCTGCCTTGCTCCCAGGGCTGCCTTCTTGCTGAGTTGTCCTCCACATGCCCCACCCCTTGCATTGCACCCCCCAAAATGCACCCACAGGCACTCCTGCTTCTCCCAGGAGTTCCTGCCCATTCCAGAGGCTCCTCAGGGCAGGAATAACCCACTTTTCCTGCTGCATCCCTCCCTGCCTGCAGCACAGGGCACCCAGGACCAAAGGTAAGCAGAGGAGCAGAGTTCAGTGACCTCCAGGGCGATGGCTGCTGCTCCTCCCTGCCCTGGCTGCTCAAGAGATGTCAGTCCCACTTCACTTTGCTTGAGAATCCTCCTCCCAGCCTCCCCCTGCACGTGGGTGGGACAGATCCAGTCACAAACAGCCACTCCTGGGGCCAGCAGCTATTTGGGAAAGAAAAGGGGAGTTCCTCCTCCTCCTCCTCCTCCTCCTCCCCAGCCCACTTCTCCTGGGGCTGGCACTCAGGGCTGGTTCCAGAGGCAGGGAGTCACTGCACCAGGGTGTGAATCCAGCTGAACACTCTGCACTTCCTCAGGAGGCTCCCCATCAGACACAGCTGATCAATAAACCATTTATTGATGGCAATTTTTTAGCACTGAGAATGAAAAAGCCCCGGGATATTTCTTACCAGCAAAGCTGCACAAGGATGGAGCCTCAGCCTCTGGGTAAAGGCCCTTTGGAACAATTTAGCCACAGATTTGGGGCTAAATTGAGGGGTGGGGCACAGAGGGAGGATGGAGGGTCTGAATGCACCTGCAGCAGCAGCAGCCAAAGGTGGTCATGACTGGGAAGGGTTTGTTGGGCTGTGGGAGAGGACCTGGCAGAATTCTGCTGAGAACTCCAGGGTTTCTCTGGGCTGCTTCTCAGGGATATCGAGGAGAGACAAAATTCTCCTCAGGGCCGGGATATCACCCAGGCTGGTGGGAGCAGAGTGCTCAGTCTGCACACAGGTTTATCCTGCATTTCTGGATCCTGGCATCTCCCCCAGGGCTGTGTTTACTTCCCAGGACGGGGAAAAGAATCTGGATTCTCCTCCTGCATGGCAGTTTTTAAAATATTTGCCCACAGACTGCCACCAATGCCCACCTGAACGTGGTCCATAGGAGCTGAAAAGTCACACCAACAGCCAGTGTGGCATCAGGAACACCTTGCCCAGGTGGAAGCTGCCCACTCCAACAGGAAAACACATCCATCCCAGCTCCTTTTTAATTTTCCTGTGGCTGGCAGGGTCAGCACTGAGTTTTGTGGTCCCTTTCTCCAGTGCTGAATGTCTGATCAGTGCCACAGTCAGAACAGAAAACTTCCTGCTGGGCCATTTTATGGCTGTGTAGAAATTTATGCATCCATTCATATGTATAAAACTAAAATACAGCTCTTGGACTGCACTAAATATATCAAACCTATCAAAACACTTACACAGGATAAGTAAATTGATACTTATGTAGTGTAAGGTGAAAAGCTGTTGTTTCACCATCTAATTACATTTATAAAGATATTTTCTCCTAGAACTAAAAAAAAAAAAAGGCCCCATGGAGGGTGGAGGATGTTCAAATTCAGGGAGGAGCTGCAAATTCAAGGCCAGCACAGGAAAGGGCTGCACTGAAGATTTCACATCCCTGCTGCAAACGGGGCAGGCTGAGCTCTTCTTTTTTTTTATAATTTTTTTTTTCTCTACTGTCATGCTCTATTTTCTTCCCCTTTATGGCAGATGGGAGGTGAGGCTTTAAAGGCTGCCAAGAATGCATCCAGCCCTGCTCCTCTGGCGGAACAGCACCATAGAGGGAATGAACTTTTTCTCCAAGCTTCCTTCCCTCCCCCTCGTCATCCAGGCTCGAGCGCCATCATTTTCATATCACTACTAATTACATTAATTATTCTCCTCAGCGCAAAACTCATTACGCTGGAATTCACGGTTCATTAAGTCAGAGGCAGGGCTTTTCCTGGGTGCAGTGCTGTGGGGTCAGGATTATTTCTGTCCTGGCTGGGGGCAGCTCCTAATCCGTGCGTGTCTCCCGTTAGCGCCTGCTAAAGTGTGACCAAAGTCGTGTGTGCCACCGCAGGGCTGTCACAGCAGGCTGGGGGTGGCTCTGAACCACGGCAGGACTGGAAAGGTCAGCAGTGCTGGTGTGAAATGAGGTTTGTTCCAGCCCAGGGGAGGCCAGGTGTGAGGAGCAGAGAGGAGCAGCCCAGGGAGTGCTCGAGGCAGGGCGACTCAAGGTGCAGCAGGACGTGCTTGGTGCTGTGGGGAAAGGTTTGTTCACAGGAGATCCAGCTCCACACCTCCTGCAGAGCTGCCCTGAGCCTCTGGAAGTTGCTCCCAGCACAGGACACAGAGGATTTTCTTCCTGGGCTAAGGCAACGTGCTCAGGGGGCTGAAATAGGAGGGAGATTTGAGGGTGCCATGGGCTGGAAAGGCCATCCAGGCCATGCCTTTGGGGTGGCAGCAGTGCTGTGTGCCAGTTCCCCGTGTCCCTTTGCCAGGCTGGGGGGTTTATCCAGCTGAGGGGCTCCAACTTCACTCCCTGAGAGCTGGAGGTGATGGGCACTTCCACTCTCCTGGGGTGTGGTGTGGAAGAGTTCCACATCACCTGGATGGGGTGGTGGTATGGAAGGGCTCCACATCACCTGGGTGGGGTGGTGGTGGTGTGGAAGGGCTCCACATCACCTGGATGTGGTGGTGGTGGTGTGGAAGGGCTCCACATCACCTGGATGGGGTGGTGGTGGTGTGGAAGGGCTCCACATCACCTGGATGGGGTGGTGGTGGTGTGGAAGGGCTCCACATCACCTGGATGGGGTGGTGGTGGTGTGGAAGGGCTCCACATCACCTGGATGGGGTGGTGGTGGTGTGGAAGGGCTCCACATCACCTGGATGGGGTGGTGGTGGTGTGGAAGGGCTCCACATCACCTGGATGGGGTGGTGGTGGTGTGGAAGGGCTCCACATCACCTGGATGGGGTGGTGGTGTCACCTCCTGCCCTCAGAGGGACACCTCTGGAATTACCCAGCACCTCCCCTCTCCTGAAGAGCAGCCAGGAGTAAAGTTTCACTGATTTTGGAGAATAAAACCCAAGCTGGGGGTGGGATGGAAGGAGGAACAAGGAGAAGCTGCAGGTGCCCTGCTGAGGCTCCCCAGCTCCCCGAGCCCAGGAGCTGGAGGGATGGGCAGGATCACTTCCTAAGGGACCTGACCCCAGGGAATCCTTTTCCTGAGTGCAGTCCCTCCTTCTCACACGCACAGGTTCCTAGCACGCTCCCTAATTACTGTAATTAAGCAGTCACTCTGAGTGATGTTAGACACAGGGTTCAGAGTGGTTACAGCCCTGCAGAAGATTAAACCACCCCCACCTCCAGGCCCTGAGCTCTTCCCCATCGCGGGGATGATGGGTTAGAGCAGCAGGCAGAGCCCTGTGGCACAGGCTGTGCCATCTGTCACGGCTCTGGGGTCACAGCAGCCTGTCACTGCCTGGACCTCCACGTCCCTGCAGCTCCCAGAGGTGCAGGACTGTCTGCCACAGTAGATGGGAGGCCCTGGAAGGGTAAACTCCCTGTGGCTGGCACAGAGATGATGCCTGCTTGTCTATTTTGTCATCTGCCAAGCACGAGGATCTAAATATGTAGGGGGATGCAGTGTGGGTAAATGAAGGTGGTGCAGAAGGCAATCTCATCCCCCAACGAGCTGCAGCTGGGCCAATTGCTAAAGATCAGAAGCAGGCCTGATCTGAACAGGCCACACTGCAGGCAATAAGAACAAGTGGGGTAAAGGAGTGGGTTGGTGGGATCTGGAGCCAGGTCACTGCTGCAAGGACCAGGAACTGGCAGTGCATGGAGGAGCTGCCCGTGAGAAACACCCAGGAGGTGTGGAGCTCTGGCAATGTGGAATCCTTGTGCTATAAGGATGTTAGAACTCGGGCTAGCTAAGATGACATAAATAGCCAGCTGGATCTGTGCAAGTGCAAAGTGCTGTGGAGCAGGGAGGGGCCCATTCCCACTTTATTCTCTCAGTCCCCACCGTTTTCTCTCTCTTCTGGTCCCCTTTAGGAAGGAATTCTGACATTAGGCAGTAACCCGGTCCGAGCAGGGAGTTCAAGCCCATTTCCTCCTGGTTTACCACCAGCCTGATGAGCTGGGAAATGGCCTTTCCTAAGGCACAACAGCAGGGCACTAAACTGGAGACAGCCTTTTCAACCCCACACCTGCATTCCCTCCCTCCCCAGCCTTTTCTTTCCTGGGGGGCACCCAGTGTTTGCAGTTCTGTTCTCCCAGTGCAGGAGATGGGGGCTCAGTTCCTGCACAATTGGCACCTAATTCATTTCTCTGTGAATGTGAACATCAATAGTGTTTGTAGAACCCACAGGGGCCCTCCCATCGGTCACTGTCCTCCTTGGGTCCATCCCTGGCTGCCAAAAGATCCTTTCAGGAGGAGATTCCACCAGCTGAAGAAGGAAAATAATGATCCCCATGACTCTCATGAAGCCTGAGAAGTCTCCAGGCTTCTGCTCTCACCCCGAGCAGAGGGAAAGAGTTTCTTGGTAAACTCATGGGATGGACTGGCTTTTCTCAGAATTTTGCCTAGGTAGTCAAATTCTGGTGCTTGGTTTAGCTCCAATTCATCTCAAAGTGCCTTCTCACACATGCAAGGACATGCATTTCTCCAGCAGATGTTCAGTGGTTTCTGCTCTACTTGTGCTTGCAGATTTTGTGGGCACAACGCTGAAAGCCAAGTTCAGGCTGTCCCACAGCACCAGAGCTCCACAACTTTATTATCATTATTAATTTATTTTTTTTCTTCTATTTCCTGTGCCTCTAATTTTATCTCTAGGAAGTATCCTCCAGCCAGTGTTGGATGTCAGTGTCCTGCCTGTGCTAGGAACAATTCCAGCCCCGTGGTCAGCTGCTCCATCTGGGGATGTTCCAGGGGTTTGTACAGCTGTTGACTGCTCCCCTTTCCCATCTGTTTCTCTCCTCCCTGCCTCATCTGTCCACTCCACCATTCCCAGCATGGCAGCACCACCTGGAGCTGTTGGAGAGGGGAGTTTAGCAGAGCAGGGAACCCAGGCTGAGCTCTCCAGTTTGCGACTGCTCTTTTTTTATTTCTTTTTTTTTTTTCAGTGTTTGCCTTCCAAATCCCACGGAATAGTTACTAATATTCCATCCCTGCTTATTGATGGGAAACCAGCTGGAGTGTGATTGCCTGTTATATCTCAGGGGCTGCTGATAAATGTTGCTGCTGAGCTGGCCATTTCCCAGCTGCCCAGGCCCCAGATCCAGAAAACTTCATTTTTCTTTTCCCTAAAAAACCTGAATGCATGGACAGCTCATTCCTCTGGATTTACACCTGAATTGGCTCCTGTTCTGGAAGGGCTTTTAGGCACACAGAAAGGGCTCAGCTGCACCTTGCTGGCTGTTCCTGGGCTTTTCCTGAATATTTTCAGCTCTTCCACAGCTCCATCCCTCTCCCCGAGGGCAGCAGCCTCCTGACATACAAAGACAGCAAAAAAAAAATCTCAGAATTAACCCTTTTTGGTTGCTTTTACCTCTCCCTAAGGCACATTGAAGGCCTTAATCATACAGTTTTTAAGACTTAAATTCAATGTAGGATTTAATATGAGTTCTTTCTCCTTCAGCTTTTTTCTCTTTCTACTGGGATTGGGTTGGGATAGCCCTGGGGCAAGGAGCCCAAAAATGGCTCCAGACTCCCTGAGAAGAGGGAGCTGATCCTCCCCCAGGCTGGTTTAAAGATGTGACTTGGCTTTTCAGCACCAGGACCATCCACCACTTTCCCACCTGCTGATCCCCAGGGAGCAGCACAAGATGTGAGCAGGATTTGTGTAGGAAAACCCCACAGGATCAGCCTCTGAGCCATTCTCACTCATGGGGAGGAATTTATAAAGACAGCAAAAAAAACCCCAAAACCTTCAGAGTTCAAATCCATTCTTTTCCTTTCTTTTTCTTTTTTTTTTTCCTCCCTTTTTGGATTTTTTTTTCCAACATGATATGAATACAGTCACAGAGCTCCTCTGAATATTCAGATTTTTTGTTTGAGCACCGGATTCCTCTGTTCCCATTCGCTCAGCTAATTACCCTTTTAGCTTGCTTTTGCTCTATTTTCACAGATCTCCTGGTTTATTTATATCTACCTATCTGTAATGATTTCAGAGCCATTACTCACAGCAGCACCAGGAAACATTACATTTCCCAATTTACAATTGCAATTATGATATCCGTCAGAAACAAATGCAGCTGCCTTTAATTTTAAGCAATATTTTGATCATTGTAATTAAAAAAAGAACTTATGGCACTGCACACATTAGAGAAATTAATGTAATTTCCTGGCTGCCTTAAAAGGCATGCAAATAGTGGTCTCTGGATGAGAGATTTAGGGGAGAATTAACCCTTTTTGGTTGCTTTTACCACTCTTCAAGGCCTGTTGAAGGCCTTAATGACACGGTTTTTAAGACGAAAATTCAGTGTAGGATTTAATATGTGAGTTCTTTGTCCTTCAACTTCTTCTTTCTCCTGCTATTCTCTTTCTGAAATTGCTGGTTATTAAAGGATTTATGTGCAAACAAGACCATTTTCCTGTCACTGCTCATTTCAGCTCGTGTGTTTCAATGTGTGGGGACAGAAGAAATCCAGTTGCTGATATTATAATCATTGCCACAATTGCATATTACAAACTCAACAACAAACTCTGGCAGATCCCAGGTCTGTGTCTCGCTGTGCTTCACAACAAGGAGAATTTACAGCCTGAATTTGGATTCATGGCACAAAAAAAGCATCTCTGAGAGAAGCAAGGGTTCAGATGAGCAGACACAGAACATCCTTTTCATGGAACTTGAGGCTCATTCAATTAATTTTAATGTGCTGCTTTAGCCATGAAAGGTGCAAGTTTGACTTGTTGTTGTCTTAGCAGCAGGGGATTCATCAGTGCATGGCTTTGCTCCTTGTGTTATTTGCTGCCTCTTCTGTTCCTTTGGCCACTGGATGCCTTTCCCAGCTTGGGGCTTGTTCTGCAGCAGTGAAATGTTAATAACAGGCACATGGGAATTGCCAAAATTGGGCAAACCTGGGGTTCTCCCAACTTTCTGTCCTTTCTGAGAGGCTGAAATAATCAAGGAGGAGAGGTGGCCACAGCTCTTGGAGTGGACAGGGTTTAACTGTTGCTCCTGTCACTGTTTGTGCTGTGATTTGTCCCTGCAGATCCTGGCTGGCTGGTGCTGTACCAGTGGGAAATGTCCCTGGTTTGAAACTCCTAATGCCAAAAATGCTGGGGAAAGGGACATTCTGTGGGATCAGCAAACACACCAACAGCCTGGGGAAGTGTGGGTGCTCCAGAATCACGTTGGATGAGCTGGGGGAGAGCAAAGTGACACCAAACCAAATGATCTCATCACAATTCCCTCTGTTCTGCTTCTCACTTCTGCAATCTGGTAACTGCTCTGACCACAGATTTCTATCAAGCCCAAGATGATCTTGAGATAATTTGATGTCTGTCAGTAACAGATCAGGAAGACAAAAAGCCTTTTTTTCCTCCCTTTAAGCACTCAGAGCTGCAGAAAAGGGACAATCCTATTGCAAACAGAAAATTTAAGTGCGAGAGAGGAAGAACTGGCTCCTTTTAGGAATTTTCCTTCAGGTCAACACCTCATCAGGGTGATCACATCCTTAATTTCAGCCTGGGAAGATCAATCCAGCTGAAGGAAATCAAGCTGCTGTCAGGTGTGTGCACGTCAGTGCTCAGAGCATGGAGCAATAATCACTCCCTGATCAGAACTGGCTTTGCCATTATCTGCCTGGTGCTGGGCTATGATATATGAAGCAATTTTGGCTGAGACAGTTTCTGTTTTGTGTGCAAGCAGATCCTGACTGCTAAAAACTATACAGAATTGTTTTGGGTTTTTGTTTTTTTTTCCCCTTTGTGCTTTCTTTTTTGCCTTATGAAGGAGTAATATTTTAAACTAAAAGGAGTTTTCAAACCACAGTCACCATCATTTATCTTTACAGTCCTGGGGTAGGAACAATCTCTTCATTAGACACTGAATTTTTCTCCATTACAGCACTATCTGAATGCATTTATTTGGTCATTTATTAGAAGTTACTTGATGGGGTTCAGGGAAGGAAAGGACTAAATTAAAGCAAAAGGGCTGTGTGTGTAAACACGCCTGTATATTCTAAGTGGAGAAGTCTATAAAAAAATTCCAACTTAATAACAGCCATAACTCTGGGGCTCACACTGAAATCACCTCACTTGCTGCAGTGATAAAGGGAAAAAAGCTTTGGGCCAACCCCATCTGCCCAGTGGGTTTTTATCCAGCTGGGGCTGAGGAAAAGTGATTTCTCTTTAAATATTGCATCAGCATCCAACCCTTTGTTCAGGGACAGCCTCGTGTGTCTCAGGCCACGACTGTCTTGTTGGCTGCACTTTGCTTTGGGAGATCTGCAGGCAGCCAGGATTGAAGTGGAGCAGGGTTTGATCAAGCC
The DNA here is from genome assembly GCF_027477595.1 of Haemorhous mexicanus. NCBI lineage: Eukaryota > Metazoa > Chordata > Aves > Passeriformes > Fringillidae > Haemorhous > Haemorhous mexicanus. The sequence goes on from NC_082364.1 coordinate 5,727,749, forward strand.
AGGCTTTTGCTTTCAGGATTCCCCAGGCCTGGCCTGTGCTTTGTGTGGCAGGAGTGCCTCGGGGCCAGCTGATCAGAGGCTGGATGTGGAAATTCAGCTCACACCGGGGTCCTGTGCAGGTGGAACTGGTACCACCTCATCAGCAGGGCAGGGTAACCCCTCCTGAGCCCAGGGCAGCAGGAGGGGCTCACTAATGGAACAGAACAAACCCCAGGAGAGCCTGAATGGGAATGTGAGGCTCCAGGCAATTAATGCTGGGAAATTCAGACTTTATGGACAGGTCTGTTGTTTTCTTTTTGTTCAGAAGCCGGCTGAGCTCACTGTACAAACCAGAATGTGCTGAAGAGGGAGAACCTTGTTCTCCCACAACAAAACCTCCCTTCTGCACCCTGCTCATCTCCTCCAAGCCTGCTCCTCACCCACTCTCCCCCTCCCACCCCTCTGGCTCCTTGTGTTTCTTCTCTTGGCTCAAGCTCTGTGCCAGCAGTGCCCATTTCCCCCAGACTGCAGGAGCTCCTGCACGGGGGTGCTGCAGGTTCTACCCCCAGGAGATCACACCTTTGACTCGAGTCAGAACGTTGCTTTCCCACCCAACATCGTGCTTGGAGCTTGGCTGAGGGGATCAAAAAGCCTCTCCCCCATTTCTGTGCATGTCACACCATCATTCCCAAGTTAGTTCTCCTAGGATGCCTGTGAGGCTGCTAATTTTAGAGGATCTATCACTGTTTCTGGGTTTATTTTGATTCCCCTTCTCACTTTTATTAAAACAGACAACTCTTCCCTGCATATTCCAGAAGGCTGCTATGGTTTCTCAGAGGAGATTTGTAAAAACTAAAAACCAAAAAAGAAGGACCACTTCCATCCAAATAGTCTTAAAAATTTAACAAAGCAACACAACAGCTCACAGCTCAACAGGAGCATTTAGTCTTTTATGCTTAATTTCCACTGTGAATCTCTCCCTCAGAAGTGTGCTCATGTAGCCAATTGCACAGTGAAAATGCCAGACTGAAAAACAAATGCAGCACAGGCATTTGGCCTCTCCAAAAGATAGCAGGACATAAAGCAGGATTATGATCCCAGGATGCAATAAAAAGAGATAAAAAATTCAGAAGAGATCAAAGTAATTTCGGAAGCAAATGAAACATTTACATGGGAATCAGACCTTATAAATGGGAAGAGAGCAAATGGTATCAGCATGGATTAGTGTCAAGAGGGTCTAAGGGCAGATGTGTCTCCTGAACCTTTTTGGGTGTTTGGAGCATCCTCAGAGCCAAACCAGGGCCAGGAGAAGAAGGAGAACTGAGCTGTGGAGGTCACTGAGGTGCTCAGGGAAGGGGGAATGGGCTGTGAGTGGGTGAAGAGCTGGGAAAGGTCAGGTTGGTGGGAATGGCAGCTATTTATCTGCAGTCACTTGTTTGTAGATAAACAGCCAGGAGAAGACCTTTGGCAGCCTAAAACTTGGCAGACACACCCAGAGCAGGGAGATTTTGAGCTGGCCCTGGCTGGAAATCCTTTGTAACCCCACCCCAGTAAGGGAATCACAAGAAAAAGCAACACTTCCCTGCTGCAACTCACACTGGAGAGGGAGTGGGACAAAACAAAAGGATTTCGTGGTGTAAATTAAGGAAACAGCTGTTCAAGTGACACGGGTGAGCAAAGATGAGCAGCTGGAGATGAAAATATTATTATAAGCATCTTTCAGCCTTTCCTTTAGGAACCCCAAGCAGATGGAAGGGTCAGCATTCCCCGTTTCAGAGTAATAGCTTGATCCTGAACCCAGAGCCAAGGGAGGGAGGGACAGAGTCTGAGTGGAGAGAGGGAATGAAAACAAAACGAACGCAAAGGAGAGAGAGCAAAAAGAGAAGAAATGCAAGTCTTGGGAGGAAGAGCAGCTCTGTGTGAGGGGTGGCAGGTCCAGCAGGAGGTTCAGCAGCTCCTCAGCACGGCCTGTGCACAGATAGGGCTGCTCAGCATTGATGGATGGGGGGCGCTGGCAGCGGCAGCCCAGCCTCTGAAACAAAGCCCTTTGACAAAGTTGTTAATTAGATCCAGGACCTTATCACCAGCAAGGACTCTCCATCTATTTCCCTGCATGAATTGGGATCATTCCCAGAGACACAAAGGGGAGAGCAGAGCCTCACCCCAAAGCCGCCCGCGATCAATTCTCATTTGCCTGGGACACGTTCCTCTTTTTTTGTCTCACCTGCCAAGGGCTGGGAGAAGCAATTTTTAAATGTCACAGCTCATGACCTCCACCTCCTCTGCCTTCTTGCAGGATTCATCCCTGCTCAGGCTGAGGAGTGAGGAAGGTGCAGCAGCCCTTGGGAGAAGGTTTCAGTTTAATGCCCAGCATGTTCAGCTTTGGATCTTCTATTGAAATGGGGGAATTTGTTAAGCTGATGAGGGAAGGCTGCAGTGGAGAAACACAATAGCAGAGTGGGATTAGGCCTGGAGTAAGTGTCTGTACTTTGGAGGATTAATGAGAAAACTGCAATGGATTTTACATGGTGAAAAGGATTCGCTGAATGCTTTAGGTGAAATGAAATTAGTCCCACTCATGTTCTCTGAGCCTCCAAGCAGGAGAGGAGACTGGCACCCTCCCATCACGTGTCATAGCCAGATCCCCTCCAGCTGCTCTTCTTTATGGAAAATTCCAGTACAACACTGCTGGCCATTTATTTCCATTTAGGATGGCAAGCCAGGCTCCATCTCTGGGCACAGAGAAATCCTAACGAAGCCAACTCTGTGTCCAGGGACTCCGAGGCTCCCTGAGGTTGCAAGTGAGGAGAAACACTTGCCTCAGACACTTCAGATGCTCCAAATCCTTGCAGGAGAGAAGGTTCAGAAGGCCAGGCCCTGAAATGGAGAGGGGAGAAGGAACGTGGGTTCTTCAACACATGGGGAAGGTAGATGGAATAAATCAACATGTGGATGGATGGAATCATTCCAGGGTCAGGCTGGCACATGAGAGGCACCAGGGAGAGGCTTCCCAGACCCCTGGTGGAGGGCACAGATGGGGAAAAAGGGACTTGCTGATTCTGGAGCATTTACACTGCCCAGAGCTGCTGCTCCTGGAAACAGAAGAGGCCACAGAGAGCAGCTTGGGCTGGCTTGTGCCTCCTGTGTGTTGCCTTCCAGTCCATCATCCTGTCTAATTAGGCACCTCTGACACACAATTAATCCTATTTGCCCGCCGGCTTTTTTATCTTTCCTTCTGCTTTTATCAGGCAGAGAATTAGACCCTGCTGGCATGCAAAGTGCACTGCACAGACCTGGCTTTTCAGGGGGATTTGGAGACTTTTCAGAAGGCAGAACCCATGATCTTAAAAGTTTGTTAGGAGTAATTAATTTCTTTCTCTTCTCCTCTTTTTCTAATCACTGAGTGTTGATTTCACCTCTGCTCAGACAAGCAAAAAGGCGAAGATGTGAGCGTGGGTCAGAACTCAATTCAAGGCTGCCAAGTCCAGCAAATCTCAGTTTTTGGCTGCTCCCCTCAACTTATCCACTGGCCCCATCCCAAGCTTCACCTGGAAATTCCACAGACCTTCAGAGCTGCACTTTCAGGCCACAATTTCTCTTACCAGGAAAGGTGGTGGGAGTTGAGATTTTCAGGTCCCTTCTTCGCCCCATGAAAAGATTGGTCTCACCAACCTCCAAGAAAGAGATTGGTCTCACCAACCTCCAAGAAAGAGATTGGTCTCACCAACCTCCAAGAAAAAGAAGGAAAAAAGAAGTTAAAATTCTTAAACTCCCAGCATGATCACTTTGGCAACAAGACAGGTTAAGTCTCACACCTTCCTGGGATTTCCCGTGAAGTGCCTTCCCCTTAACTGGGAAAGAAGGAAAATCTGTCTGCACAGTGAAGATGGACTGCAGAGAAGGTCTGGTGACCACTGATTCCAATCCTTCTTCCATGCACAGGTCAGAGGCAGAACAAAGCTTCCAGACAGCCCAGTGCCCTTATCCTGGGAATAGGGAATAGGGATACATTCCTTTTTCAAAGATATTAAACTGCCTCCCAAGTCCATCCTTCCAGGCCCCTCTCTCTACCAGCTTCATACATCTCCAAATTTGTATTTGAATATGTATTTAAATATGAGCTTCACCCTCAGCCATGTTTTGTTCTTGTTGGGAGCGAGGCTGAGAAGATTGTAATAATGAGTTCTACACTTGTTTAGGAAATGAAGAGGCAGGAAAAGGTCACGCTGCTCCCCCTCTCTGTTCAGCAGGAGCTGCCTTCCCCAGCCAGCCCCAGTCCCAGCCCCCCTCACAGCCACCCTGGGGATCCCTCCCTGTTAGTCCCTCTTTGTTCCAGCAGGTTTTTGATTCCTGTAAAACAATGATTAACAAGACACTTCTGACTGAGCAGGTACTGCAGAGAGCTGCACCTTCCCCACCAGCTTCCTCTGCTGCCTTTTATATCTCACACTGAAATGTAATTATCTTCACGGTGCAGGGTGTAAATCAGGGTGTGTGTCAAGACGATTTCCCTCCGGGTTTTATTTTATTGCGTAATAATATTTGACACAGGGCTTAGAGGTGCTGTTACCTGCCTAATCGTGTGAAACAATTTCATGTGCAAACAGCTGGTAAGTGTGAAAACTACCATCAGCCAGCTCCAGGAAATGCTCTGCTTCCCTTATCTGTTCTTGTAGAATATCCCCTGGCGCTGGTGTTTCCCCATCAGGCTGGGAGGAGCTGCACCAGGAGAATCCAGCTCCATCCTCCCTCCTCGGTGTCCAGAGGGGAGCAGGGAATCAGGGTCTCCATCTGTGTCAAACCCCTCAGGCCAGAAGGGATGAAGTTAATTTGGAATAATTAATTAGTTGGGTTTATTATCTCAGAGAGGAAACCCTCTGTATCAGGGATGTTGCCTCAGCCTAATCTCTCACAAATAATCTGGAGGGAGAGGTTGGGCTGTCACCCTGCTCAGGTTCAGAGTTTTACACTCAGTTTCCCTCAACATCCAGCGTTTGGGGTTGGTGTTCCACTACACTTTGTCCTAAAAGGGGACATGAAGGTCCTGAGGGCTGCAGGGACCCGTCAGGGACAGGGGAGCACATGGAAAACCTCTGGGAGTCCAGCTGGGCACCCAAAGTGGAGCTGAGGCTCCCAGTCCTTATTTACAAACCCTGCTCAGGCACGTGTTTTCCTGAATGGTAAAATCCTCCTTCACCTGGGAACACAGAGATGAACCCAACCCAGGTGTGACATCAACGTGGAGAAATTAAAGGAGCCAATTCATTTCGGAGGGAAGATCCCCAAATCTGAGCCCCCCCTTTCACTTCAGGAGCTTTGTGCTGCAGAAAAACCCAAGTGCACAGGGAGAAAAGCTGAGCAGAGAGGAGAGCTCAGAGCAGCCCTGCCCTGCTTCTCCTCAGCACAAATGGGAGCCCCCGACTCTGCCTCGGGGAGAGGGGACAAAGGAGAGGCAGAGATGGCAATCTCGGGACAATGGTGGTTATTTATAAGGCTTTTTTTGTGCATTGGAGATCACAGCCAAAAGGCATCTGCCTGAGGTCTGAATTAGTCAGAGTGGGGTTGGGAGGGGAGGTGGGCAGCTGCTTGAAATCACCAGCCTCCAAGTCACTATTTTTTTTCTCCTCAGGGTAGCTGGCATTGTCAGTGATGGTTTAACCTACTTAGGATAATAATCCCTGTAATAAAGGCATTTTTTAAAAAATCCCTTAGCCCGAATGGCTGCGTGGAGGGCTATGGGAGCTGCTGTGCAGGGAGGTTCTGTGTGGGGCTTGCCAGGGAAGAGTGGTGAGCCAGCTCTGTTCTGTCAGTTTTTAATGCTCTCCCAGACCACCACCCCCTGCCAGGCAAGAAAATTCCTTTCCAGGAAGGGATCTGGCAGGGGCTGTCCCTTCCCCCCAAAAAAAAGACCTCCTCCCTGTGGATTAAGGCATTTCACATCTGGAGCAACATTAGATCATCGAGGTTTCTGATGCATCCTGAAAAACCCCTAATCCTGGCCACCATCTGGCCCAAAGCCCCTCTCCAGCTGCCGGGTCCCCTTTAGCACAGCCAGTGCCAAAATGTGTGACCTGGTGGCAGCAGCAGCAGCCTGTCCTGCTGGCCCAGGTGCCAAGGCAGGCAGGTGTGGTGCCAGGGGTGTTGGGGAGCCCTGGGGCCGGTTAATCTCAGGCTCAGCTCCCTGATCCCGAGGCGGGCAGAGTTCCTGGAGAAACCATTCTGATCCTGGGTGCAGCCCTCTGGGATGGCTCCATGGCTTTGTGGCCAAGGTCTCCCAGCTGTCCCAATTTCACAGAGATCTTCAGAGGCCTCGGATGGAGCCAGCCTTGTTCTTTAGCTGTGTTTTGTTGCTACTCCTCAATACAAAACCCTTCTCTCTCTGCTCCCAAGACTTTTCCTGCTGCAGACCAGGGCTGACCAGCAGCACCCTCAGCACCATCCCACCTCCTAAACCCATTTAATGAGGTGCAGAGCTCACTGCTTGCCCGGCTCCAGCTTTGATAAGGTCCTGCCTAAACCCTTCCCTGCTCACCCACTCGAACGCTGAGCAGACCTGAGCTGCTGGAGCAGGGACACGTTGGGAGGAATGGACTGGAACCTGCTCTCTCCCAGAGCTTTTCCCCAGGCTCAGGGTAACACGGGGACACAGGAGGGGTTTTTTGGTGTGTATTTACCAGATATCTTGGGAGTGAGTCACAGGGAACAGCACGAGTTGTGCCGGACGTGTTGGGAACAGCGCGGCAGGGCTGGTGGGGAAAAATCTCCGGGCTGTGCCTGGCTGTGGGCAGGCAGCGAAGGTGGGGCTGGGGGCTGTGTTATCCCCTCCCTCTGCACCCTGTCATGTGCCTGGACGTGTCACACACGCTGCCCTTCATCCCTGTGGGCTGGCTGAAGCTTTTCCATCCCTGGGGAGGGTGGCAGGGACAGCAGAGGGATGAGGTGCCCTCAGCCAGGTGACAGCAGAGGCAGCCCAGGGGCTGTGCCTGCTCCCCTGCCCAGGCAGATCATTTCCATACTGAGTGCTGTTATTCATGAGGGTGCTCAGAGACTTTTATGGAGCTGCAAATCCCAGCTGCTCCAACCAGGAATGAGCCAGCTGTGAGGCAGGGAGAGATTTCCCAGTGCTGGAGCAGAAATTTGCTGGGCTGCCATGGGAGTAATGCAGGCAAGGTGACAGCAGCAGCATGGATGAGTCCTGGGAGGGAAGGAGAGGAGCCTGGAACACCCTGGGGCTTGTCCTGGTTATTTATCCTTCCATCAGAAAGGAGGCTGGAAAATCCTCAGAGGGATAAATGATGATTTAGAGCCCATGCCCTCACTGGAGGGACTCTGTAGCACCTGGCACACGGGACCTGGGGGTGTGACACCCACGAGGGACAAGGGACAGACAGCAGGAGCCTTCATCTCCATCACTGGAGCAACAAATCAATTGCTTTCTCCTTTTGAGAGCCACTGAGGAAGATGATGGGGGTGGGAAGCAGCAGCCCTGGCAGTGCTGGTGATGGTGTCACCCCTGTGAGCAGGGGACAGGAGGCAGGGCACGGTGTGTGTGACAAGCAGTGGCTTTGAGAGCGTTCTGGAGCCTGCTCAGGCTAATGCAGGGTTTTATTCTAAACCATCCATGAAACACAGCTCGAAAATTGCACTTGCTATTGCTACCTCAGCCACTACAATCAAAGCTGAGGAAATGTGTGGCTCAGAGAGCTCGAGAAACAGCCTAAGAAAAAGGAGAAAAAAAAAGAAAAAAAGGCAAGGGAAAAGGGAAATGGAGGGAGAGCAGTGACTGCTGTGATTGCCCTGATGCCAGGGAGGGGGACAGGGGCTCCCCAGGTCTGGGGGCTGCAGGGGTCAAAGGAAAAGAGAGGTAAAATCAGTAATAAAATAAGATGCAAGAGCAAATCTGCCTTTATTTGCATGGTGAGGGAACGATTTGGGGGGTCCTGTTAATTCTGTGTAGATCATGTTGACACCAACAAAATACTTGGTGCTCCCTGTAAAAATGGCAGCAGTTATTAAGTGCTGCAGTGAAAGCAGCTGGATCTCATCATTGTCCTTTTGCCTGGGATTTCAGAGGGGAATGGAGCAGTGTTTGCTTGGAACATCATTGTCAAAAATGAACATTTGAAGGTGATTTCACAAGGACGTGACTGTGCCAAAAAACGAGGTGGGATGTGGTGACCCTGGAAATGTCTGGAGCAGTAACAGGGTCTTCCCCGTGCTGTTGTCACCTGAATTCCTGGGAGCCAGGAGGGTTCACACCCAGGCTGTGCTCTCGGCTCTGCGGTGAGCTCATCCCCAGCTCCGGGGCTGTGGGAAGGGCCAGGGAAAAGAAACAGCCTGAGGGGACAAATTCAGTGTCCCTGCAGGAGCAGGGAGAGCTGTCAGGTTCAGATCTGGAGCCAGCTGCTGCAGTCAGCTGCAGGATGGATTACTCCCAGCTCTGCCCTCAGTCTGGAGGCAGAGATAACAGACTGGTTGGATGCCACAGACCACAAGCCCTGCCCTTTCCATCCTCTGCATCCCCACATTCCTCTGACTTGTACACCCTCCCCGGCTGCCAGGCAGATCTGAGGTATTAAAAAGAGGATCCTAAAGAAATCTGGCAAAGACTTTGCTATCTCAGCCTCGCAGCAGAACAAGATATGGAGCTGAGGGAGCATCTATCAGAGCAGCCAGCACCCAAAGCCTCCCCCAAGAGCATCCCCACCCTCTCCTGAGACTGATCTGAGGGGAAGTAAAACATCTGTGGCAAAGCAAGAATGTTGTGTCTTTCACTCACTTTCCACACGCTGGGATGGCCCAAGTGACAGCACAGAGCCATGAGGACTTGAGAAAAATACATCTGAGCAGCTGTGGTGGTCATTTAGCCCAGCAGCTACAGGGTATGGGCATGATGGATGCTGCTGATCATCCTCTGCAACACTGAATTGCCTTTTTAGATGAGAGTTATCAATTTTGCTGCCATAGCAACCCCAAAAGTCACCTAGAGGGCTGCCTGTCTGGGAGAGCAGGGATGGTTTCTGTGTGAGATCAGGGAGAAGCCAGGATTTCTGGGATTCTGGCCCCAGCTGGAGGGTGTGAGAGCCCAGGGAGCAAGGCAGGACAGTGGGGGACAGAAGAGAGGAACCAGCTCTGAAAATGGGTGCTGGTGCTTCCTGTCACAAGCCAGCAGCTTCCCCAATATTTTTCCTTCATCAATCCCTCTTATGTGGAGTTTAATGACACTGAGGGCCCCTGTCCCTTTGCCACAATTGAATAAAATCTCTCAGAGGGTTCAGGAGTTGTAGGAGGGGACAGAAAAGCCTTTTCTCACGGATGCCATATGTGGTGTCATCCCATATCTCCATTTCCTTGGAAAACCAGGCAAGAACTGGCACACTCCAACCATTTCAGTGCTTTTCTGTGAATGTTTTCAAACCCAGAAGTTTAGCAAAACTACCCTTTTCAATGCAAATAGCTACAATTTAGCTAAATAGTGATTTTCCAACCAAAGATTTCACAGAAGATTTCCCAGACAGCCGTACAGAACAGCTCAGAGAAGCCAGGGTTTCTTTTCTTCATTCTGCCATTCATACATTGCACATTTTAAACATGTTCCTGTCTGTCTGTGAGCTGATGTCAGCTTCTCATTCCTACAAGCGCTTGAAGTGTATTAATTTTATTGAAAGACCTTGTCAAAGCTGCCTCTGTGCCCCCATCTAGGATGCTGGCTCTGCAAAGCCATTTTATTTTCAGTCTGACCCACTGAGCACTGATTGCAAACAACGATTTCTTCTGCCTTGGCATCCTGTGCGCGCCTCCCTCCTTTTTGTTTGGAGTTTATGGTCACTGGCTCTGGGCTCTGTCATTATTTGTCTTTGTTCTGTGTTTTAACCTTTGTTAGAGACTCAGCCATTGTGCAATCCCTGTTCAGTGACCTACAATATCCTAATTTAGTTGGCATTTTGGTCTGGGTGAACAATCCACTGTACGCGAGGCTTCTTTCCCTTTCTGTCTCCCATTCCTTTCAAAAGGTCTCCTGTGTATTTCTTCACCCTCTTCACCCCCCACTCTGTGTTTCCTTGGGCTGTCTTTCACCCTTTCTCTCTTTTTCTGTTCCAGATCAGCCTCAGCTCTCACCCCTGCTCCTCTCTCAGCCCCTGCTCTGTGACATGGCACCAGGAGGTCCTGCAATTCAGTTCATCCTCCCAGGATCAGCCAGGAAAGGAAACTGCTCCTCTGCTGAGGCTGAAAATTTAGTCAGCTGGTGGCAGATGAAATAATGACCCTAAAAACCTCTGGGGAGCAAAGCCCACCCACGTCTGAGGACCAGCAGCAAGTGCCTGTGGTGTTCACCATCACAAGAGGGAGTTTTGGGAGTTCTTAACAAAAATGCTTGGTTTTGTTACAGCAGACTGAGACAAAGGAGAGGGAGCCACAGGGTTCTGGACAGCTCCTGGCACTGCAGCCCTTCCCTGGATTGCCACAGGATAGCAGCACAGGGAGGAACCTGGCAGGATCCTGTCCCAGCTGTGCTCAGCTGTGTCACAGGGCGCCCCTGAGGACAAGGAGCTGGAGCTCTCTGCTCCTCTCCTGCCTCTCCTGGGATCCCCCGTGGCTGAGATCCACTGGGCTGCTCAGAGCCTCCTCAGGGCAGGGCTGGTTTGGAGCCTGAGTGCTCAGAGCAGCATTTCTCCCACTTCTCCTCCTCCTGTCCCCACTGGCTTTGAGTTCCTCTCTGATGGATTCCTGTGCCAGGAGCTGCTCCCAGGGCAAGGTGCTCACATTTCCCCTGGCCCTGGGGACATGAAAACTGCAGGGCCTGGGAGCCAGCAGTGAGCCAGGGGGGCTGTCCCTGCTAATTTCCCCCTAACACAGCATCCAGCTCCTCATCACCTGTGCAGACAGGCACAAGATGCTGGAATTGGTGGAGACACCTCAAGGTTGCAATCCAGTTCATCCTCCCAGGATCAGCCTGAAATGAAACTGCTCCTCTGCTGAGGCTGAAAAGATGGAGGTGGCTGGAGAATCAGTGCCTGGTTCTCTCAGTGTGGCCAAAGCAAGAGGAACCAGCATTGTTCATCTTCTCAGTATGGCTGAGATAATCAGTTTGGGAAAGAGGTAAAATGGCTGAATAATTAAAAAATGGCTGGAGTGCTCTAATTATGCTAGGGGGCTGCTTGTCCCATTAGGGTCATGTTTAGGGATCCTAAAGGAACAGCATCACTGTACCTGGCAGGTGTCAGCTGGTTGGGAGCCCCGTGTCAGCTCAGCCCTCTCCTTCCTCCCCTCCTTGCATCCTGCTAAAATAACAACCCTGGGCAGCCACACTCAGCTCTGCTGCAAGCCTGGGGATGCTCCAGTGCACACACCCAGAAGGAAAACACCCTTCTGGCAGCTCCTAAATCCCTGCTGTCCCATCACTGCATGGTGGCATCCTGATGAGGACATGAAAGGAGGAGATAACGCTGAAAGGGAGGAAAACAAGGCCTGCTTTTCTCTGTCTCTGCTCTTTGGAAGGAAAGGCAGAATGTGGCAGGACTATCAGATCTGTCAGCACGACAAGTGGCAAGGGGAGGGAAGGGAAATGCTATTGTACACCCCATCCTGGGGCTGGCAGGGGAAGGAGAGGGAAAACAGAGGGAAAACAAGGCGGTGTGTTCGACAGGGAGCCAGCACGTTTGTTATCAAAATGGAAATGCAGCCCTTTGTTGATGGAGGTGTATCTGCTTCCCATTGTCTCCCGTGCCAGCCCTGTGAAAGGCTCCTTTGATGGCTCCGTGTTTGTGCAGGGGCTATGAAATTGCTTCGGAAGACAAAGGGAGTCGGTGCTGCGGGTAATGAAAAGGAGCCGAGGGCTCCGCTCGCTCCTCTCGCCCCGGCAGCGCAATTTCCCCCGGAGCAGCTGTCAAAGGCTCGCCGAGAAAATTGGAAGGCTGAGGCAGGATGGGGGGCCAGGGATGAGCAGAGAGAGTGAGAGGCTGCTCTTTTGCAGGGCTAATGTGGCCATCTGCTCTGCTCTGGCTGGTCTGCTCCAGCCCAAGTGCTCCCGAGCCCTGCGGCCGCTCACTGCGTGCTCCCCGGTGTGCTGCTCCCATCAGCAGTGAGGGCCAGGAGCTGTCTGCCACACGGTGCCACCACACTGCCAGGAGCTGGGATGGGACCTTCCCTGGCTGGGGAAAGGATGGGAATCCTGTCTGCAAGAGCCTGAGGGCTGCACATCTCACTCCTTTCCTCGCCCTGCTGATCACCAGTGAGGGCACCGGGGCTGGAGTTGCATGTAAAGCAGCAGCAGACTGAGAGAGAGCAGGTTTGGATGAGATATTGGGGGAAAATTCTTTAGTGTGAGGGTGGCCAGGCATTGCCCCATCCGTGGAAGTGTCCAGGGCCAGGTTGGATGGGGTTTGGAGCAAGCTGGTTTAGTGGAAGCTGTCCCAGCGGGTGGAAGGAGATGGGCTTTAAGGTCATTTCCAATCCAATCCAATCCAATCCAATCCAATCCAATCCAATCCAATCCCAATCTATACCACAATTCTACAATTCTGTGATGAAAACTGCAGGGATAACACAAGCAGGAAGCACGCCAGGCATTGGAAAAACATCCAGCAACGCTGAAAAGATGTCAGTACCCAAAGCAGAGCCCAGCTCAGCTGGACACTCCACCAGGCAGCAGCAGCAGCACTGCACAGCCCAGTGCTCTGGCTCCTCACAGACTCACTGGAATGTGCTTCTCACCTGGATTTCTCCCTGTTTACCTGCTCCTCACCTTCAGTTCCTTGCACACCTCTCCCAGGGGTCCCACAGTGTCCCCCCCACCCCTCCTGCCTTTCCCCCACACCCTGCTCCACCCACCCAGACCCTGGGGCCAGGTGTGCGTGTGGAAACCCTCTCTGATCACACACAGACACAAATTCTCATTAACTAATGGTGTTCCTAATAGGAATGGGTGTCTTTCTTCACCCCTGCTGCTCGGCTGCAGACTCTAATGGCTCAGTCATGCTCAGCCGGCCTCGCTCCTTTATCTGCTCAATAAAGAAATGCTTTATGGCACATCCACGCCTCGGCCCGAGCTGGCAATTTCACACAGGCCTTATCAGCACTCACACACGCTGTAAGGCCGCTGGAAATGAGACGTGGGATTCGCATGTCTAACAACCAGGGTTAAACGCCTTTTTTCCCTTTTTTTCCCTTTTTTTCCCTGCTTTTCCCCTCTGCTGCTCCTTCTTCTCCCCTCCCTCCCTTGTCTCACCGGTTACAGCTCTGACAATGCTTTAAAAGGATAGTCTTGCCTGGCTTCTGGTAAAAGATGTTAATTTATTGTAGTCGCTCCTTTATTTGATTATTGGTTTATTAAAACTGCCAGGGGTGAGAGCGTTTCTCCTCCAACAAATCCTTTAATCTGTTCCCAGCTCTGTAGGCAAGAAAAACACGAGTGGCTGTGGCTTTTTGGGGGGATCATTCCCCCTTCTCCTGAGGAGGTGGGAGCACAGGGATGCAGCCAGCCAGTGTCAGAGGAGCTGCCTGCCAAGAAGGGCCGTCCCCAAAGGCAGCAGCTGTAGCTGTCACACTCTCCTCAGCCTTGGACACACTCAATTTCCATTTGTTCAGCTCACCTGCACCCTGAAGAGCTCTTTGGCAGCGTGTGGTGACTCCCTGAAACTCTCTGTTTCAGCCTGCCTGGCAGGGACCCTCTGCCTCCTGCACCCCAAAGGGCTCCTGCACCTCATTTTTTCACCCCCTGCTCCTGTTCCATATCTCCCCTAGAAAAGGGGACCCTGCTGTCTCCTTCCCATTCCTTCAGCCCTTAAACCCAAGTATCTCACAGCTGCTTTGACCTTTTTGCCCAGAATTTAGCTGGATGTCACCACAAGTGCCTGTGGTGCCTGCTGGGCACTGAGGTGACTCCTGCAGGTGAAGGTGGGGCTGGTTTTTTTCAGCCTGCCCACACAGCCAGGAATCCCATCAGCATTCAGAGCCAACCCTCCCGTGTTTGCACTCAGGGATGGAGTTATTGCAGCAAATCCAGCCCTGCCTGGTGCATCCCAGCCCCGAGGATTCATCCAGCCTTGACTCTCCCCTTCAAGCACCCCTTTCATCCCTCTCAGCTTCACACCCTGATTTTCCTTCTGCTCTGCCCTCCAGCCCAGCCCCAGCAGGGATATTTTCCCTGTGCAGAGATGTTTTTCCAGGCTGCAGTTCCTGCCACATAAAAGTCAGCAGCAGCAGAGCAGAGCGATTCATGGCAGTGGTTAAGGTTTTATATAGAGCCTTCCAGTCGAAGTGTTGCAGGGCACTTAGAGGGCTGCATCCAAACACAGCCCCAGGGCACCTCCAGAGACAGGAAAAGAGTCCCCTGGGCAACCTGAGCTGCATTAGTGGCATGTGGGAGCTTGGGCCAGGACCTGGGAGGGCAAGCAGAGGGGAAGGTTGACTCCCTTCCTTCTGAGCTGGAACAGGGCACTTCAAACAGCTTATAAAACTCAATTGCAGGTCTAAAAGTGACATAAATTCAGTGCTTTGGTTTGGGTTTTTTTTTTTTTTTTTTTGGTTTTTTATTTAAGGCATTGCTGTTGTAATTCCTGGATGCTTTAGGGGAGGCTTGGGGCAGATTTAATTTAGCTGAGGGGGGAGGCAGCCCCTAAAGCAATTGCTGGACCTGCAACTTGAACTCCAAGGACAGGAGAGAGGAGAAAGCCTCCCAAGATGTGCTGGACTCCCTCCTCTTCTCTCCCTGCTGCTTTCCAACAGAAAGTCACCTTCAGCACTGATGGCTGGGGCAGGACAAGGTGCCTGTGTCTGGAATTAAATCAGGTTTTATCCATCCTGGGGAATCTGCACATTGCCAAGGCTCCCACATCAGCTTTGCTTCTGAAATGTCTTCATCACAACTGTCTCAGCTGACCTGTAATTTAATTTTCTTCCTTTCTGTCTTAGACCTGTGCAGTTGCATCCCTCTGCCTTTCACTGGAGCAGAATCACAGACATCCAACAGCTCCTGCCAGCCTCTGATGGAGGGGATTCAATGACTCTCCTGGATAACTTGTTCCTCACTCCTCTCATTAAAAACCTTTCCCTTTGACTTCACCTGGATTGCCTTGCTGCATTTTCCCTCTCCCATTCATTAGAAATAAATAAGTGATGAGCCAAGCAGTTTTCCTGCCTCCCTTGCTCCATGAGAGCTTTTGACGTGGTCCATAGGAAATGAACCTCACCCAGAACTTCATTTTTTGTTCCCAAACAGGAAACACTTGAGATTTAAAATGTAAATAAGGGGCTTTAATGCAAGATGTTGATTATAAACCTGGATCTGTCCTCCCACAATGAAATGGTGCCTGAGGGCATGAAGCTCCTGCTCACATGCCAGTGTTAGGGCAGAGAGGGCTGAATAATTCATCAATAATCCTTGAATTTGGCTTCCCTGCCTGTCTGGGAGCTCTGTCTCTCCCAGAATCTGTTCATTAGGTGAGGTAACTCATAAAAATGGCAGAGGGACCCCGGGTGGGAAGCCCTGCTCCGAGTGGAAGTTTAGAATTTGCTTTGCTTTGCATCAGGAATTAGCTGGGGCAATTCCAGCTGGGAAATGAGAGGGGTTTGGTGTTGGTTATGCTGCTGACACGGCTCTGGCTGTCTCCTGAGCAGCTGAACTCAACCCCTGGAATGAGTTTCCCGGGTGAATATCACACTGGATTTCCATAAATGTGCTAAAACATTGCTTAAAATTCGCTTCTCTCAGTCAGGCTGATCTATCTCTGTGTCCATCTGTATCATTTTATTTCCACAGCACCCATCACTGCTCACTCTTCCTCAATCTAATCTTCCTCATCTAATTATTAATTCCTCCACTGAATTGCTTGCTGCAAGCTCCCATCAGAAGCTTGGAGATACAACTGGAGTAAATCAGTTGAAGAATGAAAAAAACCCAGATATAGTCTGAATTTCCCTACATTTAATCCCAGTTTTCCAAGCCCTTTTAAACTTTTCAACAACATTCACACCTCCAGGAAGGGTTGGGAGGCAGGGGAGTGAAGATAAACCAACATTTAAGTTCACTCAGACAAAATTCCACTAGAAATGGCAAAATCTGATGGAAAGGAGAAGAATTTGGTGATTGTTTTTATTGTAGGAGAGTTTGTGAGCCGAGCCCCCAGACAAATGTCAGGGCACTAAAGCTGGAAGCAGCCAGGGAAAAGAGTGGAACAGCTCAACTCAGGAGGCAGGAGGTGTGATCATACCTGGGGACAAGGCACTGGAAAAAGAGATCAGTCATCCTGAGCAGGAGGCAGGGAACCTGTGCAGGGAAAGGATTGCTGGGATCATTCAGGGAATGACAAAATTACAAGACAAGGCACTGGCATTTTTGTCAGGGGGAGACTGAAAGGGCATCAGATGCCAAAGGAGCAGAGGGAAAAGGAGAGGAAAGAGGAGAAGGGAAAAGGAGAGGAAAGAGGAGGAGGGAAAAGGAGAGGAAAGAGGAGGAGGGAAAAGGAGAGGAAAGAGGAGGAGGGAAAAGCAGAGGAAAGAGGAGGAGGGAAAGGAGAGGATAAAGGAGAGGAAAAGGAGAGGAAAGAGGAGGAGGGAAAAGGAGAGGAAAGAGAAGGAGGGAAAAGGAGAGGAAAGAGGAGGAGGGAAAAGGAGAGGATAAAGGAGAGGAAAAGGGAGGAAGAAAAAGGAGAGAATAAAGGAGAGGAAAAGGGAGGAGGAAAAAGCAGAGGGAAAAGGAATTTCAGCCCTCGGGCTAAACAGGACCAAGGAGGAGGCAGTGACAGGCAGGCAGCAGCCAGGAATTGTCTCCTTTTCCCCACTAGCCAGAAGTGGGAGATCCCAACATCATTCTCCATGGATTTTGAGCCTTGCCCAGCAGGAAGGGAGGGAAAAGCAAAGCCCATCTCTGTCAGAGACTTTGCAAGAATGAATCACCCTCCCCTCACCCTGGAGCACCGCCGTCTCCTCCAGGTGACAGCTCACGTGGGAGGACAAATATAAATAAAGAGAGGGAAGCTGCAGCATTTTGATGACTCATGTAATATTCATTTTGAATTAGTTTGTACACGATTCTATTTAAAAAAAAAAAAAAAGGCAGACATTCCATAAGATTTTTTTTGTTTTTTTCTTTTTTGCAAGCTCCAATTTGCTGCTGGCAAGGAGCAGCACTCGGGTCTTTTATGGGTATTAGTTCCATAGTGTATAGCAGGAGGCAGAGGAAGTTTAATTATGATTCACTGAGCCACATTGTGGGTATGTTTTAAAGCCACTTAATTAGTGTAGGAATATACAGCTGTAATTATCCTGAAATATGGCCTAATTAACCTATCGAAAACCCCTGCACGTGGCTCAGGAAACTTGGAAGCATTAAAGGTCTATTAATACACCGAGGCTGACAGCCCATCATGCTCACATTTGGGAGCAGGAACCTCCTCCCGTGACCTCCCATTGAGCAGAGATTCCTGGGGCAGGTAAATCCTGCCCTTTCCCTGAGCTGGAGCTGCTCCTGCCACAATCTTTGGGAATCTATTGGAATAAAGCTGCTGTGGTCCTAAAGCTGCTGAGCCTCCAAACCTTTGCTCTGTCCTCTTCCTCAGGGCTGAAATTCATCTCCTGCTCCCCGCAGCCCTCAGCAGACATTCCTGCAGGCTCAGGGTGTCCCTTCAGCCCTGCTGTCACTGTCCCCTCTCTGGAACCAGGAGCATTAGAGCTGCAAGGGGCCATTCCCTGCTGGATGCATCCCCAGCCCTGGAGCAGAAAGAAGATAATCAGGGAGATAGCTGAAGCACAGCCAAGCAAAAAGGTGATGGCCAAAGGTCTGGTGTTCAGCGCTGGGTGTTAAAGCTGATAAAAGCTGGGAAAAGCAATTATCACTTCAGAGACACCGTGATATCCATGGCCAGGCAGTGCCCAAGGCCAGGTTGGACAGGGCTGGGAGCAGCCTGGGACAGGGGAAGGTGTCCCTGCCATGGCAGGGGTGGCCCTGGATGGGCTTTAAAGTTCCTTCCCAGCTGTGATTCTATCACAGATCTTCCCCAGCCATCCTGGAGACCCAAGGAATTTGCTCTTGGAATGCTGCTTAGAGGAACTTCTACGAAGCAAAACAGCAAATGAATGCCCTGCCCCTTATTTCATCATTTTATAGGTGAGGAAACTGAGGCACAGGCTTGGAAATTTAATTCCTGACTCTGCCTTCCTCAGGCCCTGCTCCAACAATCAGGCCACGCTGCTCCCTCACTGGGAAAACTGATTTTAACAAAGCTTCATCTTCCAGGAAGGAGCATTTATTCCTTCCACTTGAGCTGAAAAGACAATCCCTGGATGGGCAGGGAGGGCTGGTGAGAGGGAGAGGGAAAGGCAGGGAGGAAGCAGCTGGCACGAGGTTCTTCAGGCAGAGCACACCACCAAATATTCCAGCAGTGTCTTCATCCTCTCAGTGATCAAAGCAACCCAGATTGAATCCGGCTTGTAATCACCCACAGGGTAGTTTGCTTCAAATTCCCCTAATTATGGAAGTGCAGCAAATTACTGCTCCATGATGAACTGAATAGGAAATTGAAGGCTCCCACAACCCAACTGCTGCCACGGTGGCTTAAAGACAAAGCAGGAGGGAGGTTCAGAGGGAAGGAGAGACAAAGAAATGCAGGTGGAAATGAGCAGGGAGAGGAGGGGAGGACCAAGGGAGGGAGGGAATTGTCTCTCTCTCCTACATCCCTCTGGGATGCCACCAGTTTTGGAGAGCTGAGAGATGAGGAGAGCACTGCATGCAGCCTTGCTGAGCTGGCCCTGCCACTTCCCCAGCACTTGTGACACTTGGCAGTGTGCCAGAGGCAGTGTTTTGACCAGAGCTTCTGGCTGAAACCCAGAGAGCTCATCTGAGCACCATCCTGCCTGAAATGCAGGAGTGGGGCACCTCTCTGGACAAATAATCTGTATTATTTTCTCTCAGAGTGCTCTTGCAGTGCCAATTCCTCATGAGAGGTGACAGCAGGGACCACAGAGGGCTCGGCTGAGTCACTTAGAGACAAGGGGCTGGAAGAGGCTGTTCTGTGCTAACAAGAGGTATTCTCTTCCAAATTTACCTCCATTTTAGGGCAGCTCTGGGAGCAAGGCCTCTCCTTGTCCTCTTCAGACAAGCCGTGCCCAGGATCCTGATGGAGTTGTCTTGCTCTGGCTGCTCAGTACTGAGTGTGAGGGGGAATTCTGCTGCCTCCATCTCTCTCAGGAGCACACACAGGCTGTGATTAAGCAGAGCACTTTGCTTACTTAATATCAGTGTCACTCCCAGAGCCCCGGAATGAATGAGCTCAGCAGTGCAGAGCAGAGCCTGAGCTTCCCTCAGTCACAGGCGGCTGCTTGGGCTCCATCCTCCTCCTCCTCCTCCTCCTTCCAGCACAACACATCAAAAGCTGCCTGCAGGAGTCAAATCATCCTCCTGGGAATGCCACCCCCATCAGAAACCAGTGCTGGGGTGGGAGAACACCACAGACAAGTGTAATTCATCCCACCCGGGTGTTTCTACTTCAATAAACCCTCCAGTCCTTTTGAGATAAACAACAACAGAAAATAAACACCCCTCCAAAAATGGATGGTTTTGCCAGCAGCTTTGGTGGGGCTCTTTTCAGCAATCTCTAGCCAGGAGGGGTACCTGTGCTGACAGGAGTTCAGGTGGGAAGGGACCCCAGGGCTGCTCTACCCAATCTTCTGCTGAAAGCTTTGTGGGGTCAGAGGAGCTCACCCAGGAGGAGGAGTTTAGGTTGGATATCTGGAATAAATTCTCCCCTGAGAGGGTGGGCAGGCCCTGGCACAGGGTGCCCAGAGGAGCTGTGGCTGCCCCTGGATCCCTGGCAGTGCCCAGGGCTGGGTTGGAGGGCCTGGGACAGTGGGAGGTGTCCCTGTCCCTGGCAGGAGTGGGAAGGGGGGAATTGAAGGTTCCTCCAACCCAAACCATCCTGGGATTGTAAGGTTTGGTCCAGTCTGGTCCTGAAAACTTCCAAGGGTGGCAGTGGGCAGTGCCTCAGGGCAATGATGAGGAATTGATGGGCTCAGGAGGCACCAACGGGAGAGGAGGAAACTGAGATTTGGTGAACGAGCAGCAAAGGAGGTTTTTCAGGAGAGTGTTTTGTTCTCCTTCATCATGACCACTGGCCCAGCCAGAGGCACCGACCCCAGCAGCAACACGAGCTCTGAGCCTTGCCCAGGCACCCTCTGGCCCATCCTGGCCTCCCTGGCATGGGGTGGCACAGGACATTTGCCTAACGAGGGGATTGCAATCAGCACCTCAGCCCTGTCTCTGTTTGAGCACAGCCACTGGTGTGAAATGGTGTGAACTGGTGCAGGAAAATGATCCCAAGGGAGCTGTTGGTGCTGCTGCAAAGGGGCTGTGCTCCTGCAGACTTCTCCCACTTTTCAGACCACAAAGTCTTCCATCCTCCCCTCAGCTCCCCCTTCAGGGCTCTGTCGAAGTCCTGTGTCATTCCTGTCACCTGGAAGGACCTTTCTTCCCATCCCCTTTTCTGAATTCTAATAAAAAAATGTAGTTTCCCACCAAAAAGTGGTTTTAATCTCTACAACACCATTTTAATGTCCTCCAACACCTATAAAAAGGGAGTTAAGCTCTGACCATGTGAGAATTTCTCTTTCTCAAGGGGGAGCAGTGGCTGGCCTGGATTTAAAGCTCTGCAGTGGAGCAGAGTCTGAGGGCCCAAATTAGCTCCTCCTTCCACTTCAGGTGTAACATTTCTCTTTCCTATCATATCTCATTGTAAATCCAGGTGAACACAGGGGTTAATATTTTCATCACATGCAGTGGCACAGGACTGTCCTTTTTCCTTAATCCAGGTGCTTGTCTCCCCCCAGAGTTGTTTATTTCATAGTCAACTTCCAATATCATTTGTACCATGTTTTGCATCACTGTAAATCATTTCATTAATGAAAAAGAAAAAAACCAACCAAGTCACTATAAAGCAAATATACAAAATATGCAGAGCTAATCTCTCCCTTATATTGCAAGGATTAAATAAACAGAAATATCAGCAGAAAGTATTCCAGACACGTTGGGCTGCCATAAAATCTACTAGGTGAACTGTTCATTTACATATTCCCCAAATACAATGGGATGACACTTTTGAAATTAAAAACTGATGATACAAATGGCATTTAAAGTTCATTTAATATTATTTGTTAAAATTTCACTGACAAATCTGTCATATGTGAGGCAGATCCTATTACTAGGAGGAGGAAAAAAA
Source organism: Haemorhous mexicanus (assembly GCF_027477595.1). Classification (NCBI taxonomy): domain Eukaryota; kingdom Metazoa; phylum Chordata; class Aves; order Passeriformes; family Fringillidae; genus Haemorhous; species Haemorhous mexicanus. Next base: position 5,748,937 of record NC_082364.1, read on the forward strand.
AAAAGCAATTGAAATCCAAACCCACCCTAACACTGAAGGGTCTATTAAGACAGTAGATGAAAATTTGCATTATCAAATAATCCTAACAGGAGAATTTATAAATGGAAATGTAAACTGTGCAAGGTTTTAAATGTTAATTCATCCCCATAACTAGTTTCATAAACAGCTTGACTGTGTTTCTCCTGGAGACCAGGCAGAGATGTTTCCCTGGGGGATTGGGAGTACCCAGGCAGCAGCAGCTGGGTTTGAGAGTAGCAGACCTGGAGGCACCTGGGATTCAGGCTGAGGCAGTGCAGGTGGGTGAACCTGGCTGTGCCTGGATCCAGCCCTGGTTTGGGCATTTCTGTGCCCCTTTCCCACCCATTCCTGAGTGTCCCACCCCCCTGCACAGCACCATCCCCAGATCCTAAACCCCTGAACTCCTGCAGAGCACTGACCCCATCCCTTGGCCTGAAACTTGGAAAATGATCCCACTGCCCAAAAAGATGCAGAGGGAAACTCTTCTATCTTGTTTGAATGACAGGTGGCTCACGCACTGCTTAAAAGCTGGTAGATATTTGGATTTCTTTTTGTTTGTTTATTTATTTTCCCCTCACATAAATATGGAAGGGAAGCACTGCAGGTGAAATGGCGCGTGGAGATTAATCTGGTTCATAGCCCTCATAAATATTAACAGGCTGGTAAATGTGTAACCTTATTTCTTTGTCCCTCTGCTCTCATCTCTTCCAAGCTATTTTCACCAGAGAAGGTTAAGTAGGTTGGTAAATGAGACCATGGAAAAAGAGGAGGTGTTCATGCAGAGCCAGTGCACAGAGAGTGGGATCAAAGCTTTCCTTCCTTCCTTCCCTCCTTCCTTCCTTCCTTCTTTCCGCCACTTCCTTCCGCCCCTTCCGCCCCTTCCGCCCCTTCCGCCCCTTCCGCCACTTCCGCCACTTCCGCCACTTCCGCCACTTCCTTCCTCCCTCCCTCCCTCCCTTCCTTCCTTCCTTCCTTCCTTCCTTCCTTCCGCCCCTTCCGCCCCTTCCGCCCCTTCCGCCCCTTCCGCCCCTTCCGCCCCTTCCTTCCGCCCCTTCCTTCCGCCCCTTCCGCCCCTTCCTTCCTTCCTTCCTTCCTTCCTTCCTTCCTTCCTTCCTTCCTCCCTCCCTCCCTTCCGCCACTTCCTTCCGCCACTTCCGCCACTTCCGCCACTTTCGCCACTTCTGCCACTTCCGCCACTTCCTTCCTCCCTCCCTCCCTTCCTTCCTTCCTTCCTTCTTTCCTTCCTTCCTTCCTTCCTTCCTTCCTTCCTTCCTTCCTTCCTTCCTTCCTTCCTTCCTTCCTTCCTCCCTCCCTCCCTTCCTCCCTCCCTTCCTTCCGCCACTTCCGCCACTTCCGCCACTTCCACCACTTCCCCCACTTCCTTCCCTCCTTCCTTCCGCCACTTCCGCCACTTCCTCCCTTCCTTCCTCCCTCCCTTCCTTCCTCCCTCCCTTCCTTCCTTCCTTCCTCCCTCCCTTCCTTTCTCCCTCCCTTCCTTCCTCCCTCCCTTCCTCCCTCCCTCCCTTCCTTCCTCCCTTCCTTCCTCCCGCCCTCCCTCCCTCCCTTTTCAAACAGAATTTTTCTCTTCTCTCCCCTTCCAGCAATTCCAGCACATGAAAAGCTGAGTTGGGAATGAGCAGACACTTTCATTTCCACTGTAATAAAATGTGTCTGGGGGAAAACAGTGGAGGAAAAGCTTCACCCACAGATTAAAGCACCAGCTCTTGTCCCTAAGGAATTTTTCCTGGAGGATGGAGATCCCTGAGCAAGGTGGGAGCTTGGTGCCCCAGGAGGGACCTGAGTGAAAAGGGCATGAAATGCACAAGGGGGTTTCTAACAGCAGGATTTATCTGGGACTCCCAGCACTCACAAAATTACTGAAGTGACTCTTAGAAAAGCAAAAGGATGGAGCCATGGGGCCACAGAGCCCTCAGAGTCTGGCTGCAGCTGTCAAGGTGTTTCTGGGTTCTGGAGGGGACGCGGTGCTGGGGGAGATGGGGACAGGGAAAGGTCAGTGCTGCTCCCTGAGCACGAAAGGAGGGGACAGCAGGAACGTTCTCCTTGCTGACAGAAGGCTCTGCAGCCTGCAGGGGCTTGGGGGTGAGCACTGGTGCTCAGCATCACACCACAGGCTGCTTCACACCACGGGCTGCTGCCCCTGCTCAAACTTCTTCTGCAAAAAAGCTGTTGGGGCTGGAGGAACTTGCAGGGTTTCCTTTCACACCCATCTCCTGGGCCATGGGGGATGTTCTCCCGTGAGCAGGGAGGGGGGTCCTCAGCACCCCAGGGACAGCACAGGAGTTTGGGATGCTCACAAGCAGGATGGGACTGCACCAAGGTCTGAAGCTGCAGCTTGGGTTGTGTCTCCTCTTCCCAATCCCCGTGGGGCTGGGCCAGACCTGGGGCTGGAGTCCTCCAGGCAGCAGAGAGTGAGAGGCAGAGAGACACAAACACAATTTAGGAAAGGACTGTTTCTCCAGCAATTAACATTTGTGTCCTGTTGGTTTTATTTCCTGTGTCCATGTTTTTCCTTCCAGCAGCACAAATGATGTGGGTTTCAAAGCAATCATGCCATTTTCTGTCAGCTGATCTTTTAATGCCGAGGATTTATGAAAGATGGCACCCTATATTTTTGTGTTTACATGGATCATTGCTGAATTGGAACTCATCCTGCTTTCATGAGAGGATTCCTCCCTTTTTGGCAGAGCAAAGGAGTTTGTTTTCAAATCTAGCCTATGTGAAAGATCATGTGGCCATGAAGGAAATCTTGAATCCGTTCCAGGTGGTGAGTCTCATGAAGGCAGATCTGTACCAAAACCTCTAACACTTGCAGTTTCAGATATTTTCAGCAGGGAAAACCCTCAGCTTGGCGAAATCTCACAGAGGAGACATATTTCACTGACATGAGCTTTCCTGAAAGACAAAATGTGAATTATATACAAAGGAAGGGGGGGAAAAAAGCAGCTGAGGCTTTGTACAACATTGCCATTGATCAGCTGCCCTGAAAAGCAGCCACTGCTGGGGAGAGCAGAGAGCCAAAAATCTGCATCAGGTGAGGATGCAGGTGGGGACTGGGAGAGGAACCCAAAATCAGGGGAGCAGAGGAAAATGGTGCTGGATTTGGACCTGGCTCTGGGTTTTAACAGCACCAATCAGATACTGGGTAGAACATCTGCACTCCTCTTCCTCGGTGGGGATGGGTGCTGTTGGTGCTCTTGGTTTTTATGGAGATGGGGTAACTGAGAGCTGTTTGAAAAGATTTTATTCTATTATTAACCTTGATAAATGCTGAGATACAAGAAATGTCAACCTCAACACCATTCTATCAGAAGCTAACCTATTTCTTAGTTGCAATACTTTATAAATGTTTTTCAGCCTATTAACTTCCAAAAATACAGTTGCAATAACAATACTACTCTTACTTCTAACACTAACCACTTACATTTTTTCTCTACAGAGTCCTGCTATAATACATCTTTCACCTTTCTAATTTTCTAAAATATTAAATCTTTTTGTAAAACTCTGTTTTAAAACTTATTTCTGGTTCAGTCTCTCTCTCAACAATATCATCTCTATTCTACAACTTTCTTAAGTCAACACACCTTACCTCAGTATTTCCATATAAATTTACAAACTGTATAAGCTTCCTGTCAAATTTTAAGAATTCTTTACAAATCCATTTCTCTCAGACCCCAGCAGAGTCCTGTGACACACCCTGAATTGAGCCCCCTCAGTCACTCCCAGGCAATCCATTCCTGGGGGCCTCTCCTGCCAAAATCCAACTAAAATCCAGAGGCAAAGGCCAGGGATGCACATTCCTGCATGGAATTTCCAGTCCACGTGAAAGTGAACAAGAAAAGGAAACAAGCAGGGAGCCAGGAGGATTTGGTGGTGCTGATGGCTCTCTGAGGGCTGTTTGAACAGCCCCATTCAGCTGTGGAGGTGTTGGCTGTGTCTGATTCCGAGGAAGACGATGCTGCTGTGCCTCAGGGAAGTGTTTTAAGAGCTCTGCTGGAAGATCAGCTCATGCCAGGCTGGTGTGGAGTGACACTGATTTGGTAGCACCCTGCTCTTGATGGAAAACCCTGTGTTTGTTCCACCTGGGAGGAAATATTTCTCCAGCAGCCTGCAAAACAGCGTGTTCCCTCACCTCCTGGCTTTTGATACCCGTCAGAAAAAAGTTCACTGGCAGAGAAACAATCACCAGCAGCTCCTGGAAGTGTTCAGAAGCTGCTTCAGGAAGGGTCTTAGGGGTTGGGAGAGCAGCAGAGCCATCCTGCCTCTGCCAACTTGTAAGGATCCGAATTTCTGGCAAGGACAGCAACAAAAAGAATAATAAAAGGGGCTGGGCAGGGGCTGTGAAGTGCAGAGACCTTGCAGCAGCTCACACTTGCCATCCTGGCTCCTCAAGCTCGGATTCCCATCCAGAAGGAGCCATTGATTCCCGTGACTAATGGGGGCTCTAAGGAGGAGAGCTGCCAGATCAATGTGCAATCCTCAGTACATGAATCACTCCAGCTTCCCAGTTTATTCCCCTCCAAATCCAATGGATGAACAAAAGAGAAATAAATACACAGCCGGGCTGGGGGGGCCCAGGAAGGCAGGTGGGGAGGCAGGATCTCATAAGGGATAATTAACTGGCTTTTATCATTCTAACAAAGCATTAAGCCAGTAAATCTATGGAAATGGGAATACTCCAGAGGGTCGTTACTGGCATAAAGCAGAAGCTCTGGAAAACTGCTTGTCTTCTCCAAGTGGCTTGGGATGAGCAGAGGAAGGCCCTGATCCTGTCCCTTGTCCAGCCAGGACAGCATCCCACATTCCCATGCTGGAGATTCCCCTCCCCACTGCCCTCTCAGAGCTCCTCCAGGCTGGGGGAAAGCTAGAGGGGAAAAAAATAAAGGGTAAATTTAATTCAAAAGAGGAGAAAACTTATATTCTCTGGGGATGAGGCAAGAGAAAATGATAATTTCTTCCTCTTGGGGTGAACAGTGCCCAGCACCAGAGCTGCTGCCCAGCCTGGCACAGGCAGAGAGTCCCCTGAGAGGTTCTGGGTGCAGAGATCCCCCACACCCAAGTCCTGCAGACATCCCTCAGAGAGCTCACGTTGCACCAAACAGGGAGAGGAAAAAACATGGGGCAGAAAACAATTTTTTCTGACTGACAGAAATCTGTCTCAAATTGAAGCAAAGTGTCGATGTGTTGCCAATTTTCCCCAGATGACCAGTAGAAATACAGTTTAGATTGGGTTATTCCTTTCCTCCAATAACTTTAGATTGTTCCATTTTGATTTGAAGCTTTAGGGTATTTTAAAGCATTCAAGTTGAAACTTCAAGTGAAAGGGTAAATTTCGACTCAGACTTTCCCAGACTTTGTGTCCTGATTGCATGAGACTGGGGTGCCTTGATAATTTCAAACCGTGTTTTTCCAACTCAGAAAATTCCTCGTGAACGCTTCCAAATCTTGAATAGTTCTGCTACAACAAATGAGCACTTTTCAGTGAAGGACAAAAATGCATCTCGGGGAAAAAATTGCCACTGTGTCTGCCTGTCAGAGGCAATCTCATGCTCACCATTCTCCTTCCAGTTCTCTCCTGCTTCTTAATCTCCCCACATTCCCAAATGCAACACGGGAGAGATTTGGGACAGATTTAGGACAGATTCCCATCCTCTGCCATAGAAACAACCCTTCCCTGTGACCCAGCTGAAGGCAGGGTTTTTTTGGCATGGGAAGGTCATTAAAACCTTGTTGTTTTAAAGGTTTAAATTTACATTTTAAGTCCTAAATTTACAGGCAGAACCTCAGGTGTGACTTCAGCCTTGCTGCAGTTGTGTTTCCAGTGTTTTTACTCATCTCCCACCCCATCCAGAAGGATTTCCTCCTTTCTCCACTTCCCTCTCAGTGTAATTCCAGCTGAGGCTGGAAGGTGCATGGGAGGCCATGTGACATCTCAGAGTAAGCTGTGACAGGTCACAGGGGGCTGTGACCTGGGAAAAGCATCCCAGGCACTTGAGTGGGGTGGGATCATCCCTGCCAGCAGCCTGGGGACCAAGCCAGGTGGAATTCCCGTATTAAAATGCCAAGAATTGGAAAAATTCGTGTTGGAAAAGTTAGGAATGCTCTGAAAAGAGCTCTGGCCATAACCTAAGGGAATTATTAGGGAAAGGGGGGAAAAATAATCTGGATTTTGCCCCTGGAAATCCATCCCTGCCCCGTACCTTCCCAGGAGAGCACGGTGAAGCAGACCCTGGGGTCGCTGAGCTTCATGAAGGGCACAGATCTGTCCTCCAGCCCCTTCCTTGTCAGTAGGATGTTCTTAAAACCTATTTATTTAACAGGCAAAGCATTTACCAGCACAAAAAAAACAAAAAAAAAGAGCAATATTAAACAATAAAACCCCTGGCCACTCTGAAGAGATGACAAACTCAGAAAATTCAGAAATTTTCCCCTTCATGGGCAAAATTCCTCTTCCTGCCTCCCTGGTGAGAGGAAGAGTGGATTTGTCTTTCCAAACAAGCTGTGGGTCTGCTGGTAGATAAAATCAGCACTGGGAGAGAAAAGAAACAACAGGAAGGATTCCACTGATTGATGAATGGAAAAAGAGATTTGCTTTTACAAATAAACTTTAGGTTTGCTGATAAACAAAATTAGACATTGAAAGATAAAATAAACAATGGGGAAGGAAAACCCCTAAATTCCATAAGAATTAAAAATTAAAAGGGAGGGTTGTACATTAGAGGGGAATCTTTGGGATCAGGTATATCAGGAAGTCTGAACCTCTCAAGTACCTCAGCCATGGGGAAAAAACCCCTAAATTCCATAAGAATTAAAAATGAAAAGGGAAGGTTATGCTTTAGAGGGGAATCTTTGGGATCAGGTGTTCTGGGGAGTCTGAACCTCTCCAGTACCTCAGCCATGGGGAAAAAAACCCTAAATTCCATAAGAATTAAAAATGAAAAGCGAGGGTTCTACATTAGAGGGGAATCTTTGGGGTCAGGCGTTTTGGGGAGTCTGAACCTCTCCAGTACCTCAGCCATGGGGAAAAAACCCCTAAATTCCATAAGAATTAAAAATGAAAAGGGAAGGTTATGCATTAGAGGGGAATCTTTGGGATCAGGTGTTCTGGGGAGTCTGAACCTCTCCAGTCCCTCAGAAATGGGGAAAGAGAGAGGGAAATGTGGCTGGAAATTGGGATAAAAAGGAGGCTGCATCCTCCAGAAATTGGAGACACCCCAGGGGATGCCCCATGGCCTCTGCCTTGATTGGAATAAGTCAAAGAACCCCTCTGTCTCCTGTTTGGACAGAAACCTCAGGGGTTTGTGGGTGGATTTTCCCGACTCTGGGAATTGCCCCCTCCCCTGCAGGAAGCGGGGCCGTGCCGCGCCCGGCGGGTTTGCGATTCCCCGCGCGTGGCGGCGCTGCCGCGGCTCTCCCGCCGTGCTGGGCACGTGCCTTATCTGCCTGCCCGTGCCAATGCAATATCAGTTTGGTGGCGTTGAGGGCTGCAGCGAGAACAATGAGCTGTGCATTGTTAAACAAGGCTCCAGCCCCGTGCTGTACAAGTGGAACAAGTGTAATCGCTGACACAGGCTCCGAGCATAATTACGGCTCAACGGGAGCACAGAAACCTTCCCTGCCTCGCCTGGGCTAGCCTGTGTTTTATATATCCTGGCCTCAGAGAGAGGAAACGGCCTCAAGCTGCACCAGGGGAGGTTCAGGTTGGATATTAGGAGGAATTTCTTCATGGAAAGGCTGCCCAAAGGGGTTTGGAGTCCCAGTCCCTGGAGGTGTCCAAGGAATTACGGGATGTGGGATCAGTCACAGCTCAGGCTCAGGGATGCTGGAGGTTTTTCCAACCTCAGCCTTTGAGAAAAGCCTCATTAATCCCACTGAGCAGCTACAGAACCTATCTCACCTATCTTCAATTTTAAAACAGGGAAGGGTCATTGGACCCTCGATGGACACAAGGCACCCCTGAGTTCCTCCACAGCAATCCCACCACCTGACACAGAGAGGGAGCTGCCCCATCCTCCCACCTGAACAGGCCTGAATTTTATTTTATTTTATTTTTTCAAGCAAATCCTAAAGCTCTGAAGTCTAATTGCTTCTCTTAGCAGCCAGATTCACATAATGACTACAGTGTTTTGCCACGCTGAATAGCAGCTGTGGATCAGTAATATCTCTGGAGCAAGGTCAACTGCTCTGCAATAAAACTCCATCCTGCCTTTCATATCCCATCAGCACAATCAGAGAACTGGGCTCTTCTCCGAATACCAAATGCAGCAGCAAACTCCAGAAGGAGCTTCCTGTGAGAGTGACAGCTCTGCCAGTGAGCCAGCACTGGATGCACATTCCTGCTGCTGCTCTCCCCAGTCCCTGCTCAGGGCTGTTCCCAGCCCCACTCCAGCCAGGTCAGGCTACAATCTCAGCAGATCTCACAGCTGATTAACACAGCCAGGCAGGCAGAGAGGTCACCCTGACCCAAACGTGTCCAGGAATTGATGGTAAAACCAATTTCCCCTCAGTTTTTCACCCTGAACTCCCAAAATCACTCTCCCTCTCCACCCTGTCCCCTACTCCAGCCTGCCAAACCAATCCCTCCTCAAGGTCTGCACTTTTTTTGTTCCTGCTTTCATCCCTCTTTAAAAAGCAAAGCAATAACAGGGTTAAAAACCCCATTTCAACAGGTTTTCCTTTCCTCCTCCCCCTTCTTAAACAGACAAACCCCGTGCCTGTTTTCCCATGGCTAATTAGCAGTGCAGATAATAAGCTGGTTTCATGGAGTTAGCATGCATCAGTGTCTCTGCTAACTGGGTTAATTACACAGTGGATGGGCATTTGTTGAAGGGAGGATGTTGAGGAGGGGTCTCTTTTTCCCAGCAGGGCTCAGGAACCTGCAGTACTTTCCAGGCAGTGCCACCAGATTTTGCAACAATTCTGATGTTTGCAATAATTCTGATTTTCCAATGGTTTTTCCCCAAGTGTTGCAGTGTCCCCAGCCCTGGGTGTCCCAGGTGGCTGACACCCACAGTGGGTGAGGTGTTTCACACCAGGGACAATGGCTCTGTCCCATGTGCCCCTTTCTCCCAAGAACTGCTAAATTTTTGGTCAGTGAAGGGCTCTGAGCATTCAGCACCTTAAATTCTCCATATCTCAGGAACAAATATACAAATGAATTGTAGACACCAAAAAAAAGGTGAATTCAAGGCCAGCCTTCAAGGGGTTAAGAGCAACATCTCTGCTGGCAGAGCAGAGAAAGGAGAGAGGAATTCTCAGGCTCAAGAGCAATTTCAGAATCCACTCAAGCTTCATGCCACTGTGTGAAATCTCAGTGCACCTCAACTGGATCAGAAATTGGTTTACATTCCCTTCTTTGTGTTTATGAGTTTGCAAAAGCTGATTTATTTTAGTCCATTGTTACTCTAGGAAATTATAGCAAAGGCACCTATTGGGAGGAGAGCTGGGGTTCATTACAAAGTTGCTTAAATAAAGTCACTGCCATCAGGAAAGCTGGATCAGAGAGTATTTTATTTTTATTGCACTGCAAGGAGATACCTTGGCAGCAGAGTGAACCAAGGCCTGGCAGCTGATGGGGGAGAGTAGAGCTGTGGTCAGATGCAGTCAATAGAAAAATTACTTTTCACTTCTCAGAGGACACAATTTCACCTGGAGGGTTTCATTTCTTTCTCCATTCCACACTTGCACAGTGGCTGTGGTGCCTCTTTTGCTCTCACTGCTGGAGAAAAGACACCTGGCTGGGTGTGCCCCCCAAGAAATCTGATTTTAACCATGAATGGCAAAGGTTTTGCCTTTCCTGTAGAGCCAGGCCCTGTTTCTCCCTCTGGAAGGCCAAAGGACCCTCCTGTTCTGCTGTGACCCCTGAGCTCCTGCTGAAAATAGGATATTTCACCCCACCCTTCACCCTTCACTCTCCCCAGTCCCAACCCCTTGGCCTCCTCTCTGCCCCCTCCTTCCCAAATGTTTTTCCCTTTCTTACTCCACAAAACCCAACTGTGGAACAATTTGAAAGCAATTTTGCAGCTGCCTCGTGATCAGAGGCAAAGCTCCTACCAGGGATGTTCACTTTGGAGAAATAATTATCTCTGCTGTAGGGGGAGAGAGATTGGGGGGAATACCCCACACTCAGCACTGCCCAGATGGCCTGGCTGCCTCCTGCCTGCATTTCTGAGTTGTCACCCAATTGTCTTGGCTGTGTTTTGCCCAGGACACCTGGAGAAGGTTTTCCCCGAGGAAACAGAGGCTGGAATCTCCCCCAGGCACAGGTGGAGTGTTTTCCTTCACCCAGCAACTCCTCTGGCACCTCAGCAGCTCCACTCAGCTGACCTCAGGGGTGGGTTTGCACCAGAAGGAAGAAAACTGGAAAAGAACAGCATTCCACACATCCATTGCTGTGATTCATTACTCACTGGCTGATATAAAAGAGATGGAGAGCGACTGCTCACACAGCAGACAGTGATAGGACAAGGGGGAGCAGTTTTAAACCAGAAGAGGAGAGATTTACATCAGATGGTGGGAAGAAATTCTTCCCTGGGAGGGTGCTGAGGCCCTGGCACAGGTTACCCAGAGAAGCTGTGGCTGCCCCATCCCTGGGAGTCTGCAAGGCCAGGTTTTCATCCTGGGATTCTGTGATTTCCTCAGTTATTCTTAATAATTAATCAGAATCTCTGAGCCCTCTGGGGAAGGACTGTGTTTGCACAGCACATTTCTCTGCTCTCAGCTGGCTTTAGTCAGTGCCACAATGAACTGAATCCTTAAGAACTGCCCTGACACATTAAAAACTCTTCTTTGAAAGCAGAGTGAAAAATAACACTCTCCTCCACAGAGCTAAACCCAAATGCAGGCACTTTTAAAACTTCCTTTATAACTTTCTGATCCAGATCTGAAAATTGGCTGTCAGATCAAGCCAACAAATCGCAGCTCTGCCTTCCTCCCTTAATTCCACGCCAGGAGCTGCAGGAGGAATGAATAAACAGCTCTTGCCTTCAAACCCTGCTCCCTGCACCTTTCCCTCCCCAGATAATCACACGCACTCTGGATTTAATAGCTGATTCCAGAGGAGATTAAAGCTGAAAGGAATAGGCCACATACGAGGAGTTTTTATCTCGAGGTGGGAGATTTCCAAGGCAGCCACACAAGCTGGAGGAGTGGACAAAGTTTCCTCTGTCACCTGAAAAATGAGGCTTCTTTAAGGAATTCTGCCTCAAAACCTTGGGGATTTTAAGCCTTGCTGGGGCAGTGTGTGACATTCTGGGGCAGTGTGTGACACCCTGCCAGCCTCCAAGCCCCTGGCCAAGGGTCATCCTCAGACAGGGATATTATTCAGATTCATTCTTCATTTCTTATTCAGAAAAAAACCCCGATTTAAGGATTCCTGACCCTTGGCTGGTGAATGAGCTGTGAGTGAAAGCAGTGGCACTGTGGCTGGGTGCCCCTGACACCTCCCTGATCCTCTTGTTGGGTCAAACAGGTTCTGCAGCTCTTTGAGGCTCCAAATCCCCAGAAATAAATCCTCCTAAAGAGACCAGCTATGCCCAGGCTGGCTCTCCAAGTGCCAGCTCCAAGCCCTGAGCTGTTCTCAGAGAAGACAAACCGTGCACCCATTAGCACCACATCAATATCATTTAAAGCCCCATTCTGAGGAGGGCCTGGCAGCCTTCTTAATGCATTTCATTTCCCTGTGTCTCTGAGTGGACATAAATAATTGTGCAGTGCTGGCCCTTCCCACTCCATCCTCCCAGCCAGGATTATCTCTTGTTCTTTCCCCAGATCTGGCTTCAGGATGCAAACACCATCTATGGCTGCTGATTGTTCAAAAGGCCAAGTGTATAATGTACCATAAAATGAGATTTTAATACTCAGTGGGAGATGTGAGCAGCTCTGTTTTGTCACAGCGGCCTCTGGTCCCACACTTGAGTGATCCCCAGCTCTTGGAGCTTCCCACTGGGCTCTGGAGAACCTGGAGTGAGGAGAGCACTGATCCAGCATGGCCTTAATGATTCTGTTTTCTGCTGTTGTTTTCACCACTTTGCCCCCAGATTTTTGCCTTGCAAGGCCTGCTCTTGATCCTCATCCTAGCTCAGAGTGGCAGGAGCTCTCTGTGCAGAGGACAGGCCATGAGGTGAAGGAAAGTTGCACAAATAGGGATGGCAGGCTCAGCTCTGGATTGTTTCTCCCACAAAGCCAAGCTCAAGGATCAGTTTTATCCTCCCAAAGCTGGGAAACCAGCAAAGCTGAGCCTGGGGAGCAGACTGCAAGCAGAGGAGAGAAAAATCTATCATGAATTAATCACAATAGGGCATCTTTCCTCAGCCTCCTATAAAGCTCCAGTGTGATAATTTAGTGGTGAGAATATCCTCTAATGAGCTTCGAGGAAACTGCAGTTGTCTTAATGGGCTTCTTAATGAAGAATCATTTAGGATTTTATTAACACTGAGGAAAAACACATGGTGTTTGGTAGCTGTTTGGAGCTGGGTGAACATGAATAATTGCTTCAAATGCTCAAACACAAGTTCTCTAATGGCCCCCTCTTTGGTGCTTGAAGGATATCACAGTTTGGGTCTTTGGGAAGAGTATCCAGAAAGAAGATTTGATGTTGGATGCTGAAACAGAATTTCCAGTGCTGTGGCAAGTGCCATTGGTGCCATATGGATCCCAGATGTTCTCACAAGTGAAGAGAGAGTGGAGAGCCAGTGGAAGCCACCAGTGGGTCTCAGCTTTGAGTCTCATCCTGGGTTTGCTCCAGGTTCATCCAAAGAGCAGTGCTTGCCAAGTGATCCCAGCTTTTCATTTTGTTCCTACCTCTTATCTTTTGTTTTAAGTCCTGACCCCACTCAAACTTCCAGCAAGGTCCTGCTGCACCAGCTGAGGTGGACCAGGAGAGCTGGGAGAGGAGAAGTTGTCATTTCCCAGCACCATTTCCCCAATTAATGGGCAATTTGTTCTGTGGGCATCACGTGCCAGCAGTCAGAGTGAATAAAGCCAAGACATGCTCTGCAGCCCTTCTGTGTGGGATTTGCTCACTGCAGAAGGGCTGAGCTTGCCTTGGACCCCAGCTCCAAATGCCAGCAGCTCACAGTAAATGTTTCTTTCTAGTTCTGAGAATGGCTTCAGATGAAGATAATTCCACCTAGGCTGTTGTGAGCAGGAAATTATGCAAGCAGGGATCCTGAAAGAAGGAAAAGTGGTGCTAGGACAGGGAATAAAGAGGTCATTTCTCCTTTCCCTAGGCCTGGGTTTGCTGGGGGAGCTTTCCTCCCAGCTTTCTCTGATCATATCCCTCCATCCCTGTCCCCTGTGGGAGCACCAGGCGCCTTCCATCCTCTGCTCCTCCATCAGAACTGGTGATGGATCTCTCCTTGATCCAAAAAAAGAGGTTTTCCCTAATTTTAAACTTCCTAAAGGACATCTAAATCTGTCCCCGAGAGACCAGCAGTGGGGGAAGACAGAAATAGCCATGAAATTACTGCCTTAATCTATCTCTGCTGCTTACAGTGCAATCCCAAGGCCAGCATTAACCACCCAGTTATGGAGTTAATTAAATGGCTGTCTGTGCCCTTACACATAAAACACAGCCAGGAGGTACCTGCAGCATTCCTTGGATTTCACAGAAATAAAGGATGCAAAAAACAAAAGGAAGAATGGGAACATTTTTGGATTAAGATAAAGGAAGGATTGGTGTTCATTTTCTTTCCTGATGCTCCACTTTGATAGATGCCAGGAGCTGAACTCTTGTTTAAACAAGGTCTTGTTTTTCCAAGATTTGTGCCTCAGTGCAGTAGAAGCAGCAAGGGAGGGTTTTTTGCCAAATTCAATAGAATCAGTCAATAATGTTTCATTAAAACAGAGACAGTATCACAAGCTTTTTAAGTGTGGACAGTGCTCACAAATTATTTTCAAGCTAGATTTATTCTCCCACTACAGCTGGCAGTAAAATAAATGGCAATATTACCATTATAATTAATCCCTAACCTTGAAATTCTAGTAGTGACTGAAAAAAATAGAAAAGAAAGCAATGTTTGAGGGGGAATGTTCTGGGGAGGCATTAAATACAGGTGGATTTATTCCACATTCAATTAAAACACGAACACTTCTGTTACTCCATCAGCTTTGATTTGCCAACATCTTGCTCTGGTTTTACTGCAAGCAGAAATTAGGTTCTTGTGTTTCTAATGAAGTCAGCACCAGATTCAAAGAGTATTTACCCAAATAGTTCACGAGTGCTTTGGGCTGCGTTTGAATGGCTCCTAATTCGCAGCAATTTGAGGACGGCATTCCCCGCAGTTTGTTTGGATTATGGAATATATAGAACACTGAATATTGCCTGAAACTTGCAGGTTCCTGCCACGGAGGAGCTGTGGGTCGTGCTTGGCTGAGTTACCGCCCCTTTTTGGCTGCTTCAAGCACCTTCCTCCACTCCTTTGGCTTCTCCTGGGCAAATTAACAATCCCCACTCAGCATCAGGAGGTTTTTCCAGCTACAGAACATCCAGCTACTGCTCCACAGCCTGTGTCTGCTGCACTGAGGGCCTGAGATTGGCACAGATTAAAAAATGAGAATAATAATCTGTTAAAATAGGGTAAAAAAAAAAAAATCAGCTGTCCCAGGCACATGGTAAGATTTGAGTCATTCTCTGGGCTGGGAAAGAACTTGGAGCCTTGAGAGGGATAGACAGTTCTGAAATTAGGAAATTAGACTTTATTTAAGCCTCCACTCTCTCTCTGTTGGTGATTAATCTGGATTCATTGCTATTCTGAGATTCACTGGAGATGTTCCTCTCTGGTTGTTCCTGTCTGGGCTTCCAAGGGATGCTCACCCATCCACTGGGGTGTGAGAGCTCGATTGATTTTTGGCTCAGTTCCTGCTGTCATGCCTAAGTGATGGACAATGCACCTGGACACCAGTGTAGAAAAACAACACTAACTCTGGATCCAGCAAAAAAAACCAAACTTCTGAAAACGCTGCCAAATACACCCCGAGGAAGGGAAAGTGATGAAAATATGAATGATTAGAAAGAGGTAAGAGACAAAGAGCCTAAACATGCCCAAGGAGAGAGGAAATGGAAGTGGGGAAGTGGTGTTCAGTGGGTTTAAATGCACTCCCTGATTATCACAGATTGGCACCACTGATGAGCTGCCTCCCTCGTGAGCTCAGCTCCAACTCTCCCCAAGCCCTGCCAGCTTTTTCCAGAGTTCAAATGGTTGAAACTGGGTTTGTTTCCCCCATCAGCTTGTGCTGGTCTCTTTCTACCCCATCTTCAGACACAGCAAAAGAGGCAAGGACAGAATTTGGAAAGAGACAGGTGATTTTTAGCCCAGCATGATGATCCCTTAGATGCCATCAGGTCTGCAGGAATCTCTGTGTGCTGTGCTCTGAGGTTTCCTTAGGAACATATTCCTTAGACATAGACAGGTTCTCCCATCCTACAAGGAAGAATTTATGGAAGTGGAGAAAGTTGTTTTAAATTATTCAATATAAATGTAAATAGGAGAAAGGCTTCCTTTGAATAAATTGTGGTTTTTTTATGCTCTGCCCTGGAAAAGTGGGCAGCAGGTTAGGATCTGCCTGCAAAATCCAAGGCAGTATTTTTCTTGGTGGTTGATGCAAATAACATAAATATGCTTTACATTTTAGAAGGAAGCTTATGAAATATTAAAGCCAAATTCCCAGGTCCCATCTCCTGTTGAAATGGAGTGCTCTTGAGGGAGGCTGGAGGATGGCACAGGAAGGCTGAGGTGTGTGTGCAAGGCAGGGAAAACAAAGCGTGGAAAGGGCTGCTGGGAAGGGAGATGTTTATACAGAGGGAGAGATGGGCAGGGGAAGGATGGATGAAAGGAAATGTGCAATGTTTGTGTGTCCCAGGAGAGGCTCTCCCAGGCCCCATGTGTGTGGCAGGGGTGGATTCTCCCGAGGGACAGCAACAAAAAAAAGGAGCAGGGCATGGAAGTGGCTTGAATTATTCAGTGCTCATAAATTACCTCTCTTTGTCACTGCCTGTTTTATTTCAGGGGAGGGATGAGGGGATGGGGTATGACCAGGAGCCCCAAAGGTGTGCAGGTCCATGCCTTGTTCAGGCAGGGAGAGAACCAAGAATACAATTTTTCAGACTTCACCGCTTTTCCATAGCGTGGAGTTCATTTCTTCTCACCCAGAGAATTCAATTCATCAAAAAAATAAAGTAAAAAACAAAGGGCAAAAAACAAACTCTCTAGCAGGGGGTGGGAAAAACAGATGCTTTTGTTTCTCTCAGAGCCCACAGCCTGCTCCTCTCTTCCTTCACACCACGGAGTCCCACAGCCCCAGGGGTCTCCCACAGCATTCCAGAGACTTCATCCCATGGGATGAAGGAGTTCCAGCAGCTGTTCTCCTACCCTACAACCAGGAGCAGCTCTCCTGGCACAGAGGCCATGGGATGCTCCACGTCAGTACAGCAAGGACTGGGAAAGGTGGTTTTGGAGGGAGTGGGACAGTGAGAAGTTCCTGGAGCCAGCTTTGCCTTGATCTAGGAAAACACACCAAGAAATAAACATCAGCTCTGCCCTGCAAGGCACTGGCAGCCCTAAGGCACCACTGTCTGGTTTCTATTTCTACTGCTCCACCTCTATCTGAGAGCAGCCATAAAAAAACCCAGGCTCTGGGGTGACCAGAGGAAGAGGAGGATGGAACACAAGCAGTGAGGGGTCTGCAGCACTGGTTCATGACATCCCTGGGTGCTGCACACAGCTCGGGCTCACCTTTGCTCAGAGGCAGGCAGGGACACCCAGAGCTGGTGTGACCCCCCAAACAGAGCACCCCTCAATTAAATCCGTGCCTGGGACCAGGGGTGGCAGCTGTCAGGGCTGCTGCAGGGACTGCAGGGTGATTAGCAGCTGTGCAGGGAGCTGCAGCAATCTCTGCTCGGGTGCTGTTGATTATCAGCCTGTGCTGCCCCCAGAGAGCAGCTCCATGAAAAATGCAGGAGAGAGGCTGAGTGTGAGACTCCACAAACATCACTCCTCAAAGGGAGAGGGGGAAAGGCTGCTTGTGCAGGGGGCAGCTGGGGGCCAGGGAGGAGGGCACCCAGAGCACAGGGAAAGGCTCTGGGAAAGAGGAACATCCCTTGATGGCTCCTGTCGGGAAGGGGTGGATGGGATGGGACAGGCACATGTGCAGGGGAGGGACAGAGCCACAACAGGGCATGCAGAGGCTTCCACACATGAGTGTATCCATATTTAAAGTTCTATTTCAATCTCTATGCAGTGCAAATGTGAGTGAGACTCTTGTGACACAGGGCTCTGTCTTTGGTGACCTCAGGGAGTGCAAGCTGGCTGTCCCCAAGGGCCATGTGACACAGGGATCAGCCCTGGCACTGCCCCACAGCTGAGGCAGAAGGCCACACACACACACACACACACTTTAACATGCCTGGAGCAAACAACCCAGCTTCTATTTTGTCTGATTTATTTTCTTCCTTCCCTCTTGAGATAGGCAGCATGACCACTTCAGATATTTCTGGGGCTAAAAATGGAATGCAGCAAGAGGCAAGTAAAATCAGGGCTTAAACATCTGCCTTCCTTGGCTGGATGGGTCTGGGAAATCTGAAAAACTCCTTTGAAAGACAAACAGGAGATCAATTCCATCACTGCACTGATGTCCCTCAGCAGGCCACGTTTCTCCAAGGAGATCTGATTCCCAAAGTTTATACATTTCTGAAACACTTTTTTTTTTTCACTGTACCCACCTATAGCACTGCCAACACAGCAGAAAGGAGGAAAAGCAAAAAGGATAATATTTAACTTCTCATTAGGGCATCTGACAGTAAATATGGACCTGCCACGAGCATTTTCATGGCATGCAGCACCCCTGCAGCATTTTAAGCAGCACCCCCAAAAAAAGCCATCAGTTTGATCCCTTGAATTGATGACAGGTGGGTCACTGCTGGAAGCTGTGTTTGTATTTACAGACAGGGCTGGGCACCCCAGCAATGCAATCATTTGCTCGAGTTCCCCAGGCAAGGGTGGATAATCTGTGGCTGTAAACAGTAATGGATAGAGAAATATTGGTGAGGTGCAGAGAAAACACACGGGGGTGGCTGCAGGATGTGCTGCACTGAGCAGGAAGGGGAGGGCTCACCTCACTAGAACAGCACATCTGCCCATGCACTTTTATAGGTGCATCCCAGCCAGGATTCTCTTGGCCCTCAGGCATTAAATCCCACCCTTATTCCTGCAGAAAATCACTTTTTGCCACCCTCCACCCTTGCAGCCACCTCTGCCTGCCCCCAGCACACTCTGAACGCTGGGTCAATGTGAATGAAAACAAAACCCCCGATAGAATGAGTTCAGAAACCTCAAGGAAATGGTGATGGGTTCCCTCTCTCCCCACCTGGGATCTGCTGGAACTGCCCCATGCCAGGCTGGATGCAAGGAGAGCATCACGAGGCTCCTGCTGCCAGCTGGATGCTGGTGTTGCCACCGGCTCAGCACCAATTATTTATGAAAAGGAAATAGAAACAAAACTGCTTGACATTTGAAAAGAAATCATTACCACACACTTGTGGCAAATCAGAGCTGGAGTGCTTTAAAGTTCCATGTCCCAGTGCTTAATTAGAGAGAGGCAGTTTATGTTTAGCTCTCATGAAAAATTTAACCCCCGGATGCTTTGCCTGCTTCCAGCCAAACCCTGCTGCTGGCCCAGCCCCTTCCACTCCAGCAGGGTGCAGGGCTCACCCCCAGCCCGGGGACATCAATCCCAGCTGGAAGCAGCCCCAGGAATGCTCAGGGGAGGTGTTTCAGCAGTTTCAGACCCCACAGGGATGGTTTGGGGTTGATTCCATCCCAGCAGGACCTTGGTGCAGTGTGTGGGGATCTCAGTGAAGCCTTTCCCCTTCTCCCTGTGCCAGAAAAATCCTTGGGACATCAGCCCTGTGGTGGCACCACCCTCCCCAGGGCAGGAGCAGCTTTGGCCAAACCTGCCTTGGTTGGTTTTGTCCCCTCGTTTTCACAAAACACACCTCCACAGACGGGGCTGAAAAGATATTTTTCTTTATTTTCCTCTCTCCCTGACAGACCTTGCTGGCTCACAAGGCAGCAGTTAGAAACTACTCCTTATTTCGGGGCTCTGCTCTCAGCTGGAGATGACACTGCTCACCTCCATCCCTCACCTCTAAAACAGATGTAGCAGGTGTAGCATGAAGATAAATAGAGTGAGCAGCACAAACTGCTCAGATAATGGGATCTGGGAAAGCTTCCACAGCCAACTATCATTGTAGCTACAGCTGAATTTCCCTAATCTAGACAAGCCCCTGCTTCCCTGTCCTTCAAACAGCAGTTTCGTTTGCATTTAAAAAAAAAAAAAAAATCCTTCCAAGATGATGTGGATTGCACATTTTTTTCCTCCCTTCATGCTTTACAAGATATAAACATTGAGTCTTCTGTTTGAACGTAGCCTCTGGGTAGGGATTCCTGGGAAATTGAGAAGCAGGCCATTTTTCAGATAAATGATTTATACAGAAGATGCTATGGATGACCCAATGCTGACCTGTTTGAATTAATTCCAGCATTTGAGCTTCCATTTCTATTAAAACTCCATTTACCAGGAAAGTGAAAAGGTAATTATCGTCCCCAGCTTTAAATCACTCCACTGCTGAATTATTAAAGGGAAGAATTAAAAATAATCAGGCTTTTTCATTATACTTCATAGAGAGGAAATTAAAGGTGTAAGAATGTATTTTTTGCTTGAATTTAAGTATTCATTTCTGAGATTTATGTAGAAATAGAAATTATTCTCCCTGCGTGCCCAGCTCATTTTCTTTATGAAGACACACAGATACACACATGGGGGGAAGGCAAAAAGTAAAAGCCCTCTTGTAAAATGAAAAAAAAAAAGAAAAAAGAATAGAAGGAAGAAGGGATTTAACATGAAGAAGTATAGGAGAGCGTTTTGCATTTTAATACCCTTTTTTCTGCACAATTACACCTCTGAGTGATCCAGCAGAGGGAGATTAAGCTGCTACTAATTTCAGATATACAGTTGTAAAATGCTAGGTTAGTTCTTATCAGGAGATGTAAGAAAATCCGACAGTATCAGGCAGCAGGAGAGAGCTGATTGCTTCTGCTGCCTGCAAACTCACGGGAGAGGCTGCAGCAGCACCGGAGCATTCCAGGGACTGCCTGCTCCCAGGGAGAGGGATTCACAACTTGACACAAACCCTCACTTCACCCATCCCAGCCCTCGTGCTCTCTGCAGAGGGAAAATGGGCTGGGAGTGGTCGATCAGTGAGAGCTCACACCTTCCCACCTCCCTGGGAAAGGAAGGGAACTGCAGCAGGAGAAGCAAAGCTGCTGCCTGGGTTTCCTGGCTGGAGCAGGGAATCTAGGCCAGCCAACATCTGTCCCTGGCAAAGCAATCAGAAAAGCTGATATATGATTCAATTGATAAAGAATTAAAGGGCAGAAATATAATTAACATCAGTCAACATGGTTTTATGGAAAATAGGTCTTGTCAGTCAAATCTGATTTCATTCTTTGATGAGATTACAAGTTTGGTTGATAAGGGGAACTGCAAAGATATAATATATTTAGCTGTTGTAAGATGTTTGACTCTGTATCTCACAACTTTCTGATTAAAAAATTAGTGTTATATGATACCAGTGAAGCACGTGGTAAATGGGTTAAGAATCCTATTTCTGATGGAAGGGGCTGTCCATGGAGGAGAGAACACTGGAGAGAGAGAGAGAGGCACAAGTGGAGCTTTAACACATTTCCAGCCTTGGACTCAGCTCCCCTCAATGATCTTGATATGAAGAATTAAATTAATCCTAATGAAATTTGCAGGAAGCCCGAAGATCTAAGAGGAGGAATATGGAAAAAAAAGGGGGAGAGAACAGGAATTCACAGGAGTGGGGCTGGTGTGTGGACAGGGCTTTCCCTGGAAAAGACCAAAGGCAGATGCAGAGCAGGCTGAGAGCACTGATCCATCCTCCCTGGAGAGTGGCAGAGAGAGCTCAATCCTTTCAGCTGATCAGAGATTGAGAAGTGACTTGACTAGAGCAGATAAAAGCCTTTGTGGGGAGACAATAGCAGGTACTGAAGGCCTCGTTAATCTGGGAAGGATAAAAAAAAAAAAAAGGAAAAAAAGAGAGAGACAGCCCAATGACTGCAAGATGAAGCCAAAGAAATTCAAATGAGAAATTAGGCCCAAATGTCTGACTGAAATGTGATTAAATACCAAAACCTGCTCAAATTCTCAAGCTCCAAACACATTTAGTGCTTTATGAAGTGGTTGCTGAAACAACAAAACTGATTTTAACCCAGAACCAAGGCAAGACTTAACTTGATAAGCCTGGCTTTACTGTCCTCCTGCTCAGTGCCCAAAAGTCTCCCCAAGTCTTTCCTTTTTACCACGTTCTGCACAGAACTTTGACTACCAGATCTCCTGGGCAATGATTTTATTATCCCTTAAACTGAAAAGAACTTGCAGCCCTTTTAATAATACTTTACATCTCTCCAGGGTTTTCCCTTTTAGGATCTCAAAGAGCTCTGCAAATAACTATTATTCCTCATGTTCCCACACCGGGTCTTCCTTTCCATCACACAGATCTGGGAAGAGGCTGAGATGACACGATTTGCTCTGTGTTGTACAAGGTATCAGCTGGTTTTTGATACTAGATGAGAACATGGAGACATTTTCCATCCCTGCTCTGCTTCTTTTGCCTCTAACACCCATCCATCCATCAGCTGGGTGGAAATTCTGATTAAAAATTAGGCAGAGATGCCTTTGGATAAAGCAGAAACACAGTTTTGAAACACTGTTAGAAAGGAACACCTTCATTTTTCATTTTAAGTCACAACATGACTTTTATACTGTTATCTTCTCAAGGCAAAACTGGGAAGAAATATTGCAGTTGCCCCAAAACAATGTTTCTTCCAAAAAATTGCGTTTCACAGGGAAAAGGAGAAGTAGATTTTAATTCAGAGTAAGAAAGCTGACATCCCCTGTTGGGATGGATACTGCAGGCAGAGGAGCAGACAAGTCAGCAAGTAGGTCAGTAGGTAAACAGGGGATGGATTATGCTGTAAATGGATTAATAAATATGCAAGTAGAAAAAACAGAGGCACCTTTCCATTCCCCTGCCCTCCCTTCCCACCACGAGAGTCTGTAATGTATTAGGGGAAACGCTGCTGAGGTGTCAGAACAATTTCTATTAAAGGTAATTTTCTAATGAAAAGGTTATAAGAGACTGTGTCAGAGCTAATCAAAATTCAATCTCCCTGTCACCAAACAGCACAATCCTGCTCCAGCAGCTCTGCCTTGGAGGGTTGTACAGAGTGAGGAGCTGGAGCCCCATTCCAGAGCTCCATGATCCTCACCAGAGCACGGGGACAAGGAATATTTCACTCCTCAGCAAGCCATGCCCTCTCAGGGAGGACTTTTCCGTGCCTCCAGCATTTCCCTTAAATTATCCCTCTCATTCCTTCGTGTCCCTCCTTCCCTCCCACCCTTCCTCTGCTCCCTGTCTTCCCCAAGCCACCAGAGAGGATTGGAGGCAGGATTACTTATTGATAGCAGCAGCCACCCTCCTAAATCCAGTCAGGGCTGCTGGCTAATCCCTTTAATGAGTTGGTTTAGCCCTGGCAGCCGAGCTAACCTGCATGTTTAACTCCATGTTCAACTCCCAGCTCTCCCTTCACCCCCTCCCAGCTGCTGAGCAGAAGCTGCAGAACAAGAGATTGTCCTCAGCCCTAAAATAATTTTTAATTCCTTTAGAGGGTGCCTCAGAGAGCCCCACACTTATGTGTCTCCAGCAGCACGAGCTGGAATAAAATGGGTGGGCAGATCCACTTCCCTCTCCATCAAACACCATTTGAGAAATGCTATTATGACATCCAAGAAGACAATCTGGAAAGGTGCTGCCCGTTTCTCATCCAGTTTGTGTTTCCCTGCCATCCTTGCTGGCAGGAATAAAGGGTTTTTTTTTTTCCCCTCCCTTTCCTTATTAAGATAAAACTGTCACCAGCTTCCCCATTCCACTGGTTTGTTGGGACTTTCAAAGCCTGGAACTGTATTAAATATTCAGTCTACTCCTTTTGGCTACATTTCAGAGCCTGTATCCCTCCCTTTAATTGCTCTGTCAAGAATAGATGAAAGTTTGATACCAAGGCTTTGACTGGGAAAAACTCAAACACTTTGGGCTCTGCTGTTTTATTTATTTAAAGAGGAAATATCGGGAATACTCTGCTTAATTTAGGCTCTATGCGATTGCTAAGGACTTCCTTTCTCATTTGTTCTTTTATGCATCCTCCCATTAACTCTTTTCTGCTGTTTTTTGTTATGCTGAATTATATTCATGGGCCCTCCTTTATCTCTTTCTCTCTTTTGTCACCAAGTGCACAACTCCTCAAACACCTCTTCTGTAGCTGTACCCGGCCTTATAATCTCCCAGGAATGCAGATGGAGATTTCCATCCAAGGAGAAAGCTCCCCGGGGCATTGCTCCACCAGCGAGGTGGCAGAAAGCAGAATTTGGAGACAACTTGGCTCCAGAGATGAAACAACCACAGCATCCCCTGCAGGGCTTCAAAGGCTGCCTCTCATTCATATGCACCCAACAGAAGCTCCTTAATCTGCACCACATCAGTTCAGTCCTCTGAGCCCTCAGCCATGTCTCCAGGGCTCTTTCTCTCTTTTCGCCTCTCCTGAGCATCTTTGTTCTTGCTCTGAGCACTGCTCCGTCCTCCAGCAGTTTTCCATGCACAAATTCAGCTCGCTCCTGTTGCAGGCTGCAGCTGGAAGGAGATTTTTGTTTGTTTGTTTGTTTGGGTTTTGTTTCCTTCGGTTTTTCCTTCTTGCTGAGGTCTGGAGAGGGTGGGTGAGCACATCCGTGCCAGGAGCAGGGGCAAGGACAGCTCCCATCACAGCAGCCACGCCAGCTGTGCTGCCCTCCTGCTTCCTTTGATGTAATTAACATCCCTTTCTCCCTGCCTGCCATCACCCCGGCTCTGCTTCAATCATCCTCTCCCAGCAATGAGCATTCCTCGTCATTAGGGCCTTAAAAACCTCCATTATGAGCATGTAAATGGGAGGGAAATATTTTACTACTCCAATTTCCTGTTGTGCCATTGCCAGCAAGTCCTGATATTATTGCTGAGCATCTCCAAGCTGCACCAGCAGCTACAGCAGCAGGCCCACGGCGTGCTTGCAACCAGTCTGACAGCGCAGCAATGTCAAGGTTTTCCAGGATTTTCCTTTGAGGAAAGAGTGGAAATGGATAGAGGAAAGCAAAGGAGAACCTGATCTGCTTCCCTGACCCAACAGGCAGCACGGTCTCAAGGTAAAAGCAGGAAACTGGGCCATGTTTATGGTACAGGAAGTGAAATCTCAGTTTCTGTGGCAGCATCATTGAAGGATTTTGACCTGCTCAGATTTTCCTGCATTAACAGCATCTGAGCTCTGGCCCAGCAGCTCTCCCCATCAGCTGGTACCTTCCACAGACACCTGGATCTCTGGGATTCTGTCAGCTCCTTTCTCAGGTCTGGCCAATCTGTCTCCTCTTCTCCCAGGAAGAGCAGGATCTTGTGTTCCAGAGGGATGCTGGCCTCTCCTTGCCTTCCCCACACCCAAGAAAACCCCTCCTGACCCCCTGCACAGCCCCTCTCCCACGGAGGCAGCAGCCAGGTGCTGCCAAGGCTCCTTCAAACACAAACTCTTCTCCTCAAGAACATTTCCAATGCAAATACCAGTTGTGTTTACAGGCACACAGGCTCAGGGGGAAGTGCAGGGAAGAATTTATCCTCCACCTCCAAAAAAAGCTCTGTGAAGCCCATGTTACAGTGCTCGTCCTTTTCTCTCCTGTGTTTGTGTTTGTTGTAGGGCACAAGGGATGCTGGATCCCATCTCTCCAGACAGGTTTTCCACCTCATGCATACAAAGGTCTCTGCAAGCAGAACCCACTGAATACACACAAAATATTTCTCCCCAAGTTGCCTAACAAACCCCTAAAGGCAGAACCTGCAGCCAAGGTGCAGAGGAGAGATAGCAAATCAGGCACTGCAGCGCTTTCAACTCCAATTTCCTTGTCCTACCTCCTGATAAGGTGTTGCTGAGACCTCTTCCATTTCTCAGTTCCACTCTAGCATGTGGATTTGGCACTCGTGAACTTTTTAATTTCATAAACCACCGGTGCTTTGCTTCCCTTTTGCACCCCTGTGCCTTCTTGGAGCTCTCTAAGCCAGGTGCAGCCACCTGATAATTCCCTGTAATGCAATCACAGGGCCCCAGTGCCAGGACTGAGCTGAGCTGAGCTACAGCCTCCACTCAAGGACACCACTGCTGATAAAAGGGACCTCAGAGTGATGTGGATCTTGAGCCACATCACACAAACGCCCTGATTTTGCTGCTCCTCACACTGACATCCTCCTGGTGGACAAAATCCTACTTGCCTGCATTTCCCAGGCTCCACACATCTCATCTTCAAGAATATTGGTGCAAAACTAGCAGCCTTTGGCTTGCTGGTGAGTGCTTTATATCCCCAGTGGCCCTGAGGAAAGGGCACACACTGCTGGTGCCTTCCTGGAGGAAAATCCCACCCCTCTTTTTGCACTCAAGCCATCGGGACCAGCACAAGGCAGTGGTGCTCATCCAGTTAAAGGGGGAAAGGCAGGGAAGTTCAGAGAGGTTAAACAGATTTAGGAACACTCTCAGCCTTTTGTGCACCCCCCTGTGCTTAGGGGCAGCCCACATCAGATTAAATCCTCTTTAAGAGCTGCTCTGGCTTTGCCCCTGGACCTTTCTGTTTGTTCCCTTGGAGACAAGCCCTGAAAGCTTCTCTAAGAGCCCTGAGTGCTCTCATTTCTGCCTCAGCTGCCATCCACTCTGACCAGTGGCCAAGCTGGGGATGGACAGGGCAGGATGAAACAAGGCAATGGGCTCCTGCAGGGGAAAACTCCTGGGTTAGCAGCTTGCACCTGCATGCAGACACAAATTGTGATTTGTGTGCTCAATGCCACTCATCCTTGCACCAAGCACTGCCGTGGCTGGTCAGGGCATTTCTGTTGAGATCAGAAGCCTCATCTGGATGTGCACACACAGCACAGGAGCCCTGACACTGGGCCAGGGAAGTGGAATTTATGGTGAACACATCCCCCTGCCCAGAGACCTGGTGCAAAGATCCTGATGTCCCATCCAAGGACAGCTCAGGCAGAACTGAACACTCACACTCTCCTGTTTATGTCCCCATTATGTGATCTTGAAATAAAACCAACCTTTTCACGAGTTCCCATTGACTGCAAGAGATAATCCATGCCTGGTTTTAAACACAGGAATGCCCTTCCCTGCTGTCTTCCCCAAATAACTTTCTTTTCTCCTGGATCAGAAATTGAAGTTCAATGAGACAAATAGATCTCCCTCAAGTATCTGATAAAAGCTGAGTTTAAAAGTAGTAGATACCCAGTTCTGTCTTTCTCTGGCCTCAGCTCAGGGATTAGGAGTTATGATGCAGGAGTAGGAATATTTAATAACAAGAGGAAGATTTGAACCAGTTGTAGAGCTAAAACATGGAAATTGCAGTGCTAATTAGGGCTTTGAGGGAGGTTTACTCTTAAATGGTCATGAATGAATGGGGAGTGGATGAGGGAGGAGCAGAGAGATTCGTGTATGAGTGGGAATTAACAGTTGTAAAGATGAAATTTGGCTTTGTTTTGTGGTTAGGGCTGGGATATGACAAGACTGCCATCAGACTCTGGATGATTTCAGCCTGTGCTGTGTGAGACTGGCCAATATTCTGAGTTCCCTTTTGTTTCACTTATTTGGGAGAAGATCCATCTATGGACGTGGAGATTAAAATGGCTTTTTTCCTTGTCACTTTGGGTGCTGATTTTAATCAGGGAGGGTTTTTTTCCTTCCCCTTTCACAGCTCCATTTCTAAAGAAAAAAGAACAGCTCAGAGAGAAATTGGAGCTGCTCCCAGGACAAATGGGCCTGACTGGCAGTGCATAAAATTACCACTGTCTCTTCACCTTGCTTTCTGCAATCCCTTTATTAACTAACTGAATCCTCAGTCATTCTCTCTTGCCCAGCTCATTCATTCTCTTTCTTTCTCTCTCTTTACTCCCAGCTAAAAGGTTCATTATCTCGTGCTCCTGGACTAGTAATGCACCCAGATCATGGGACAGAGCAATTACATGTCCTGCCAATGTCCCCAAGCCACCCAGCTGGTGGCAGCAGGCACCTCTGGCCCTGTGGGGCTCTGTTTCCTCATGGGATGATGCACCTGGCTGGGACTAAGGGTGTTTCATTTCCAGACAAAGTGGAATCCTGCCCTCCCATGAGCAGGGGGAGGCAGGAAGAGGAAACTGATGTGAATTATGGCAGCAGACTCAGCTAGCCCAGGATTTTGCCTCCAGCCAATGAGGAATCCCACATGTTGCTTGTGGGGCTTGGCAAGCTCTTGCTGCTGCCCTTGGACAGTGAACCCCACTCCCAAGATCTGTCGTCTCACCCCTCCTCAGAGTCCTTTAGAATCCTGCCACCACCTTCCTCATGAGTGAAAAAGGGGCCAGTTCTCATTTCAGCCTCTCCAAAAGGCTCCAGGCACAACCCCCAGCTGTCAGTCAAAGCACACATCCAGGTTTCAGTTCCAGCAGGGTAATTAATTTCCATCCAAAGACCGGAGGAAAGGTGTATTTGTTCAATGACTGCATTAACAATTTGTTCTTCTGCTCAGTATGTGTTCTGGCATTTTATTAAGATTTTTTTTTTTTACTGGGGGTGGGGAACAAAGACTAATAAAATGTGCTAATGACAAATACCAGCTGTGTGAAGAGGAGACATAAAAGGGACAAGATGATTCGTGGGCTGGATTGTAAAAGGCTCTGAACCCTCAGTGCACAGACTGGGCTGAGGAAGAGCTGACACCACTCCATTTCTAAAAGGTGGTGGATTTCTGGCACTTAAATCTTGCTTATTATGGTGTGATGGGGTCTGAGGGAGCCCAGCCCTTCCCCAGCAGGTGCTATCTGACATTTCACCTTTTTTCCTTCACTCCCTGGACCAGCTTCAACTCAAGGAAAGGAACCAGTCCCACTTCCCTATGCAGAGGCTTTTCCTGCTCTCCTCATCCCTCCTTGCTTGTGCATTCCAGTCTGATGCTCCTGGGCAGTCTCACGGCCACCAGACTTCATCCAGGATAAATTAAAATTTTTTTACTTCTTTAATATTTTGTAGCTGACACGACAATAAATAACTAAAATACCCCTGTTTTGTTGCAGCAAATATTGTTTTACTGGAGATGGAGGCAGATATGACCCTCAATATACTGCCCTTCACTGCAGTTATTTTCTCTTCTCTCTATTATTTGGTGAAGTTTTCTAGGACCATTTATATTTTTCTGTATATCACTTTAAAATCAGAAAGAGCTTTAAAAAGTGAATTGCATTTTCCTCTTGTCGCAGAGCCTTAGATTTCTTACTCTTCTCTTTGATTTTTCTTTTTTTTCTTTTTTCTAAAGTAAATAAACAACAAAAATTTTTACAGCACTCTCAAGAGGTTATATTCTGGTCATTTCTCATGGTTGTTTTTCAGTGCTCAGTGACAATTATTACTAAAAAAGAACAATTTTTCAAGCCAGGACCTAGAATGTAAACTATGATTTCTAAAGGGTGAAACAATCAGGCTGCATCCCCCTGTCAGAGAAACCCAGGGAACCTCAGTGACCTTGGATGCACTGAGATTTGCAGAAATTTTTCAACTTCTGCACCCCCTGGCACCCTCAGCTTCACTTGCTCCTGCCAGCCACAGAAGGAAGTGCTCCAAACACCTAATTTCTGGCACTTGTCACAGTTAGGTGTCACCCACCTCCCCAGTGTTCATCCAGGCAGCAGGAGGATGTTGCTGCAGGATGCTGAGCAGGGATCAGCCTCAGAAAAAGGAGGGCTCAGGTTTTGCTCAGCCTCCCAGAGCCTCATCTGGCTGTGGGTAACCTGGGGACGAGCTGGGCTTTCTCCTGCTGATCCTGCACAGAAACCACAGGTGTTTTCTCAGCATAATCCAAAGCAGGGTGAGACCTACAGGGTAGCTCACCTTTCCAGTCTGGAGGCAGCCCTAAGTTTTAGAAAGATTGACCCTCTGTTAACTTTCCCTCATCTCTCATTCCCTCCAAGTAGCTGCTACCATCTGTTCACACATCCAGTGCTTTTATTTCAAGTGGAAGTCCTTCACCACTCAAGGAGAGCCTGCCCCATGACACACAGCCCAGGTAACACCTCTGCTTTGATCAACGCCTCCTGCAAGTTCCAGGTGTGTCCCCATCACCTCAGCAGGCTGCAGCGAATCTCTCAGCACAAAAACAAGCCATGCAAAGCAGAAAGCCTTGTCAACGAGCTTTGTGCCTTGGGATTCACTGAAATCATGGACAGAAGGGCCTCAGGGACAAAATGCCACTCAATGAGCTCTCTGCTGTCTGATCTGAAGGGCTCCAAGAGGGGAAAAGCAGGAGGTGGAATAGGAGCAGGTCAGGGAAGAGTCTATCCACTTAAAAACCATTTGATTTTCAAAGGAACAAGCACCAAGGACTTTCTTGCCCACTTGGTGATGTCAGTTCCCAAAGGAGACAGGAGGAACTGGCTCCCTGGATGACCACAGGTGAATTCAGGTGAAAATTCAGCATGGTCCTACAGGACAGTGGCTGACCATGCGTGGACACTTCTGTCCTTGTAAAGTGGGAGGAGGTGGCCAGCAAACCTCACTTGGGGGCACTCAGTTCTGCACTGAAGGATGCCCAGAGTTTGTCCAAAGCCTTCAGGAGGAATCACAGCCTGAAGACAAACTCCAGAGCTCTCCTTGCTCTTCCTCTGTCTGGTCGGAGTTTGGAGCGGCCGCCCCAGCACTGCTGGTGACAGGCGTGTGATAACATTGCCATTTCATTAGCAGGGTATTGTTCAGGAGATTGATGGCTGGCAAGCTAAGAAAAATTGCATCTCCCTCTGCAGCTGCCTGTCTCAGAGACAGCATTCATCACAGAAGGAAGGGAGGGAAGGAAAACATGCAGGAGTAAGAACCTGATGCATTGGCATTCCACCGAAATCAGCTGTCTGTGGGTGAGGATCCTGCAGCCTGGGAGTGTTCCCTTTGCTGCTCCAACCCCAGGAGAAAGTAGAGAAAATGAGAGTATTGAGACCACTCCTCCCAGTCTGAAGCTACAGAAGCCTCACCTCTCCTCTGTGCTCAGGAATTATTATTATTAAACAGACAGTTCCAAAGCAAAGCAAATATTGACATTAAGCAAGAAAGCAAATGCCATTGTGCTTCTGGGTGCTGGAAGAGAGGAGAGAGACAATGAGAAGCAGAAGGAAATGAGGCTCTGGAAAGATTTAGAGAGGCTTAGGTTTGTTCCCAAGCCCTCTCAGCATCTACACACTCTCCTTTTGCTGGGATTTGGGGCTTTCTGCTGGAGACAGGAGCACTGCAAGTGCAGAGGAAGGGCACACTGTAGTGCCATGTGTTTGTGACAAAAAAAAAAACAGTTCATATTAAAGCTGCAGCCTATCCTGCCACTTCTGGAATATCATCCCTGTTTTGTCTGGCCCTCTCCATCCTCTCAGAGGCAGCTTCTGACGTGGGAGGCCCGCGAGAGCTCCCGATGCCATGAACAAAAACCACCTCACGCCTGTATACAAAAAATTAAAACCTCATTTGTGTCTGCTGAGCGAACAGACCACAGCTAATGAAATCCCCTCACACCAGGACGTTACAGGAATGAGAACCACCTCCTTCAAAGCACAGCAGGGGACAAGCACAGCCATTCGTGCTGTGCCCCTCCTGAGTCACGGGGTGACAAGTCTTTCATGGCACAGGCGGGAGGGAGCTCCTTCACGCCCTGGCAGATGAGCCAAGGAAGATTTAATTTGATTTTACCAGGGAAAAACACACACACAGACACACAGAGGCAGCAGCAGGAACGCTCTCCTGCTGTCTCTCCGGGGAGCAGAGGAGCTCTCAGCCATTGCTCCTGCTGAGGGACCAGGAGTTCCCTTCGTGCTGACAAGGTTTGCAGCAGGGAGGGGACACTCAGGCACTGCCAGCGTGGCCGTGGGCTCTGTCCCTCTGTCCCTCTGTCCCTCTGTCACTTGTGACGTGCAGGAGCCCAGCAGGGAGGATTTATTATGGTCTAACATCCATGCCAGTGAAACCAGACCCATCTCCAAGGCTTGAATAACCTCTCTTGCTATTGTGCAGGACCTCCTCCTCACCAGCTTCACACATCCCTAGGGAATGGAGTGGGGAGCTGCTTTTCTCTTTTCTCATGTTTTTGGTTTGGTTTTTTTCCCAGACAGTGAGATGAGAAGCACAGAGAAATGTGAATGCCAAAGCTGAGGCCAGGAAGCATCTGCTCCAGTGCCACTCAGCATCCAGATCTGATCACAGAATGATTGAGGTTGGAAAAGGCCTCCAAGATCACCCAGCCTGTGACAGATCACTGAGTGCCACATCCAGGTGTTCCTTGGACACCTCTGGGGATAGGGACTCCAAACCTGCCTAGGCAGACCCTTGCAATGCCTGACAATAATTTCCATTAAGAAATTCTTCCTGAGTGCTTCCTGAATTCTTCCATGACAGCCCCCTGAGAGTCTCCCTTACCCAAATGCAACCACGTGAGCAGAACCATGTGGGGGGATGGATTGTAGAACAGAGATGGTGCTGAAGGCAATCTCACCCCTGAGGAGCTGCAGCTGTACTAATTACCACAGAGTGGGAACAGCCCTGGCCTTAACAGGCCACACCTGTGTCCAGTAAGGATGGGGGCTATAAAAGAGTTGAGCTGGTTGAGAGGAGAGCTGCTGGTTGTTGGTTGTGCTGTGAGGAGGAAGAGTTAGGTGGTTGTGCAAGGAAGTAATGGTCAGTCTGTGCTGTGAGGGACAGCCAACAATTGGTGGCCTGTAAGGGCACGACTCCCAACAAAACCATGTCCCACACCAAGGGAAAGGTCCCCAAACTGCTGGGGACACATGACAAAGAATCTAATCATTTCCCATGCTGTTTATTTATTTTTCACCCTATAGCAGGTGTGATTTCAAGCTGTGCAAGGTGCCTGCTCACAGCTCTGGCTCTGCAGCAAAGGGTATTTAAAAGGCAAAGGATGGTTGGGAAAAGATGTGTTTTGTATTAAAAGGATGAAGCTCATTCAGCTGAGCTCAGTCTGGACTCCTTGAGCAGGAGGATGAGAGCTCTTTCACTATGTGCATCCACACAAGTTCAGCCTTTGTGATTTTTTTTTTTTTTTGCAGTATCAGTTAACTTTCTTTTCTGAACGAAATATAAAGTGGCTTTTTTTTCATTTTAAAGTGTTGAAATGGGATGATTCACCAGTATCTTTCATTCTTTCCTACAGATATGTTTGCTGTCATGTTCCTTGTAAAAATTGACTTATTTATGGAAGCATTTCCTGCAAAGAATTTCAGTTTTATTAAAGCAGTTTTCTGATGACGAAGCAGATAATCAGAGCATACCTGACCTTATCTAGTGAGTCTCATCTTCCCTTGTTGGTACTGAGGAGCTTTTCTGACACAGGCAGGGCTGGAGTCCTGTGTTTGCCATGGTTCTGGCCAGGACTCAAGGAGTAACTGGGGATGCAGGACTCTAGGCTAGACCAAGAAGGAAGCAAGAGAGAATTTTAGCCCCTTTCCCCTGCCTCTCCTCTGTCTGCAGTGTCAGCAGCATCACTGCTATGATTTTGCACTGGTTTGCAAGAGACTTTTTGATCCCTGGGGGAGTAACTGTCATGCCCTTCTAACCTGTGGCTTGAGAAGGTCTAGAAGTACAAAGAGGAAACAAAGCAAAGACAAGACTTCATCTGGTTCTGATGCAGAGTCAAACCAATCCATCCATGCACTGCAGTTTCTATCAGCAATCCACAAGCACTGGCACCTGGTGAGTGTATGACCAGTGCATGTTCTCCTTAGAAAATCCTGGAATATTCTGGGGCAAGCATGCTCTGCCTTTTCAAATTGCCCTTTAAGTATCCATCGTGCTGCCTCCCCCTAATGCTTTTCTCAGGAAAGGAAAGACGACTTCTGCTAGAAGACTGGCAGAGAGGGAGAGGAAAAAACCTGAGGGACCAAATGAATGCAGATGACAGAGTGGCTGAGAGGGAGGGAGGCAGAGCCTCGAATGGCTGAATTCACTGTCAGCACTGAAGCCAGCTCTGCATTGGCTCAGGGGAAAGGACTGTTCTGTGTCGTTCTGCATTGAGTGTTGGTGGGATTTTAAGGTTTTCCTCCTGGTTTGACACCAGTCCTGCCATTTCCAGACTGGCTGATTTGTGGCAGGAATCCCAGAGGCTGTGCTGAACTGCCTCTCCTCACCCATCTTGTCTTGCTCCTGAGGGCAGCTTAACTAACTCACCTGAAAGATTATTTATTTGGCAGTAAAAGCCACAAATAAAACAGAGCTGCCTAATGAAGACAACTTGGTGACTCTGGCCCATTTTTAATTTTAATGTTGCATGTAATCTCCATTCTGGTCTCTGGAGTTGTCAGTGGTTTTACAGCTCCTGATTATATGAGTGCAGCAGGCAGAGACAGCTCAGTGGAAGAGCTGGGAAAGCAGCATTAACAACAGCCCCAGGGGAATGCAGCCACAGGAGCTGAGGAATTGTCTGCACCATCACTGCAGTGACAGAAAGCACGGGCTGAGCAAGCACTCTGTGGTGGTGTCCTTTTCACAAGCTACCTGCCTGCTTATTTATAGATATCCAAATAGCTCTGGGCCTGAAACACAAGGGAAGAGGAGACTCCTGCATTGCCATCCATGGAGAGAGTGACACTTCATTGTGTGTTACAGACAGGCAACTCTTACAGAAATAAAGTGTCTACCAGGGATTTGCCCATGGGTACAGAAAGGAGAGTCAAGGCTGTAGCCAACTTTGGAATCCTGGGCTATCCACCACTGCTCAGCCCCTTATCACCAAGGCTGTCTCCACAGGTGAAGGATCCCTTTGGTAACAAGCCAGCCAGCCTCCTCTCCGGAGCACTGTCATGCCAATAAAGCCCTCCAGAGTCATTCACCTCCTCCCACAAGACAGGCCCAGTGCTAACCAGCTCACACATTGGAGAGTAAATCTATTCAGAGGCTAAGGATTTTCTGACAGGAAGATGAACACAGACAGAAGTTTCCTTCCTGGCATGAATGCAGGCAAACACAAAAGGCCAGGCACATTAAAACTGGGCACAGTTCCTGTCTGGAGCCACATGTCCTCAGCTGTCCATCATGGCCTGCTCTCCAGCCTGCAGGAGCCTCAGGCTCACTCCTTCCATTACACCATGAGACATGCTGTCATCTCCACGCAGAAAGAACATGGCATTCTGCTGTGGGAAGAGAGGGCACCAAGGGATGCCTGGAGACCACAGAGGACCTTGAAACTACCACCACTACAGCCTGATGGGGCTGGGAGGCAGCAGCTAAAATTCCTCATTGTGCAGGATGCCTCCTAGACCCAAGCTGGCACCAGTGCCAACTCAGGCTGCTTTGACAGTGCCAAGTGGCTCCTGCAATCTGCCATCAGGAACCCGGGCAGGTGAGTTTTGCTTCCCAGGGAAAAGGGCCAGTGCTGTTTTTCAGGGAGCCTGTGGCCTGGAGTGGTCAGCTGGCTCCTAAAATTCCGCCTTGCGCAGGATGCCTCCCGGACCCAAGCTGGCACCAGTGCCAACTCGGGCTGCTTTGACAGTGCCAAGTGGTTCCTGCAATCTGCCATCAGGAACCTGGGTAATGAGTTTTGTTTCCTGGGGAAAACAGCCAGCGTTGGTCTTAAGGGATTTTTGGTCTGGAGTGACCGGATGCCTTCGGAAATTCTGCCTTGTGCAGGATGCCTCCAAGACCCCAGCTGCCACCACTGCCAACTCGGGCTGGTTTGACAGTGCCAAGAACCATCTGCAATCTGCCATCAGGAACCTGGGCTGGTGAGTGTTTTTTCCAAGAGGAAAGGGGCGATATTAGTGTTCAGGTACTTGTGGCTGTGCCTCTGCTAGCATTCCAATGAGCAGAAAGGCCAGAGCTCCCTGCAAACTGCAGCTGGGTATGGCATTCCAAGGGGAAAACAAAACCTTCACAACATGGCTGCCTTCAGAGCTTTTTCCTTGAAAGCAGCCCTAGCCCAAGGCTGCATTTGCTGCCTAGGTTAGGGTTACTCCTAGGGTTAGGGTTTTTAAACCACAAAGCCCAGAGCTCCAGGCACCCTGCAGCTGCTAAAGGCATGCCCAGGAGAACACAAAACTGCCACAACATTCCTCCATCCCCACTCTTTTTCTTGGCACCAGCCTCATCTCCATGCACATTTTACCCCCTTTCCTAGGGTTTGGGTTTTGCCTACATTTACTTTTATTCCTAGTGTTAGGGTTCCTTAATCCACAAAGCCCAGAGCTCCAGGCACCCTGCAGCACTAAAGGCCTGCCAGGGTGTACATAGAACTGCCAAAACATGGCTCCTTCTCCTTGGGCCCCAACTCTGGGCCCCAGGCTTCCTGCTGAAATTCCACATGGCATAGGATGTCTCCAAGACCCCGGCTGCCACCACTGCCAACTCTGGCTGGTTTGGCAGTGCCAAGTGCCTCCTGCAATTTGCCATCAGGATCTTTGGCTGGTGAGTTTTGGTTCCCAGGGAAAAGTGCTGGCATTGGTGTTCAGGGGCCTGTGGCCCTGTGAGGGCAGCCACCTCCTGAATTTCCACACGGCACAGGCTGCCTCAGACCCAAACTGCCTCCACCTCCAGCTTGGGTGCTGTCTCACAGCTGGGGACTCGGAAGGGAAGTGTGGGCTTAGCTCCCGGGGCAGCTCTGCCTGGCCTGGATCAGGGATGGAGCAGTCAGCAGAGCAGCACATGGAGCTCCACGACTCTCCTGGATGCTCTGGTGGTTGGCAGGAGCACTCTCAGCCCTGCAAGGTTTGCAACCCTCATAACCACAGCAGGAGGTTCTCCAGCTTTTGTGGATAGGAGAGCTGGGACCTGCAGGAATTACACAACAGACATACAGGCAGTCTGTGGCAGGTCTCAGAGTTTTATTCCAGCACATCCTAGGACTCACAAGTTGAATTATGCCTGCATCCTTTCTCTTTACAATCATGTAAATCTGGAGCAACTCCCCTGGAATTATTCTGTCCTTACCTGCCATAAAGTGCTGGGCTGTGGGCTGCACTCAGAGCCAGGGCTCACAGGCAGGCAGCACTTGGGAAGATGGCCAGAGAACATTCTTCAGACCCTCCACTTCCCCAGCCCAGGCCTGCAGGCTCTCCCCTGATGCTGGGCCCCTTTTCCTCCTGTGGAAATGGTGCTGCAGTGCAAAGAGTGCTTGGACAAAGACCACAGGCACCGAGCCCCAGTGAGAAAGGAGGGTCTCATCCCCTGGCTCCCCTCCAGGGAGCAGCATGTCTGCCACACAAGATGCTTGTTGAATGAAGAGCAGAAACTGCCACCAGCTGTGGAGCTGGTGAAAACTGGCCCAGGCATTGACAAATCTTTCTCTGGAGACAGCTGACTCAGAGCTGCTCTGCCTCCCGGGTGTCTCCTGTCGTGCAGACCCTGTCACTGCTGTGTCTCTGAATTAGCCAGGAGGGTTTTCTGCCTTCTGAGTTTGACCTTCTAAGGATGTTCAGCATCTTTCAGCATCTGGCCCATCAGGGATGTGACATGCTTCACAGCTGTGCAGGGCAGCAGGCACAGGCTTCCCAGAGCAACAGAGACCTCATTCTTCCTTCTTGCTTCCCATCTCTTTCCAGGGACTGAAGCATATTGGCTGCATGGCTCCTTCAGGTCCCAGCAGGGATATTAGAGCAGAACCCAACAGTGTACCCAGGTGACAAGGAATCTTTTCCTGCTTTTAGCTTCTCCAGTATGCTGTTGGGAAGCACCTTCCTGCTGCTGCCACCCATGGATCTGCAGCCAAAACACTGGCAGGGTTCTCCATGGATAATGAGCACTCCACTACAAAGCCAGGGAAAACTCTCACTACCCACATGCAGGGATGTTCCTCTCTCATGTGCTGGATCACTGCTTCTCAGTGCTGCTTAGTTCAGTCCCTATCTGTCTCTAGCCACAGAGGACATTCCTGTGCATATCAGGGGCTCACCAACCTGGGCTGTAGTTTGGCTTTGTCCCAATTCCCAGTGCTAGCCTGCTGGTTGGGCCTCCCAAGAGGCAAGAAAGAGGCTTGTCTGTCCTCACAGGTAATTAAACCTGGATTAGAATATGATCTGACTGGAATCTAGCCTGAGGAAAATTGTAAAGGGCTTCCCAGAGGTGAAACTCTACAACCAGAGTCCAGGCAGTGCTTTGCCCTTCCTCTGTCTTCTGAAAGAAAGGGGGTAGTGAAAAACCCACCAAAGGTGCTTTGGAACCTGGACAATGCAACACTGCCCACCACATGCAGTTCTTTGTTCTGCCTGCAGGAATTGAGGCACAGAGCCCTGATTCTTGCAAAACCAAGTTTAATCCCGAGTTCCCCCTAAAATTTCAGGTGCTTGTCTTGGCAGGGCTCTCAGGAGTGAGGTTGCAGTGTGGATACCCACAGCACCCCCACCCATGATCAGCTTCCTCCCGGCTGCTGCATAACAGGCCTGAAAACACAGAACCAATATGCAAATCTGACATTTAATTTGGACATGAGAGTTTAATGAGGCTGTGGAGATTCTGCCACTTGCAGCCTCCACATCCTGCAACCTGCAGCTGCATTCCTTCAATTGAATGTGTCCCCACTGCACCTCTGAATGCACAGGCATGTGCATGTGTTCTCCAGCAATTCCACCCTTTCCTCCCAACTCCACATTTTCCCAATCCACTCTGGAGACCTCTTTTAAGGTGATGCTTTGGTTGGTGGCTCTGCAGCCTGAGCCAGGGGGCTGGGGGCAGAGATTTCATCAGCTGCTGTGCTGTTTTGTTCTTGAAGAGGTAGAAGATGTAGCAGGAATCAGCTCTGGGATGAAGAGGGAAGGGCACAGATTGTGCCTTGCAAGGCTTCTCATCCCATCCCATGAGACCTGGGAAATACTTCCCTGCCAAAACAAGTGCCTTCATCAGGGAGAATGAATAATATCTGCTAGCCCCAGCGACAAATGAGAGAACAAATAATCAAATAACAAAGCCCAAGCAAAACCCAGGAACTCCTACATGCAGCAAGGAGATACTCCCTTTGTGCCACCTGCCTGAGAGCAAAGCCTTCCATCAGCTCCCAGTACAGAGACTCCACAGTCTTTTTATTTGAAGAGGATTATGGAGCTGCCATTCAGTAAATGAAGTGCCACTCCAAACAGCTGCACTGTGGCCTGCCCTCGTTCAGACACGGTGCCTCGCTGGGGCTGCAGAGCTGTAGGCAAAGGCTGCTCCTGGCCTTGGAGCTCTGCAGAACCAAGGAATGCTGGAAAGTGCATACACAGGAGCCAGGAGAGAGGTGAAGAAGCAGGAGAGTGTCATTTCCTCATTTCTGCTGCTGCCCTGAAAGGTACAGCCCATGTTTTCTTCTTCAGCAGCCTTCTTTTCTCCCAGGTTGCAGCCAGAGCACCACACTCCTCCTCTGGCAACTGAAATATGTATCCTGCTTTCCTGAGAGGGGACAGCAGGATGAGAGTCACTCCCCTCTCCCTGCTGCTTGTTATCACAAGTTGCTCCCAGAATCCATAATTCCCACAGTGAGCACAGCACCCTCTGTGCAGGGCTGATTGCCCAGAGCCACAGGAGACAAAGGCAGTGAGCTCCAAGCGCCAGCTCCAAGTGTGCCACACTTAATTCCCAGGGAATATGATCCTTGGAGAATCCATGCAATGGTGAAGAGACCCAGCCTGGGGCTGGAAGGGGGGAATATGAGCTGGGCCAGAGCAGGAGAACGTTGGGAAGAGGCAGGAACGTGGGACGTGAGCTCTGTTCAGCACAAGCAGGCTCTGAGATGAAATATTAATGCCAGCATCCTGAACAGGCAGCAAGCAGCAGTGTCTGAGCTACTTGGCCATGAATAAAAGATGGTCCTGAAAATGGGGAAGAGCAGCAAATTAATTAATTGAAGCAAAAGTCTCTCTGCTCCCATTAACGAACAAGCCTGGAATTCTCCTTCATGCAGCTCAGCTTGGGGACCATGCAGGGGCACAGAGAGGAGAAGAACAGCAGAGGGAGGGTCTTCTCCCAGTGACCTGGGGTCTCCCACTGCCCAGCAGTGCCTGTAACCTCAAGTTCAGATCCTGATTCAGCTTCTCATCATGCCTGACCTGCCAGCTTTGGGAGCTCAGCCTCTGCCAGCTCAGACTGCTCACCTGAACCCTGGCTCCCTCAGGTTTTAGGTGAGGGGTGAGCCAGGAGCTGAAGGGGAGCTGCAGATTCCTAACACCCATTCCAAGAGCTGTGCCAGGTAGCCCAGCTCTGGGCCAAATGTGGGGCCCAGCCAGCTGCTCCCAGACAGGCTAGCAGGTGGGCTGTCCACTGGTGGAGGGCTTGGAGCTGTTCCTGCCTGCAAGAGAAAACAATCTGGTTTTCCTTCATTCAGAGCTGGGAATTTTCTGAGTGCTGCTCAGTGCTGCCATGCCCAAGCCTAATCCCTTATGCTGCACCAGTTAACTGGGAACAGAGTAGTGGGGGCTGCTGCAGATGGAGACACCCTCAGCACCAAGAAATGACTGATCTCCTCTTCTGAAGCCTTGCCCATAAATTATAGATTTTAAGCGGTGTTTGTTTAAAATATTCAGCTTGCCACTTAAAAAAGAATACTCGTACACACCAGGAATGGGGAAAAAGGATGGGGGCTGCATTCCCACTTGGAGGAGGGGGAGGGAAGCAGCCAGGAAGGAGAGAGGTGTTTCCTCCACTAATGAGGCAGCATCCCTGGCTGTGGATGTGCAGTCCAACACGTGAGTCACCTGCACTGCAGCTTTGCCTGCCTCCAGCACGCAGCTCTGGCCCAGCCTCTGCTTTTGCCTCCTGCATCCCCGTGTGCACATCATCCCACAGGCTTCCCTTCGAGCCCACAGGACAGTGTTGTGCTTGCAAAGTCGGAGCAAGGGTATCTCAGGTATTCTGAGGGAAGGAAGGAGGTGAGGAGTGAGGGAAACATCCCCCTCTACACAATGCCTACTTCCCTAGAAACAAATTCATTGCTTTGATTAAAAATTCACCTTTTCAGCTGCCTTGGCCACGGGGCAGATCCACAAAAGGTGAGTTGCAGGGAGCAGTAGCTGAGATACTTCTCAATGAAAAATGCTCCCCTTCATCTGCACTTCCCAGCCCGGCCCAGCACCAGAGCCTGTATTGCCGCCTGATGGTGAGGAAGAGGCAGGGCCCTGCTGCAGAAGGAAGGGATTTCTCCTCTAGGCTGCAGCACCTCCCAGGCTGAGACAGGCTCTCACTCTCTTCTGGGATGGATTTCCCATGGAAGAGATGCAGAGACAGCCTTGCAGGAGCTGCCTGCAGCTTTTCCTGCCCAAAGGATTTCACATGGATACTCAGGTACACCTTGAGAAGGGTACAGGGAGGAGCAGCCCAGTTGTTCAGGAAGGCACAGATCTAACCCTGGCTATCTGGGATTTATCATGGTCACACCCAGCCCAGAGCTCGTTCTCCTGAGCCTCAGGTAGCTCTGGGATCTCCCTGTGATCTGGGATGGATGGATGGATGGATGGATGGATGGATGGATGGATGGATGGATGGATGGATGGCAGGACCACCAGCACAGGGCAGTATCTCCTCCCTTCCTGCCACCTGGTGATGCTCCAGGCCCTCCTCCTGGTAGCTTAAGCACACTCCAGGCTTCACTTCACTCCCTCCTTAGCTGCACCCCCTGTGCCCTCAGGAGGCAGAGAACCTTTCTTGCTCTCCATCCCAGGAGACACTGACCATTCTGGCAAGTTCTGTAGTGTATTTTTAATAAATTAGCCCCAAACTTCATTTGCATGGATAAAAATAGCATTGGCTGCACTGCCAAGCCGTTTTTCTCTTGGTTAACACATTCATCCAAGCTGCTCTATTTGTCTTTCCTCCACAGACTCATATTCTTCTGGATTCATTTTGTCAAACAAATTGCACAAGCTGGACTGCCCATTTACCCAGTGCTGTTTGATTACAGGGGTTATTTATGAAACAGCAAGACATATGGCATTAAGCTTCTTAATAATAATAATAATAATGAGAGAAGGGAAGGAGAAAAGCTCTAGAAGAGAGGAGGGAGAGAATGTTTTTTATTGCAGACAAAAGCTCCTGCCATCGGTGATAAATTCCAGACACTTTTTCCTTGTGCTGCTGGCATGATGAATGGCACAGGCACTCAGCTCAGGAGCGTGGCCATGGCATCCAGGGTAAGGAGGGAAATGCTGAAGCACACAGAGGTGGTGGGGCTGGCTCTGGTGTGCAGGGACCACTGGCCAGCAGGCACTTCCCTTCCCAGGAGGTCACA
The DNA here is from genome assembly GCF_027477595.1 of Haemorhous mexicanus. Taxonomy (NCBI): domain Eukaryota; kingdom Metazoa; phylum Chordata; class Aves; order Passeriformes; family Fringillidae; genus Haemorhous; species Haemorhous mexicanus. The sequence goes on from NC_082364.1 coordinate 5,790,361, forward strand.
GAAATGCAGCCTCCACCCAGTCCTGCTTTTGAACCCAATTCCCTCTCTTCTCTCTGATGCAGTCACTTACTCCTGAGGAGTTTTGCATCCCTCCATTCAGCACATGCAGAGCCCCGTTGGCTCCCTGAAGAGATTCTCATCTGACCTGGCCATCCTGGCTCTGATGGAGACTCACTGCAATTCAATCAAAAGTTCTGTCAAAGAAAGATGCTCAATTAAGGGCCTGGGAGACCTTGAAAGCAGAGTCATTTCTGCAAGAGGAAGGTAATTAACTTTTTTAATCAGTGGGCACTGATCTGAAGGTGTAGTGAAAAGAGAGAGAGAAGCAAACTCACTCCCACAGACTCAGAGCAGAGCCCTGGGACATCACTGGAGGCCCCAGGAAGGGCTGGGGACTGGACTTGGTCCACACCAACCTGCAGAGCTGCCCCATCAGCTCATCCCTCTCCCTGATGCTGTTCCCCAGGGGCAGAGGCACCTTCACCTCTGGCCTTCCCTTCTCTCCTTATCCCAACAAAGGAAAACACACCAAACTTCCAATCAGAGCAGCATCAGTGTCTGGAGATAACACCTCAGCAGCCCAGACTCCCTCCCTGTCTTACAGGGAAGGCCCTGGCAATGGGATAAAGAAGCTCAAGCACCAAGTCTCAAGGCTTTCCCCTGGCACTTGCAAATGTTCTGTAGCACCAGCCTCAGCTCCTGGTCTGTGTTCATCAGCTGGCACAGATCAGGGTGCCAGGCAGGCAGAGTTAATCAGGCCTCATTTGCCATTACAATGAACTCCTGCATTTCATGGCCTGCATCCTAAACCTGCTTTCTAATTCCCCAAGGCAGAGGGATTTACACTTTCAATTTTATGTCTAGTTAGTTAATGGTCCATTACTGTCAAAAGGATCAGTAGCTAGAAGTTAAATCCTACAGGATTTATGATAAGGAAGAACCAAAGGCTGCAGAAGAGCACATGCCAGAGGGGGCACAGGGAACATTGAGGGGTTTGCAGGTCCTGTGTTGTGACACTGGTGACAGAACACTGCTGGTGACAGCTCTAGAACAAGGGTCATCCCAACACTTTTCCCTTACACACTGTACCAAGTTTCTGCCTCAAAAACTCAGGGCAAAAGGGCAGCTTTGGCAGGGCTGGAGTGGGTTTGCCTTGTTCATGTCGAATTCCTGCCCCCTCCCCATCAGGACACTAAAAGGGCTCCACTTCCTTAGCAAGATAAAGGTCTCTGCAGTACCCAGGAGCCTGCCAATGGCCAAAAATGTCTGTCTGTTCTGCTGCTGTCCCCAAGATCCACCGTGGTGCTCCTGTCAGAGCAGAGGTGTTAAAGCAGCTGCACTGAAAGGTCTGTCAGCACTACAGAGCTGGCTGTGCAGGGGTTTATAAACCTGCCCATAAAATCTCACTCCAGGCTGCAGGGTAAACAAGGTCCCCAGGCCTTTGAAGCAGAGATCATTCTTTTTATTTTGTAAACAAGGAAACTTTTTTTTTCTGCTGGCTGAGGTTTGCTGAGTGGTAAGTGGTGCCAAAGAGAGAGAGTTTGGCTAGATGGGGAACTGGAAAACATTTAAGTGATCAATGGACAGCTCTTTGTTGTGTTTAGCAAGGGGCTGGAAATCGTTTTGTAGGTCAAGGTAGTCTGAGCTGCAGCCAGGCAGGAAACACTGAGGAAGCACAACACTGAGGTCTACAGCCACCCAGACAGGGTCAGACGTCCACACCTGCAGAAGATGGACAGATTAGCATTGGAAAAACAATCCAGGAGAGCTCCCAGGTCTAAGCCACTCACTCCTTCACCACCACACACAGATGTGCCAGCAATATTGCTGACTCTGAAAAGCCTGGGACAGAGCAAGAAGACTTATATGTTATTTAATGACTCTACCAGTTGGGCTTTCCAGTGATTCTATTCTCTTTCCCTGCCAGCATTCTCCACTGCAGTCTGCCCTACCCCTTTGATGCAACCATAAGACTTGGAGGAGCCCATGGCACACTCCATGCACACTACTGCCAGAATTCAGAAGTTGTTTTCATCGTTTCATCTATGACGCTGCTGAGAGATCAGCAGATTTTAACTTCTTTTTTTTTATTCCCATCTACCTTCCATTCAGCTGGGAGTGCTCCTCCCCTCTGAAATCTCCACTAAAGCCCTGCTTCAGTAAGTCAGGCCTAAGAGGATGTGCACAAAACAGAGCTGTGCAGCTCATAAAACTCACTTTCACCCCTCCATCTACCCCACCATGAACACCAGGCTAAGCTCTGAAAAGCAAAAAGCATTAAACCATAAAAAAAAATAAACCAAAACCCGCCCTACCAGCGGGCTGTATTCTGTCAAGAAAGCCCAGGACTTCCCACTTTCCACTTTGTGGATTGTGTAATTTGTGCTCACCTACCAGGAATCGGCGCTCGCCCTGTGCCCTGCAGTGTGAGCACCAGCCTAGCGAAGCGCAATGCTGCGCTCTCGTGGCTCCCAGCAGGATCCACACCCTGCCTTTCTTTCACTCTAAATTCCCTGGATGGAGGCGATGTCCCTCCCAACTCGCACCATTCCGAGATTCTGGTTCCCTCGTGTCTCTCCAGGCAAAAGCAATCCATGTATTATTAAGAGGAGGAGGCTGGCTCCATCAAATCATTGCTTTGCATGAGGAGGACACACGGGCTGTCTTTGTTGGCCCTTCACACTCGATTAATTCATATTTACAACGCTTTGCTTCATCTGAAAGGAGCTCCTTGTGATTTATTTCCAATATATTTTCAGAAATGCAGCCCTGGCCTGCCAGCACAGAGAGGAATTGCACGAAAAGAAGCTGTGGATTGGTTCCTTGTGTTTGTTTACTCTTCTTGCAGTAAACAGCAGGTTATGTTGTTTGTGGTGCTGAGTAAATCCCTGCTTTCTTAAGTGTGTGTTTTGCAAGAAGAGCCTTCCCCCGTGTGTGTGTGTGTGTGTAGCAGGATTATAACAGCAATGTTTTCCTCTGGTTTTCATCTAATTCCTTCCCTGCCTTTTATTATTATTATTATTATTATTATTATTATTATTATTATTATTATTATTATTATTATTTCTTTTTATCCCTGTGTTTGATTTACACCAACAGAATTTTCTGGTTTTCCTTTGTTCCTTTGGTTACAAAAAATTTGCTTTAAGGGTTTTTTTTTTTTTCAATTCACTAATGCGTAACCTCAGAAATAAGTAAGTACTATCAGTATGTCCTTCAAGTTAAAAAAAACATTGCTTTTTGGAGTATCTTACCCAATGTTTTTTAACTGAAATCTGAATCTGGAGTATCTTACCCAACATTTTGGGTATCTTACCCAACGTTTTTTAACTGAAATCTGAATCTGGAGTATCTTACCCAACATTTTGGGTATCTTACCCAAGGTTTTTTAACTGAAATCTGAATCTGGAGTATCTTACCCAACATTTTGGGTATCTTACCCAATGTTTTTTAACTGAAATCTGAATCTCTTTAAAACAGATTGATGATATTAAAAAAACCCCAAACCATGGCATAAAAAATTCTATTCCATGGAAAGAATAAAATGAAAAATCATGTCATAACTGACTCACACAAACACCTTCCACTCTTCCAACAGTAAAGAACTACATAAATATAGTTTATGTTCATGTGTAAATAAGCATAGTAAATAAGTCAATCCTTGGACAAAAAGCTGAGAAACATACTTGTTCCAAAGGCTTTTATCAAAGCTTAGTACAAAAATCCAAGCAAATGAAAAACCAACAAAATAATAATTACAATTACTAACAAAACTAACAATTTAGTTTTCAACAAAACTTTAAATTATTTAATAATGTTTTAACTTTTGAAAAAATTATTTATTTCTATTTGTTATCTATTTGTAAGCAATTAACTCTCTCTTTTACATTTGTAATACTTTTATAAATTAATTCACTGTATTTTAATAAACTCATACAACGCATGCTTTTAAAATTTTGACATTCATAACTATAAATAATAATAAGAAATTTATAGTTACTTTGTTTTATAATGTTACATGTCTACTGCTAGTTACATCTAATATAACTTGTTAGATGGATAGATCAATAGTTAGTTAGATGGATAATTAGATGGATAGTTAGTTAGATCAATAGTTAGTTAGATCTATAGTTAGTTAGATGGATAGTTAGCTAGTTAGATGGATAGTTAGTTAGATGGATAGTTAGATGGATAGTTAGATGGATAGTTAGATCGATAGTTAGATCGATAGTTAAATGGATAGTTAGTTAGATCGATAGTTAGATCGATAGTTAGTTAGATAGTTAGATCGATAGTTAGTTAGATCGATAGTTAGTTAGTTAGATAGATAGTTAGATCTATAGTTAATTAGTTAGATCGATAGTTAGTTAGTTAGATAGATAGTTAGATCTATAGTTAGTTAGTTAGATCGATAGTTAGTTAGTTAGTTAGTTAGATCGATAGATCGATGGGGCGGGGCGGGGCCGCTGCGCTGCTTTTCCCGCGCCGCAAGGGGGCGCCTCCCGCTGCTCCCCTCAGAGCCCGCAGAGCCCTCAGAGCCCTCAGAGCCCTCAGAGCCCTCAGAGCCCTCAGAGCCCTCAGAGCCCTCAGAGCCCTCAGAACCCTCAGAGCCCTCAGAGCCCTCAGCGCCCTCAGAGCCCTCAGAACCCTCAGAGCCCTCAGAGCCCTCAGAGCCTTCAGCGCCCTCAGAGCCCTCAGAGCCCTCAGCGCCTTCAGCGCCCTCAGAGCCCTCAGCACCCTCAGAGCCCTCAGAGCCTTCAGCGCCCTCAGAGCCCTCAGCGCCTTCAGAGCCCTCAGCGCCCTCAGCGCTCTCAGAGCCCTCAGAGCCTTCAGCGCCCTCAGAGCCCTCAGCGCCTTCAGAGCCCTCAGCGCTCTCAGAGCTCTCAGAGCCCTCAGCACCCTCAGAGCCCTCAGAGCCCTCAGCGCTCTCAGAGCCCTCAGCGCCCTCAGCGCTCTCAGAGCCCTCAGCACTCTCAGAGCCCTCAGAGCCCTCAGAGCCCTCAGAGCCCTCAGCGCCCTCAGCGCCCTCAGAGACCTCAGCGCCCTCAGCGCTCTCAGAGACCTCAGCGCCCTCAGAGCCCTCAGAGCCCTCAGCGCTCTCAGAGCCCTCAGCGCCCTCAGCGCTCTCAGAGCCCTCAGCGCTCTCAGAGACCTCAGCGCCCTCAGAGCCCTCAGAGCCCTCAGCGCCCTCAGAGCCCTCAGAGCCCTCAGCGCCCTCAGAGCCCTCAGCACCCTCAGCGCTCTCAGAGCCCTCAGAGCCCTCAGAGCCCTCAGCGCTCTCAGAGCCCTCAGAGCCCTCAGAGCCCTCAGCATCGCGGGCCGTGAGGGGCGCGCGGGCCAAAGGCTCCGAGCAGCTCAAGAAAAGCCCATCTTTAGAAAAGCTGTGCTGGTCTTGTCTCTCAACACGTTTTTTGTTTTTTACAGCAGTTTTACTGTCAAGAAAACCTCTTTATCTCAGCATTCACAAGATTTTTTTTTTTTTTCCTCGCCAGGAGCAGCAGCTGTGACTTCTTTTTTCTCTTCCTCATCCTCTTTTCCCTCCATAAAATGCTTTTTCAGCCTCTTCATACACCTCCTTCTCTCATGCTTTTGCACTTGTCCTGTATTTCTTTAAGGTTTTCCCCTGCAGCTGCAGATTGTGGTGTCATGAGTTGTTTATCCATCCTTGGCATTCCTAAATGCAGGTTTGTTACCGTGCTTTGGCATCCAGGTAGGTGCCATTACCCTGTTACAGCTGGCATCTTATGGGCAGATTTCTGTGAATTATCTGAAAACAATATGAGAGTGAGTTGTAATCAAGTGCTGACTGGCAGGATCTCAAACCCCTTAGGCATAAATGTTTCAGCAGATGCTGTGTAACTTCTGCTTTGGAACATGCTCGAGCTCCCTCAGCCACAGGGAGACATTTCTTCCATAAAACACAGACAGGAGGTGTTTGCTCTTTGCAATGAAGATCTCAACATTTAAGGGAGATTTATTAAGCAGGTGTTGCCTTTTCTTGTTTATTCCTAGTGTTCCCAGCTGTGAATTCCTCAGCAAACTCAGCAAAACCTGGTTTTACTCATGTTTGTTGTGCTTCTTGGCCAAACGTAAAGAAGTCTCCACGTGGTAGAACCTCCACTTGCTGAGTTTTAGCTTCCGTAGATAATAATAACTAATAAAAAGGCAAGTAATTGATAAAAACAATAGATAATAAATAATTAATGATAATGGAGAATAAGTAATAGCTCAGAGAGGTGAGCACTCACCAGCACAGTCTTTGTGTGCCTGGGTAAATTCTCACTGCTTCAATCCTGAATTTTTTTTCCTCTTTCATTTCTAACTTTTTTCTAACATTAGGATTCTCCTTTCTAAATCTCAGTGCCTCTTTATGACAGTGCTGTCTACAGCCACAATCTCTCCTACACTAATATTTCAAAGCAGAGGGATTGGCCTGGACTTTTATAAGAAGGGAATGAATTTCTTAAGGGTGTTTTTTTCTGTGGCAAAACTGCTCCCCAAGGATGTGAAGTGACCCACTTGCTGTCCCTGAAGGTGTCTGTAGAAGGGATGGGGGACTGGGGCTCCCAGCTCTGCTGTGAGAGCCCAGACACTTGTGGGTACTCCAGCCTAAGCAGGAGTAGACAACAAAGGGGTGTTGAGCTGCCTGGGAAGCACTTGAACATCCCCCTCTGCTCCAAACAATTTGTCATTATGGACTGGGAGGAATCCCTGAGTGATCATGTACAGCAGAAGAGGCTGATGAGGCTGGAGGGCTGCTGGTGTTTGATGCTGAGCAGGGGAACAGCAGGGCTGGCCAAGTGCCTGGAGGAGCCACAGGGTGAGGGCAGGCAGGGCTGCCTCCTCCTCCTCCCAGCCCTCGGCTGTGGCTGGGGCAGGAGAGCTCCTCAGAGCAGGGGAAGCCCCTTCTCCCTCAGCCCTGCACATGTGCCATTGTCCCTGCTAACAATGGGGAGAGGAGGGAGCGCTGGAGCTGATGACACAAACCCCAGGGCAGGAGCAGCTGGTGGCTGCTCAAGGGAAGCTCTGTGTGTGCAGCCACAGCCGCTGCCCTGCCAGCACTGCCCGGGTCACAGCCAGGGCTCCCGACAGCCTCAGGGTAGGACTGAGCCCTGTGCAGTGCTAGAAAGGGGCAAAACTGTCTTTGTTTATGGAATCATGGAATATCCTGAGTTGGGAGGGTCATTGAGTTCCCTCAGCACAGCTCCAACAGTCCCACCCTGTGCATCCCTGAGAGCAGTGTCCAAACACTGCTGGAGCTCTGGCAGCCTTGGGGCCCTGACCATTCCCTGGGGAGCCTGGGCAGTGCCCCACCACCATCCTTTCCTAACATCCAGCCTAAATCTGCACTGGCACAGCTCCAGCCATTCCTGCACCTCCTGGCCCTGGTCATCAACGAGCAGAGAGAGTTGTGCTGCCCCTCAGGAGGAAGCTGTAGACTGTATTTAACTGGACTGGATTTAACCTGCCTCTCTCCAGTGTTTGGGGCTTCCCAGCACTGGGAGACCCTGCAGGCAGCTGCTTCTTGTGGTACTTGTGTGGTGCTATCCCTAGGAACCTGTGTGGTGAGAGTTAACCACCCTGGCCTAATGGTTCCCTCATAAATAAGGAATGTTAATAAATACTTTCTATTCCTTAAGGCCCAGCAGATAGGAAGAGAATAATCAAGGAAGCTATTTCCACTTTCTGTAACTTGCATTAGTCATCTCTCCTGAGACAGAGGGGAAAGCAGCAGACATGGTGCTGTGCTCTACACTTCTCTTTCTGTCCAGCTCCTCCTGGAGGCCTCCAGCAGTTTCTCCTTTCCAACATGAGTAAGTTTCCCTAAAACAAAGGGTCTTAAGGTTTATCTGGGAATCAGTTCCCTCTTGGGGCTTCCAATGCTGCACATCCTGTATCAGTCCCACATGTACTCCCCATTTTAAAGGAGTGAGGGGTGGTGGTGTCACAGGTGTTCAGCAGGTGGCACAGGGGAGTTTCACCATCTGAAGTGGCAGCTTTTCCCAATTCTAGCCCTGTCCATGTTCATTCCCTTCCAAAGAGCCCTTGGGATGTGGCACCTTGCAGAGGGCTTGGAATACAGGCCCTGTGGCCACTGACCCTGCAGGCAAGGTCTGCAAACTGAGCCAGGACTTACCTGCCAGACCTGCCCAGCTCAGCTGGCAGAAATGCCCAGCTCAGAAAAATGCCCAGCTCAGAAATGCCTCTCTTGCCCGCAGGGATGAGTCTCCCTCGCAGCTCAGCAGAGATCAGGTTTGCAGGGCACGGTGCAGAAAGCAGCTCTCCCAAAAAAACCCAGCCCCTGCCGAGAACTAACAGGATGTGATGGGAGGCGGTGAGGAGGAGGCTGGAGCAGGCAGCCAAGCACCCTTCCCACTCAGTCTGGAGAGCAGATGGAGCAAACTAAGAGCTCTCTACCTCAGTCAACCTCCTCTTCCAGGCTGAGCTGGCTCCTCATGTGCTGGCTGGCTCCCACAAGGATTCCTAAGACTTGCAAAGAGATTTTAGTGGCCTTTGGCTGAAGGCAGACAGAGAGTCACCCCCTCCTCCAGATGGATATCAGGCTGCAGGGACAATGGCTCTGCTCTGCTCTGGCAGGACAGCTCCACTGCTGGGTCTTGTCTGGTGGATCCCAGTAGGCTGGGAAGGCAGCAGTGCAGGTGAAGCAGGGTTTCCTGGGGAGGATCCTACACTGTAGTGAATGCTCAGTGAATGCTGGCAGCCTCCCAGAGAAGCCCCTTGACAACGTTCCCACTTTGGGGCACTCGTGTGACTGGTTGTGAGCACAGAGCTGGGAGCTACGCGGCAGCTCCAGGATACAGTGTGCAGCAAACAGGGGGAAGGGAGGGATGTTCCTGCTGGCAAGTGTGTCAGTGCAGGGCTGGAGCTGATTGCTCACAGGCACTCCCTAGCCCTGATCACTGTTAGAGATTTTCATTCTCTGGGGCTTCTCTTTATGCAGCACACAGGCATGAAGCAGGTAAGGCTACCAAGGCTGGGGCTCTGTGCCAGCCATCTCCTTTGCCAGGCTGATGTGACCCCAAGCAGTGCTGCAGCAGGAGTCCTGCCTGGCCCTGTTTTCCCTGGCTCTGGGCTGTCTGCAGGAAGCAGGGGAGCACAGTCTCCTCCACCCCTGCTCTGTGCAGCACTGCCACAAAGCCCAGGGGCTTCATATCTGGGCCGTGCTACATTTAGCATCTGTGGGGCCTCACTGGGCTCCCGAGGGCCATTCTGTCCCTCCAATCAAGGGCACAGCTCTTTTGCAGCCTCCCTTCCTTGTCCCTCAAACATGGGGTGGGAAGGGCCTGGGTTTGGCTTAGTGCAGTGAGGAGAAAACCCTTTGCAGCTCTGCTGTCTCCGGGGCAGGGGCTGAGCCCTGAGGCAGGTGAGCATCAGTCACTCCTTGGGCTGTGATCTCTGCCGTTCCACCTCCAATCCTCAGATGCCCTTCCTTACCTCCTCCATGTTGCAACTCCCCAGCTCTAATGGCCTTGGGGAGGGTGTCAGGGGTCTCTCCACAGCACGACTGCCCCCAGGTCCTGTTGTCCATGTCCTTACATCACCTCTCCCCAGGAACTGGCAGTGTGGGAGCAAATGGCTGTTGTGTGGGCATTGTTTTGAGCAGGACCCAGGGTGTGCTGCTGTGCTGTGATTCATGAGCAGGAGGAAAAGGGAGAGACTCTCCAATTCCTGTGTTTGGGATAGGCTGAGGACAGGGCAGAGATGTTCCTCTTGGGAAGGATGTGCATCCACCTTTCTCCTAGAAGGGTGTCTCCTGCAGCAGGATGTCCTTGGGCAAGGCCAGGTTTTAATTGCTGCAGCATCACCAGACACCCGAGTCATGGTGCCCCTCAGAGCTTCTGCTCCCAGCCTGCCTCCTGCAGCTACTGAGCTATTGGGAGCAGTGAATTTCCCCCCAGGGACCCCCACATGCCCTGGCTTTCTCTCCAGAGAGGATCCAGGGGCAGTTTGGCTGCTCTGAGCTCCCAGGGGAGCTGTCTGTGCCCTGCTTCTGCCTGCTGGTCTGTCTGTCCTGCCGCATCCACTCGCTCCTGCTGGTGTCTGCACTGCTGTGCTGCACTGTGCCTGTTTGGCTGCCTCCTTGTCCCTCTTGCTGTCTGTCTCCCTGACTGACACCTGCCACTGCAAACACTGCCTGCCCCCCTCTCCATTAGGTTTTCTCCTCCCCTTGCCGTTCCTTTGGCTGCTATCCGGAGGCCTCTGCATTAGGTGTGATTTAGGTGCTTTTCTCTGGTTTAGGGACAGCAGCCAGGCTGCAATCTGCAGCAAAAGGGAAAACCTCTGCAAGGAGCCTCCTGCAAATACCTAGGCAGGACAGTGGCTGCCAGCACTGCCCAGATACTGCACACTCATGCCTGCCTCCACAACCAGAGACTGAAAGGAAGCCCAAACCTCTCACAGTGGGACTCTGGGCCCTTGCATGCCTCTGGAAGCCAGTCATTGGAGCTTCAATTCCCTGGTTTGCTGTGCACTAGCTGCGGTTGAGGGTGGGGATGAGGAGGAGACACAGCTTGTGGAGATGTGAGGATAAATATGAAAAGGACCCGTGTGTGTGTGTGGTTACATGTGCTGCCCCACATCACAGCTGTGTTAGGATGTAGACCTTGTGCTAGCGATTTTTCCCCCCTGACAACATTGCAGCATGCCTTATGTCTGTCTCTTTGCCTTGCATCCATCTGCTCCCAGTCTCAGTATCTTTCCCTGTTGTTTTGCCATGCCTCTCTTCCCATCCATAGCCAGCCCTGCCAGCCTGAGCCAGCAGTGTGGTGTGTCATGCTACCACAGTGCCTTCAGTTCCCTACTGCCACAAGGGTCATCTCTTTGCCCTCCTCGTGGCAGCACACTGTGACCCTGCTGAACACTCCCAGGGCACCACAGGCCCCCTGGCCAGCCTGGGGGGCTGTCCCTGTTTGGGCCAGCACACCTGCAGCCCATGTAGTGAGCGAGCAGCCAGAGCCAAGCTTCTGTAGAATTAGCAAAACCCCTTGCACAACGAGCTTGCAAAACCTCAGCACTCTGGTGTCACCTGGGATCAGGTTCTGCTGGAGGAGAACATGACTTTTATATCAACTTTCCCAGTGTCAGCCCTTTTAGCAGGGCCCAGCCAGGGCTGTGGGAGGAGGTGAGAGCATGGGGCAGGCCATCCTGTGCGTCTGTGCCTTCCTGGGATACCTCTGGACCCAAACTCCCAGGGAAAACAGCTCCCTGCTGCTGCCTTCCTCTGCTGTCATGACCTTGCCAAAGAGCAGGGAAGAGGTCTTGTCCCAGGCTGCTTTCTGGATCCAAAGCCATTTTGCCTGGGCAGAAGCAGCTTATCCCCTTCCCAAACATGCTGATGGGAGCCTGTGGGGAGCCTGTTGTGTCCTCATTGTCACCAGACTGGCCTGAAAACTGAAAGTCTGTGTCCAGTGCCATCACAGACAGAGCCTGTAGATGTGACATTTGGGGCCATGGCTTAGCAGTGGATTTGGCAGTGTTGGGTTAGCAGTTGGACTCGATGGTGTTAAAGATCCTTCCCAAAATAAATGATTGTGTGATTCTTTGATTCAGCATTGTGAATCATTGATTCACAATGATTTCCCACATGGAGGAGACCTGTGGTGACCTGGTGCAGAGTGGCCTCTTGGAGCACCTGAGCTGCACTCATATGGTGGCAGAGGATGGTACCTGTCCCCTCCTCAGCGAAGCCCACACCAAGCTCCTTTTCCCCTTCCTAACCATCCTCCTTTCCCAGCAAAACACCTCCCACGCTGCCGGGGAAGATGAAGGTTGGCAGCTCTTCCGTAAAATGATGTTCCCATGGCGATGGGGATGCTTCGTCCTTCCTGGGGAACATAAGGGGGGCGAACGGCACCTTCCGCATCAGTGCGCGCCCCTTGTCCGGGGCGGGGGCGTCCGAGTCCCGCAGAGGCAGGGCCCCCCCGCACCGCCCCCCGCCGCAGGGCCGGGGGCCGAGCCTCAGTGACGCCTCCTGGTCCCCCATTCGCTGGGTCCGCCCGCCCAGCCCTGCCCAGACTGCGGGAGCGCCGCGCCCACAGCCCGCTGGGCAGCCCCGGACAGCGCCGGCAGCCCCGCAGGCAGCGGGCAGCACCGGACAGCGCCCGCAGGTAGGCACCGAGAGCCCGCAGCGCCCCGCACGCTGCCGGGCCGGGAGCAGCCGCTGGGCTCGGGGCGCAGAGAGGGGCTGCGGGCGGGGGAGGGTCCGCAGCCGCCGGGCGCGGCGGTGGCACGGGGGCATCTCACCCCTCGCCCGGGGGATTCTCGGCCGGACGGAGCGCTTTGGAAGAGGGGACGGGCTCAGCTTCTCGCCCCGGTGCCGGTGCCCCCCACCCTCGGCTCGGGACTGCGGCATTCCCGGTGGGCGCGCCCGCGCGCACGACCGCACCGCAGCCGCGCTCCCGCTCCGCGCTGCTGCAGGGGGGAGCTCGCCCACCCCCAGCCCTCCTGCCCCTCTCGAGGGTCGCCTGAACGCTCTTCCCTGCGCACCGCGTCTCCTTGCACCCCTGCACCCCCTTTGCTGGCAGCCGCCCCCCGGCACAGCCAGGTTCCTGCGGCTCTGCGTTCCCTCAGCCCACCAGCCTGCCTCTGCACGCTCCCGTCCCCATCCCCGCAGCTCGTTTGTCACCCTGAGCCTGTCACGCTGGTGGGCAGAGGGGGTAGGTACCCCCATGGTGTGACCCCAAGCAGGTTGGACTTTGCCCTCTAAGAGCTGGAACCCTTCGAATGCCGCTGTCCCTCTGAGTCCTGTCCCTACGCCAAACCCCTGGGATCATGCAGGAGCGAGAGTTACCTGGCTTGCTCTGCTCCCAGCACTGCTGGTAGGAGAAGAGGGGTCCAAGGGCTATCAACCTAAAACCTATAAAATCTGGGTGTTTGGGCACATAGATGGGAGGAAAACCTGCTCTCTGGGAGCTTCTTTGCGTGGATTTTCTGGAGGAAAGCCGGGATATGACCTAGATAGTGTCCCAGAACATTCAAAAGGGACCAGATTGGTGCTGGGAAATGACAAAGCAAGGGACAGAGGGACAGTTTCTAGGAATCCAGAGGTTTAAGCATTTGCCCCATTGGCAACGTCTTGGTTGTCAAGAATTTTTCTTCCTGGCCAAGGGTTAGGGTTCTGGATAAAGAGATTTTTTAGAGCTTCAGGGTGAGCAAATGGGTTTGGTATTTCCTCTTTGAACGTTATATGAAACACACAAAAATTGCGAAATAGAAAAATGCAGCTGGCAGTGGTACAGGCAATTTCTAGCTCTTCCCTGGATGCTTTGCCAGATTCAGAGGGAGCAAACTGAGGGTCTGTTGTCCCCTCTGCCAGCCTGGATTCATGCAGGGCTGGTTTATCAGCTCCCCCTCTTGGACCTGGCCCTACATGGCCAGCCTGGCAGGCTGACTGCAGGATGCTTGGTATGTCCTTCAGCCTGGCTGCCTCGCTGCTCCCCCATGCTGTCCCTCCATTCCGCATGTCTGCGGCTGGATTCCCCACGTGGCCGCTTGGCCGGGCTGCAAACCTTTAATTGATTCCTTGTGGCTGCATTGGGCTGACTGGAATCAGCAGCCCTGGCGTTTGGATGGCACATCATGGGCCCCTTACTCACACACACAGCTTGGAGAAAGACAGGCACCGGGCAGGGACCCAGATCGTGGATGGTGCCACCCAAACCCCTTCCACCCCGTGGCCAGGCAGGCTGAACTCAGCTCCTGGAGGCTTCATGCCATCCTTCAGCGGTCTTGGCTCGCTGTCCAGCTGCTGTGTCCCTCTTCCTCACTGCTCTTGGCCCCTTTCCCTCGCTGCATCGCAGTGACTCATCCTTGCTGAGCTCACCCACTGGAGCTGCTGGAGGACTGGCAGGGCAGGCGCCCACTGGCCCCCAAAGAGGGTCCCTCAGCTGGCAGCTCCCTCACCATGAGCCACAGACCCCTGGTCAAGGTGTGCAGGCACTGGGGTGCAGCCTGGTTTCACCCGTCCAAACCTTGGCTGGTCATGGTGCAAAAGGGGGAGGAGGCCGGACATGCAGGCCTTGCTGCAGGTCTGGCCATGCTCATTTAATGTCTGCTGGGGGATCTGGACAGGGAAAACAAAGTGTGGATGGGGCATTGCCTGGGGACGTGCAAAGGTGATGCTGGGCAGACACACTGTGCCTGATTCCCCAGCTGGATGCAGTGCCAGCTCTGTGCAGTGAATCAGACACTGGTGAGGGGGAGCAGACTCTAGAGCATCGTCTGTGCAAGAAGGGCAGCCTGCACCACCGAGTGCCCACACCCATGGGGCAGTGGCCTGGCTAACTGCCTCTCTCTCCCCCTGCCCAGGTTCCCCTCTCAGAGACAGCCCCCACCGGGCACCTCAGCAGAAAGATGAACCCCACCGTGGGCATCGCTGTCATCCTGACAGGTACATCCCTCCCTGCTCCCTGCTCGGCCCACAGCAGCCTGGAGGCTGCATGGGCCTCCCCAGAGCTCACTGTTCCCTGCCCAACCCCCTCCTGCCTCTCCCAGTCCTCCAGGCTGCCCACTGCCAGATGATCAAGGACCTGAGTGCCTGCCTGCTGGGCCAGAACCTGCGCGTGGACTGTCGCTATGAGAACAAAACCGACAACCCCCTGACCTACGAGTTCAGCATCACCAAGGACAACAGGAAGCACGTCATCCACAGCACCATCAGCGTCTCCGAGAACATCTACCGGAGCCGAGCCAACGTCACCATGCACAAGAACCTGGTGTGCCTCCACCTGCAGAGCTTCACCACCAGCGATGAGGGCATCTACATGTGTGAGCTGAGGGCCACCAACGACTACACTGGCAACCAGATAAAGAACATCACTGTTATCAAAGGTGAGACAGGCAGTGGCACCTGGCCTCAGCCCTTCCCACCTGCTCATTGGCTTGGCAGGGCCAGCAGAGAGCACCACAACTCCCTGAGCTCCATAAATATGTCCCCACCCTTACATGCCCTTCAGGTGGATTTCATCTCACAGATGGAGTCACTCTACCCCATCTCACAGCACTTTTCCTGCCCCTCTTGGGTCCCACCTCAGGCACATTGCCTAGATATCCTCCCATGGAGAGGACAGTGGGGATTCTTCACACCTGCAGCACACAGGAGCAGTCCTACAGACGCAGAGACCTTTGTCTCACCTGGTGCCCACCCACTTGTCACTGCAGTCAGGCACAGGCAGGGTTATGCTTCTCGGGGTCCCAAAAATCATTGCTATTACACATTGGGAAGGAAACAGGCCAGGATGGGGTGTGCTGCATTTCTGTGACAGAGCAAAGGCAAGAAGCTGTGTTCCAGTACCATTAGAACTCCTGGCCTGAGCCCTGTTCCCAAGGGATTTCATTGCCTCTCTTCTCTCCCTCCCCATTCCTTCTCCTCACAGACAAACTGGAGAAATGCGCTGGCTTCAGCCTCTTGATCCAGAACACCTCGTGGCTCCTGCTGCTGCTCCTTTCCCTGCCTCTCCTGCAAGCCATGGACTTCGTGTCCCTGTGAAAGGCGAAACACACACACTCACAGCGCTCGCACACACACGCACGCACACACCGAGCACCCCAGCCACCCCGCCTTCCTCGCAGCCCCTGGAAAGAGAAGCTGAAGCGTCTGGAAGCCGTGAAACCTCTCTGTGTTATCTCTATTTAGCCGTATATTAACGCTAACCACCGTCCCGTGCCGAGGCCCACCATCCCACGCGCACACGCCCCGCTCCGAAGCATGGTGGCTCTGCTAGGCAGCGTTGCTTCTCCCATCGCGCCTCCCCGCTCCGTAGGCTGGCTGGTTTGCTTGTGCTGGGAGCACTGGAGGCCTCAGCCTCGCTTGTCCCATCCCTTTAACTCTTGGGGTTTTCCTGTTCTCAACTGGGGAAAGACAGCTGGATTGGCAGGTAAGAGAGAGGGGTGATGCGAGAGCATGCGGAGGGTGCCCGTGGTGGGTGCTGTGCCCGTGGCCCCTGGAGGTGACAGGGCTCTTGGTGTCCCCACCCACCCTGCCTGCCACCCAGGTGACTGATTCCTCACCCTGCTCCTCTCAGCCTGAGCTGCCACGGCTGGGAGAGGGCACAAAATGACTCCTGTCCCAGTGAGCAGGGGAGCCATGGGATGCTGCTGGACCTGGCAGGCTGGGAGGAGAGAGAGGAGCAGGTCAAGGAGACACCATGAACCCCCCCTGCCTCCTTAGGGCTCCTCTGGGGCCCTGGGAATGGGCTCGGTGCAAATGTGCTTCGGCAACAAATTTTTCCTAATCTGTTTCTTACAGCTGAGCTGGAAGTGAGGCCTCCTCCAGACACCATCTGGTACCTTTGGGCTGCCCGAGCCAGGCACCACTCGCTCTCCCCAGGGACCAGCCCTTAGCTGTGACGAGAGAATTGCTGCCAGCACCAGTGGAGGCAAGCAGAGCCTCTCTGAGCTAGCCACAGCCCCACTGCCCTCCCCAGGGCCCTCAGAGCTGCACCCAGGCTGGCTGGTGGGGAGGGGGTTCCACTCTGGGAGTGTGACCCCAGGGTCTCCATAGGGACTTCCCTGCACTGGCACCTTGTCTTCCTGGAGGAAACATCTGGGGAGCCCAGTCCTTCCTCATGGAGAAGCAAAGCAGTCTTCCTCCAACCCCACCCTGCTCCTGGGAGGAGCCCGTGTGCCCCCTCCCTTCTCCCTCCTCCCTTTCAGCATTTCCCTGCCTCCCTTTAGGAGCAGCAAAGGACCGAAGGGCAGCCCACAACCTCGGCAAGGCCAGGATGGTGCCAGGGGTTGGCGAGAGCAGGGACAGGGATGGCCAGCACAGCTCAGATCTGCCAGCCCAGGGCTGCCCAGATGCCCACGGGACCCCGAGGAGCCTCACCCAGGGGAGGGCACAGGGAAAGGAAGAGGCAGGCAGGAGCATCCAGGTGCATGGGGTGAACCCCAGCTGTGCGACCCGTGCAGCCCGGGCTGTGCCACCACGGCTGAGAGCAATACACAGCAGCTGCTCCCCACTCCTTGCTCCTCTCCAGAGCTGCTTCCGACCCCCGTGCCCGTCCCCTGCCCATCCCTGCCTGCTTGCTTGCTGTCTAGTGCTGCTGAGGCCGTGCCCAGCTGAGGCCTGGCTGTGCCCAGCTCCCTGGGCGTGCTGGTGAGCGCCGGGGCAGGCGCAGAGCCCAGCGGCAGAGCGCGGACGCGGCTCGAGTCTCATTTTTTTGTGAACATTTGTAGTTGTTTCCACAGCTTGTCGTCAAAGAAATTCTGTTAAGGGAAAAGGAAAAAAAATAGAAAAAAAGAGAACCCTATGAAAAGCAACAACAACAACAACAACACAAAAAAGAAAACACCCTACCATCCAGGAGTGTTCCTCTGTCTGCACAATAAAACCCTACCTAGGTTGTGTGTTGGAGCCACAGGCGCCCGTGTGTGCGGCGGTGGGGACAGGGGCTGTGTGGGGCTGGGCACCAGGACCCTGCCAAGGGGTACAATCTCCCAGGCAACCCCCCTGTGCCTCCAGCACCCCAATACCTGCAAGAGAGAGACAGGCAGAGGGGCAAGACTTGATTTTCCCGGGCAGGGCAACCCCCTCCTGCCCACCTGGAGCGTGGCCCCCTGCACTCAGACCCTTTGTCCCCATCCCTGTCCCTAAACCCCTGGCTCATCCCAGAGACTACCTACTGCCCACGGTGGTGGCAGGGAGGCAAAGAGGGGACCAGATCTGGTCCTGGCCCATCCATCCTCTGGGGAGAGAATTGCCAGGGATGGAGGTGGCCATGGGAGGGGGCCTGGGTGTGCATGTGTCCCAAAGCTCCTGTGCCCATCACACCAGGGCTCTGCTGGAGCCCCCGTGCCCACACTCTGCCAGGGGGCTGCCAAGGGCTCCCGTGTCCTCTGGAGCAGCCACACACTGCCCTGCCCAGGGTCAAGGTGCTGCCCTGGCACCAGGAGTCACGAGCAGAAGACTGCCACCACCCCCTAACACCATTGGTGACCCTGCGCCGCCTCCCAGAGCGACGCCCCGACGCGTCCCTCCCTGTTTAAGGGCTGGAGCCAGATGGGAGGGAGGGAGGGAGAAAGATGCCATCCTAATTACATCCCTCCCATTATCCCCGACAGGTGCTCGCTGAGTCACGGCCACGCAGGTGCCGTAGGCTGGGCGGGTCAGGCGTCCCGGTGCGGTGCCCTGGTGTCCCCATGGATCCACGATGGGTGGCCACGCCACGCCAGCTGCCCCCTGCCCACCTTTGCTGAAGGTTTAGGGGGGCTCTTCTCCCTACAGCTCACCCCAAGGGGGGCAAAACCCAGTCCAGCTCCTCCCCTCACTCTGATGCTCCACTCCAAACCTTGCTGGCAGCCACGACCACCCCTTTTTTGTGCCTCCCTGTCCCCTACAAACCAAGTCGTGTCCTCCCCGCCGGCTCCCTCCCTTAACCCTCCCTCTATCTTTCCGTCCTGGACCTCGACCTCCCTCCCCAAATCTCTTCCTCACGCTTACCCTCAGTCCTCCTTCTCCATTGGCACAACCCCCGCTGCCCCCGCAGCCTCCCCTCGCGGGACCCCCTTGCCGTGGGCCACCGGCCCCCCGGGTTCGCGTCCCCTTTAAGCCTCCCCAGGCTGGAATGCGAGAGGAGCATTTCAGCGCCCTGTGAGGTCAGATAAAGACACTATATTTATCTGGCTGGTAACCTGAGCCCTGAATTTCAGCGGTGCTGTTTTTACGTGGCCCCACAGCCCTCGGGCTCGGCCCCCTCCGGCCACTGCGCTCCCTCCCAGGGTGGAGGGGCTGAGCCGGGGGTGTCCTGTCCCCTGCGAAGGGTTCGGCTGCTGCCCATCTCCGCATCTCCCATCTCCGGAGCCGGGGGAAGCTCCCCAGGGAGGCAGGATCAGCCCCGAGGGCATCACCAAATGCCTGGCTGGTCGCCCCTCGCCGTGCCCTGAGCAGCCATCGGCCGCCCGCACCACATGCAGGTGAGTGCAGGTGGGGACACCGCCCCGGGGAGGGGGACACGGAGACAGAAGAAACTGTCCCACTCTTCCTTTAGCTGGATAACACCACGGGGGAGAGCTTTCTCTTCAGGGAGAAGGTTTTGAGTTCACACACAGAATCCTGGCTTCGAGCCTTCCCCGGCACCCTCCTCGTGCCCCGGTGTGGGTTGAGTACCTGCCCGAGGGTCCCTTCTTTTTTTTGCTCCCCACAGACCTCAAAGCAGTATCTCATGCCCCTGGTCTTACATCAGGGTCCCTGGTGGGTTTGGGGTTTTGCTGCCCGGGGGGTGGCCCGGGAGCAGCAAGCAACAGGTTCTGCAGCAGGGTGGGCATGTGTCAGCAGCACAGAGCAGGATCAGGGCGATGACTCCCCGCACTGTGGGGTGAGCTTGAGGGGTTCTCAGGCCCAGGGCTGGCAGAGGAAGGGCCCTGGCCAGGCTGGCCCCAGATGGGTGAGTCACCTTGGGCAGGGCCTGTCACTTTGGGGGGTGGGAGTCATGGGGGGCAACGCAGGAGCTGGGCTGTGACAGAGGCACTGCAGTCCCCATCTGTCAATGAGGGTCACTCCAGTCCCTTCCAGGGAGCAAACATTTTGTGGCACATTCCCCCCAGGGCTGCTTGGGGTCATCCTTCCTAGAGGGAAATGGACACCAGGAGGGATTCTGTGCCTCAGGGAATGGGCAGGAGGTTGTCCCAGCCCACTGGCACACTCAGCTGGACACAGAGCCACTCAACCCCAAAGCATTTGTACCCTGAAGTGTGCAAAGTGCCTCACACAGGGTCCCCTCTCTGCCTCCGCCACGGCAGAGTCTTGGGAGCTCCCACGTAACCTCCAGGCTGGGACATTGTGTCTCAGGGGACAGGGAACACAGCTCCGAGCCTGCGTAAGCGAGAAGCAGCTGTGCTGTGACACCTTGGATGAAGCCAGCACTGTGTAAGCTGAGCTGAGCCTGCTCTGGGGCTCTGTGGCCACCGAGGGGGACAGCTGCCACCAGGCATGGGCAGGACAGAGGAGACACCTGCCACTGGACACGGGCAGGACAGCCGCTGGGGACAGACCGGGGGTCTGCTTCTCTGCTTTCAGCATAAAGGTTTTGCCTCCTCACTTTGAGCTGAGATTCCCAGGGAAGGCCAGGGCAGGACTCCCGAGTGCCCAGAGCAGCCCCGTGGTGTCCCTCTCCCATGTGGTGGCACCGCTCCTGCCTGGCCCCGTGAGCACAGACCGGACATTCCTGTGCCTCAGCTTCCCCTGACACCCCGGGAGGATGATGAGGGTGCAGGAGGCCTGACTCAGCCGTGCCGGCCCCAAGGCTTTGCCAGGCAGCAGGAAAGCTCAGCACAATGACGGGTAGGGAGGGGCCAGGCAGCCCAGGAAGCGCTGGGAGGAACCGGGGTTTTCTCACACCCCCTCAGCTCCTCTGGCTCCTGGTACGCTCCGCTCTCCTGCCGCCCTGGGGTCTGCTAGGATGTGACATGGGGACTTGGAAGCACAGGCAAGCCTGGCAGATGTGACATTCCTCCATGGTAAGGCCTCTCTTCTCAAGGAATGGGATAGCTCCCATGTCTGGGCCGGTGCCGGCTCCTGACCCTGCATCCTTCCATCAGCTGCTCTGCATCCCCAGGGCAGGTGTTGCCCTGTCCTGCTGCCAGGAGCTCCTGCTGCCCTCCTGTTCCCAAACTGGTGCTCTTCTGATGCTGCTGGTGCCAGGCGAGAGCGTGGGCACCGGGCAGAGGATGATGGCGTGGGGCTGTCCTGGCACTGTCCCAGGCCAAGATCATCTCTGCTGGCGAGGAGGATGGGGGAGCAGGGGCAGTCGCTGTGCCAGGCTGCTCCGTGCCCCAGCAGGGCAGGCAGCCAGGCATGTGCTGCTCCCTGGGAGCCCAGGGGCTCCGTCATTCCCATCCTGGCACTCGAGTGCCAGTCTCTTGGCTGGGGTCCCACTCCCTGTGAGCGAAATTCCCCACTGTCCATGTCAAATCCTGACTAGCAGAGCCCTGGTCCTGGTGAGGGCGGCCGCAGCCAGGCTGGGAAGAGCCGAGCTGGGTGTTTCGTGGCGCCCTTGCCCCGGAGCAGATTATTCACCCTTCAGCCTCCGTCCCCAAACAGGTCTGTGCGCTCCACCTCGCTGCTGCTTGTAAATATTTCCCTCTCCGCGGTGGGATGGCTGCTCCCTGGGCAGTTAAAATAGCGCCCGGGATGCAGCCGGCTGGCTGCAAAGCCAGACTGCCCGCCAGGAGCCCACGGGGGCTGGCTGCTGTCTCTCACCACCCCCTGCTAGAAGTATTCCCGGGGCGTTTCCACGCTGAGCCTGCGGGGCTCTGAGCAGGAGGCTGTGTCCCCCCAGGGCCAGGCTGGCAGTGACCCGCGGTGGCTCCTCGTGCCGCGATCCAGCGCCCGTCCCCAAGCCCGGGTGCACCTTCGGTGCTGCAAGGGACGGGCCAGGCGCAGACTCCGGCACCTCCTGGCTTGGAGCCGGGCCAGAGCCCGCCCCGGCTGGGCTGGGAAAAGCCTTTGAATCAGGGTCATCTCCCGGGTGACTGGAGACTCTCAGAGCCACATGAGCCACTGTCCTGCCAGGGAAGGGACACCAGTCACCCCGGGAGCTGAGCACCAGCAGCGCCGGGGCAGAGGAGCTCAGCTGGGCCCTGCCTGCCCCAGTGCCACCCACAGCCCCATCACAGGTAGGGATCCAGCCACCAGCCTGCCAGCCGGGGTGCTGAGGGCAAACTCTCCTCCAGCTCCTGACGGCCCGTGTTTGGGGACTGCTGGCTGCCACGCTGCCCTGTCCCTGCTCTGGGTTGGCTCTGTGTGTGCTCTGGGGGCCTCTGTCCCTGTCTCTGTGTGCTCCTCTCCTGCCCTGTGTGGGGAGCCACCAGCTCTCTGTGGGGACAGAGTGCTGGCTCTGCCCGGCTGGCAGGGGCACAGCTGCCGCCTCACCAGGAGGACTCTTGGCTTGAGTTACTGATGGGGCACACGGGGCACAGCCATGGCAGGGAGACAGGAAAGCTGCTCAGATGCTGACCTTGCCTCAGTTTCCCTCTCACTGAAGTGCCAGCGCCTTGCCAAGCCCCAGCACTCCCTGTGAGTAACCAGGGGAAGGTGCTGGCTGGATCAGCCCATCCCGGCTGCCTGTCTCAGCCAGAGCTGGGCCTGAGCATCCTCCTGTGACCAGGGCACTGCCTCCCACCTGGAGGAGGCACTGGGGATATCTCTCCAGACCCAAGAGTGAGACAGCCTCGGGATGGTGTGGCAGGGATGCCAGAGCTGGGACAGAGGTGACTGCTGCAGTTCCTTGGTGTCTGTGGGGATGTTGGGTGCCATGGGGCTCCCTTCTGTGGTTTGAGGTGCCCGGGGACATGGAGGTGGCAGTGCCAGCCGGGTTCTGCTGTCCCAGGCTCCCCAGGAAGGCTGGCAGGTGGCAGGAGCCATGGCCACACTGTCACCCACAGCCCCTGGGTGCCCTCTGTCTCCCAGGATCTCCAGGGGAGGCAGGAGCTGCTGGGTGGGAGCTGGTGGGTGCCCTGTTGTGCTGACCAGGGCCTGTGGAACTGATCCCTGGGCTCTTCCCTTGCAGCCGATGCCTCCAGGACAGCCTGCTGAGCCCCAGCCTGCAGCATGTCCCAGCTCTCCTCCACCCTGAAGCGATACGTGGACTCCTCCCGCTATGCCGAGAGCACCTACAGCAAAGTGCCCAGCGGCTACAGCTCCTACAGCTCCTATGGATCCACCCTGTCCACCGCCTACGCAGACAGCGACAAAATCGGCTTCAAAGCCAGCTACCTGCCCTCCCCCCGCTACCACCACGCCGGGGGGCTGTCCCCCACCAGTGGCTATGACAGCGGCCGGCTGTACCCCGACCCCAGCATCCGCCTGAGCCCCTCGTACCTCCGCACGCAGCCGCGGCCACCCGGCGCTGGGCTCAGCGGGGGTGCCTGCTACACCTTCACCGGCACCCCCGGCAGCCCCACGGGCTACCTGCCCTCCGCAGCGCCCCTCAGCCGCCACAAATCCATCAGCCACTCGGACCTGGCGCGGGAGTTCTCGGGGCTGCACACCTCAGACAGCGCCTACCTGCCCGCGGCCGGCGCGCTCAGCACCCGCACCCGGACGGAGCCCGGCAACCTGCAGGGTCTCTACCAGGCTGCCACGCACTCTGACTATGTCCGTGGCTACCTGGAGAGCTACGGGAGGAAAAGCCACCATGGCAGCCTCTCCACCGGCCACCTCAGCCCCTCTGAGGCCACCCTGCCACCGTCGGGCACGCGCTGTGTCAGCCAGCCCTGCGAGAGGAGCGACGAGCGCTGCGACGTGTCCGCCCAGGACCCCACGGTACGTGGGGCTGCCTGGGGGTGGGGGACACAGCTGTGATGGGGGGGGATGTGGGCTGTGCTTGTGGTGAGATGAGGAGCCTGAGGCACCCGTGCTCTGCCTGGGAACCTGGGTGCGCTGCTCTGTGCCTCAGTTTTTGTGTGTGACCCTCTGGGATGCCCTTGCTGGCGCAGCAGTCCCTGCTGGAGCTGCTGAGGCAGCCGTGTGCGGGCAAGCGGGTGTCCTCTGAGGGGCTGTGCTGCAGGGCACACTCCCCAAGGAGGCAGGATCAGCCTGTGCCCAGGATTGTGCCCGCTGCACTTTCTGCATGCATGTGACAGCAGCTGATGGGTCCCATGTGGGGCTGACGAGGATTTCCTGCTGCCTCATCCTAGATAGGGAAGGTGACATGGGCAGGCTGGGCACTCATCCTGCTGGGACAGCTGGTTTGGCTGGTGCTGGCTCTGCCACAGTGACTCGGTGCCCAACAATGCCAGTTCCCTGGCACCATCCACTGCTGCCAGTTTGGGGCCCTGTGACCCAGCCCGTGTGGCAGCAGGGGGTTCCCCATGGCAGTGCTGCTCCGGGCAGCACCACACGTGGTGGCAGGTGCTCGGTGCCCCACGTCTCCATCAGTGCTGCAGCTTCCCCTGAGCCCCAGCCCGGGCCGGGAGCAGGCACTGCACACACAGCCCGTGCAGGGGAGCAGCCTGGTAATTTTCCACTCAGGTTTCCTTCCAAGATCTGGCCAGGCTCTGCCTGCATTGTCTCCCGCTGTCTTTCCAGTCACCCTCCATTCTCCCATGGTCTGACCTCCCCCTGGCTTCCCTGCGTCTCTGTCCCACCACCATCCACTGAACCACAAGAAATCCTGTCCTGCTCACAGGGAAGCAGTAAAGAATCCCCCACCAATTTTTCCCTTTGAAGCCAGTGCCCCCACACCCTTCCCTGTGCCCCTTCCACACAGAACCACCTTCAGCAGTGCCCTGCTGTGGTGTGGGACTCCCTGTGCCCACCCGCCTCGTGCCTGGCCCCCAGTCCTGGGGTGAGGGAGCAGGCTGGTGAGTCAGGGGAGTGGAGGATCAGGGAATTCTTGCCTCCCCCTCCCACACCAGGCCCTGCTGGGGGGCACCAAGGGGGGATCCAGCAGCTGCTGCAGCCACTGGCTCTCGCTAAAGCCGACACTGCCACTGCAGGGTTCCCAGCCCATGTGCCCACACACAGTTGTGTGGGGTGCCAGCCTGCTCCCATGGGGTGCCTGTGGGGCAGCAGGGACTGTGCAAGCCCAACCCACAGTCTGCATGTGAACACAGCCTGGGCTGATGGGTGGCAAAGGTGGCAAAGGGCGCTGGGACAGACAGCCATGCCAGGGCAGGCCAGGTCAGTGACACTGGCTTAGGTTTCCTTGGTGCTTTGATGGGCACACCTGCTATTTTCCACTGCTGTGGTTTATTCCCTCCCTTTCCCAAGCCGGGACACAAATGTCCCGGTCGTAAACCAGAGTTGGCTGCCTGCGGCCGTGCCAGGTGCCGGAAACAAGTGCAGGCTGCAGCCCCAGAGCTGCCATCCGTTCTGCCCCATTGCCCAGCCTCGAGGGCAGTGTCAGCAGCACCCGCTCCTGACGCAGCCAGGCCACAGCAGGGCTGGCCCCACACCTCCTCCCATCCCTTTTTCCATCGCCGCCTCCTGCCTCTGCGCCACAGAAACCGCCATCCAGAGGGGTTTGCAGCCAGGACTGAGGGTGTCTCCATGTGTCCCTCCCCTCACCATCACTTCGTGCTTCAGTTTACCCCGTGGGCAAAGGGAGGTGTGCAAAGGTGCGGTTCCAGTGAGGGGCTGTGCCTGTGGAGCTGCAGGGCCGTGCTGGCTCCTGGGAAGGGCAGTCTGGTGAGGGGCAGGGCTGGAGCTGTGCCGGCCCATTAACCACCCCGGGTGTACATAGGGTCAGAAGGCCAGGGCCACCCACAAAACTGCCAGCAGCTCTCCGCAGTCCCATCCTGAGCAGCTGACGTCCCTGGAGCGCTGCCAGTGCTGGCTGGCCCTGCCTGCTGCCGCGGTGCCAACCGGGCCTGTGGCAACCTCTGCCCGCGGCAGAAGGTCACCGCTGCAGGGGGGTCAGCTGAGGGCAGGGACCTGCTCTGGGTCATGCCATCCCACCAGGTCTACCCTTCTCTCTCTCGCTCCAGCCTCGCCCACAGAGCCTGAGAGCTGCTCTCTGGCTGGAGGGGAATTTGGTCCTTGGCCCGGGGCACTCGATGTCACCGGGGCACGAGGTTCAACACGGGATGTGGCTGAACCGCCCTCTTGCCATGGAACCGGCTCAGCCAGCACGGTGCATCCCCACGGGGTGAGCTGCCCCAGCTCCCTGCACAGCACTCGGGGCTGGCTGTGCCCATCCTGCCCCTGTGGTACCACCTGCACTGCCAGGCAGGGTGGCAGGAGCCCGGGATTTTGGGGAGCTGTGCCACAGCCTGGAGGCCCAGGCTGTGCCCCTGGGCAAGGCAGGGCACCCAGGCAGGGCAGTAGGGTGTGTGCCACGGCGTGCACACCGTGTCCCCGTGTGTGTACGCCGTACACAGCACGGGGTGTGTACATGTACACACGTGTGAGCACGCGCAGGCCCCGCTTACGACAGCCCTCCCGTTGTGATGCAAAAGAGCCCTGCAGATGAATAACGCTGCAAGATGCCTCCTCAGATATTTTTGCTGGTGCCAAAAATAGTCTCCCTCCCTTCCTCCCTCCCCTCCCTCCGTCCCCAGCCAGCCCCTCCGCTGGCTGTGCCGAGTTCTGCTTGACAGAGAGGCTGCATCTGCAGCCAGCAGGATTCAGCAGCCCCTGCCTCTGGATGGGAGTGTTTTGGGGGCTCCAGAGGAGGAAAGGAGGCTTTGCTTAGAGCCCTCTCGGTGAGGCTGGAGGCTGTGGCTCTGTCAGAGCAGCCCAATCGCACTCCCTGCCCTGTTTGCCCATGGAAATTTCCCTGAGCAGGTAGAGAAACACCTGGGCACGCACAGCAGGCGCAGGGCTCCGGAGCTCGTCCTGCCGCGGTCAGAGGGGTGAAGCAGCGGGAGACGCAGGACTAGGACGCAGGACACCCGGGCTCCCTGCCAGTATCCGCATCTGCCCTTGCTGCAGGAGAAGAGCTGGAGCCCTGCCCGTGCCTTGCCTCAGTTTACCGAGGGGAGACACCAGGTGGGGTCTTTGCTCCACGTAGGAATAGCGGGGAGTTTTTCCCCAGTGCAAGGCACTGAAATATCTGAGCTCAGCTCTAATGCATCTCCCAAAGAGGGGAGTTCCCCCAAAATGTCACTGCCTGGAAACCTGGCATTGGCACTGCAGGAAAGGCACATGCCCGGGAGCCCCACAACCCTGTCTGGCAGCCCGCAGTTCCTCTCTGGATATAGGCACCCCCTGCACCCACAGGTTGTGGGACTGTGCCACATTTACCAAGGCAATTTTGGCAAGTTACCCCCAGCTGGGGAGCCCCACTCCCTGCCTAGTGGCTGCCCAGAGCACAACGTGCCCGGTCCCAGACCGCCGGTGCCACCAGCCCTGGGCACGCCGAGCTGCGAGCACGGGGGGAGCACTGGGGGGGGGGGCAGGCTCTGCTCCGGCTGCCGCCTCTCTCCAGTTCCCCGTTGCTCCCGCTGTGTGCGCACGGTGCCGGTGTCGGGGTACGGGAGCGCAGGGAGCCCCGCTGAGAGAGATGCCGAGGGGTCACCGCGGCCCCCCGCAGCCCCCCGGAGCAGGGGCGGTGTCGCCGCCCGGTTCCGGAGCGTGTCCCCGGGGCAGAGCCGCCCCTCGCGGGCCCCCCTGGCTCCCGGCGCGCTGTACCACGCGGTGCGCGGGGGCTGGCCGTCACCGAGCCGTCACCGAGCCGTCACCGAGCCCGGCTGCCGCCTCTCCACCCATTTGATGTCAGAGCCGCTCAGGTGCCGTCAGCCCCGCAGCCGGCACCGGCTCCGGCCCCGCACGCCCAGCACGGGGGGCTCCGCACCTGACCCCGCGGCCCCGGCTGCAGCCGGCCCCGGGCGAGGGCAGCCCGGCCGGTGTCCCCTGGCACCCCGCTGCCCGCGGCTGCTCCCCGCCGTCCTGCCGTGCCCGCCGGGGCCACAATGAGGGACTCCTACACGGTGACGCTGCCCGAGGAGCCCCCCGCGCTCCCCGACCTTCACAAGGACCTGCGGCCCCGCACCTCCATGCCGGGGTCCCTGCTGGTCTCCACCTTCGTCGGGCTCGTCCTCAACAAGACCAAGGTACGAGATGCCCGCAGCCCCCGTCCCCCGGCTTGAGGGCAGAGAAAGGGGCACCCCCTGCCCGCCCTGGGGAGCATGGAATGCCCTGTGCCATCCCCTGTGCCCGAGGATGGGGTGTCTGGGGGTGGGTGCCCTCCCACCTGCCTGTGGGGACGGCGTGTCCCAGTGTCCCACAGGATGGCAGGGAGCAGGTGAACTGCACGTGTCAGGACACCTGGGTTCCTCTCCCGGCCCTGCCCTTGCGGTGACCTTGGCCAGGTCCCCGTGTCCCACCACAAGGAAGGGTCTGCTGGCCACATTGAGCCCCTTGGCAGGGCCATCAGTGAACGTGGCTGTCCCCGGGGCCACAGTGCCGGGACAGATCTCTCCTGCAGGGATGGCAGCGCAAGGGGCAAGGAGGGCAAGGTCTGAGCACTTATGTAAGTCTGGCTGCTCTGGTTCTCCTGCTGCCCCAACAGGCTCCTGGCATGCGGACCTGGATGGGGCAGGACGGTCAGGATCTTGTCCCTTGTCCCCACCGCCTGTCCCTTGTCCCCATCCTGCGGTGCAGCCTCGGGGAGTCCCCAGCCGCGCCGCGTGAGCCAGCTCTCCTTCACCGCCTCTGAGCATGTCGTGTCCTAGATAAAGCCCTGTACGGGAGAGGGGGATTAGCTGGAGTTGAGTCACCCAGGGGAGGGAAATCCAGAGGGGGAAATAACACCTCGGTGCACACAGGGCTTGTGCCACGCTAGAGGAGAACCTGACACCCCCTCCTCAGCCTCCTACCCTGGGTTCGTTCCAGGCTCTGGGAGGACAGCCTGGGACCTGGCTGTGGGGGAATGCAGGATCTGTGGGGAGGTTTGCACCCACATGGGCAGGACTGGCCGGTCCCTCCTGGCACACGGCAGGAGCTGCCCAACCAGGGCAACTGGACAAGCATGTCCTGGTGGGGAGGGCTGGGGCACACTGGGGCAGCTCCCGGGGGTTGCTGCTCACCCTTGGCACCGTGACCTTCCCTGGAGTAGTGGTGGGGACACGAGCAGGGCCTTGGGGCTCAGATCCTCCAAGGGATGGATGTAGGCTGTTGGGACACAGGCCCACCTCTCCTGCTGCCATCTGCTCAGGGACCAGAGCCAGGCCAGCTCCTCCAGCCTTGGGGTGGCACTGACCTGTCACATCCTGCTGGCACCATGTGCCCAACTGAGCCTGCCCCCAGCCCAAGAAGGCACCGAGGAGTTGCCTGGCACTTTTGGACAGCCCCCTGGCACTGACAGCCATGGGCAGCCACATCTGGGGACAACTCTGTGCTCTGGGCACTGCAGGGGCATCCGATGGCATAGAGGGCAGTTGGTCAGTCCAGCAGTGCCAAGTGTGCCCACGCAGGGCGGCCGGGTCCCCGCTGGAGCCGGTCCCTGCCGCGGTGGGTGATGCCTGCACCGTCGCTAAGGAGCACATGTAACTGGATCTGGGTTATTTTGGGCTGCTGTCAGGGCTGGGTGCTCAGCACCTCCCACACACACACCAGCTGCTGCTATTTCGGAGCTGCTGGGCCCCCTCCCCTCCTCTCGCCTCCTCTCCTCCTCCTCAAGCCTCAGGTGGGCAGCTGGGGCGTTTGCCTCAGGATCCTTAAATCCTGGGCATCTGGAGGAGCACCATCAGCAGTCTGTCCCTGCAGGCCCTGTCAGACCCCCCACCCTGCTCCTGCTCATCCTGCTGCTCCCCTCTGCAGGGCTGGGAGCAGGACCCCTGGGCTCCCACCAGTGCCCCCCACCAGCATCCTGTCCTGCATGCTGGCAGAGGGGTGGTGGCACCCTAAACCCCTCTGTGCTCTTGGTCTCTCCAGCAAAGAGTGATGATGGTTCCCAGCCCCAGCATCCAGCTGCCCATGGCCATCTTTGCTTTTCCTGGCTCAGGGAGCACCTGGAGCACCTGGAATTGCCACCCCATGGCACAGGTGCAGCACAGCCAGGGCTGGGAAGGCACCACTGGGCACACAGCCCTGTTCCCTGGGCTGGCTGTGACAGGGCTGGGCTTGCACTTTCCTAGGTGGACTTTATCCTGCAAGACAGCCGTGCCAAAGTCTGGGCTGCGCTTGTGCAGGGTGTCCTGGAGGGGATGGACACCTGGCATGAGGCAGGCATGCGGTGACAGGGCGCTGTGCTCCTCCTGCAGCGTGGGGCAGGCACAGGGCACTGCCATGCCCCGGTGTCCCCAGGGGAGGCAGCCTGGGCTGCCAGCCTGACTTGCAATCCAGGGCATGGGGCAAAAGCATTGCCAGGCAGGGAGAACTTTGAGCCCTGTGCATAGTCCTGGGCGAGCAGGATGTGGCAGGCCAGCCATGGTTTGTCACCAGGTCCTTGACCCAGAGAGCTGCTCGGGGCTGGCTCTGCCCATGATGTCACAGCGGGATGGGGCCTCTCCTTGCACCTGAGGGTCTGCTCCACAGGCAGGTCTGTGACACCATGGCCTCGCTGGGCTGCCCACAGGCATGGCCAGCTCGCCACCCTCCCAGCACTGTTCCCTCTCTCTGCAGAGCTCCAAGGCCGTGCAGGGGCTGACCGGCCTGCGGAACCTCGGCAACACGGTGAGTGTGTCCCCAGGGCTGCGGCTCACACCAGGCACATCTGTGAGGCAGGGGGAGCTCCGTCCCTTCACCTCACCCCCAGCACCCCACCCTCACCCTGGCAGCTCCCTGCACCCCTCTCCCCACGGCGCTGCCTGGGGAGAATCTTCCCCTGTCCTGTGCCTGGCCCAGGTGTCCCCCTGCCATGGCCTGCCTCCCTCTGCTTCCCGTTGCCATGGTTTTCTCTTCTGCCTCCCCCAGTGCTTCATGAACTCCATCCTGCAGTGCCTGAGCAACACCAAGGAGCTGCGGGATTACTGCCTGCAGAACCAGTACCTGCGGGACCTCAACAACAACAGCCGCATGCGCACAGCGCTCATGTCAGGTAACTGCCCAGCCTGGCCCCCGGTGACTGCGGGGGCTTCCCTGCAGCAATTCCTGCAGCACATCCCTGCAGCACATCCCTGCGACACCCCACATCCTGCGGGACACCCACCCAGAGCTCCATGCTCCTCCTTGGGCTGCCCAGCCAGTGGAGGATCAGGCTGTGAGACCCCAGAGTGTGGCCTTGAGCTGTCCCCATGGGGACATGGCCGTGCCACCTCCTCTGCTGACCCACCTCTCTGCCTGCAGAGTTTGCAAAGCTGATTCAGCTGCTCTGGACCTCATCCCCCAACGAGAGCGTGAGCCCCTCCGAGTTCAAGACGCAGATCCAGAGATACGCCCCACGCTTCGTCGGCTACAAGTAAGGGGGGGTGGCTGCAGGGGGGTGGGGGGAGCTGAGCCCCCTGCAGCCTCTCACTGGCCATGCCCCGTGTCTTGCAGCCAGCAGGATGCACAGGAATTCCTGCGGTTCCTGCTGGACGGGCTGCACAGCGAGGTCAACCGTGTGCTGGTGCGGCCCCGGGCCAGCACCGACACCCTGGATCACCTCCCGTAAGTGCTGGCACTGCACAAGCCCCAGAAGAGGCAGTGACCCGGGGACAGTGACCTCACAGGTCCCTCTGGGCTGGGCGGCGGGGCTGGTGTCCCCCAGGCCGTGCTCAGTGCCCTGCTGTGTCCCCATCCTTGCAGTGACGACGAGAAGAGCCGGCAGATGTGGAGGAGGTACCAGGAGAGGGAGGACAGCCGCATCAGCGGTGAGCAGGCCTGGGGGAAGGGAGGACAGAGCTGGGCTGGGAGCCAGGGGGGAACCAGGGCTCTCACCCTGCTCTGTCCCACCCCACCAGACCTCTTCGTTGGGCAGCTGAAGAGCTCTCTGACCTGCAGCGAGTGCGGCTACTGCTCCACAGCCTTCGACCCCTTCTGGGACCTGTCCCTGCCCATCCCCAAGGTGAGGGAGCCCCAGTGATCCCTGTTCCACGCTGCCTGTCCCACGCTGCCTGTCCCTAACCATCTCTGTACTCCCACAGAAAGGCTATGGGGAGGTGACGCTCATGGATTGCCTCCGGCTCTTCACCAAAGAGGACGTGCTGGATGGGGACGAGAAACCGGTACAGGGCAGAGGGGCTCCCGTGGCAGGCTGGGCCCCTTTCCCTCTGTGCTTGTGTTGCCAGGACTGTGGGCAGTGCCCTCACCCTCCTGTTTGTGCTGTTTTCTCCCACAGACGTGTTGTCGCTGCAAAGCCAGGACAAGGTGCACAAAAAAATTCAGCATCCAGAAGTTCCCCAAGATCCTGGTGCTTCGTATCCCTTGGGCAGAGGGATGGGGACAGGGGCTGTTGTGGGGGGCAGGGATGGGTTATTGCAGGCTCCCCTTTGTCTCTTTGTCTCCTTGACGTGACCCTCCAGACCTGAAGCGCTTCTCCGAGTCCAGGATACGAAGCAGCAAACTCACCACCTTCGTCAACTTCCCGCTGAAGGACCTGGACCTGCGGGAATTCGCCTCGCAGAGCTGCAGTGAGTCCCAGCCCCTGCTTGCCTCTAACCCCAGCCCTGAGCTCCTGGGCACTGCTGGGCTCCTCACGTCCCCAGCTGGTGGGGGGCAGAGGGGTGGGAGGCGTGGAATCCAGGCTGCTGGAGCTGCTGGTGTGGTGGGGGGCTCTGTGCTGGCCCTTTGTGGGGCAGCAGGGCTGAGCATCCCCCCTGCTCCCCACAGACCACGCCGTTTACAATCTCTACGCCGTCTCCAACCACTCGGGCACCACCATGGGGGGACACTACACAGCCTACTGCAAGAGCCCTGTGTCCAGCGAGTGGCACACCTTCAACGACTCCCGGTGAGCCTGGGGTGGGACGAGCGAGCAGGGACCCCCCTGCTCAGGGCATCCCATCCCTGCTGCTCACAGCTGTCCCCTTCCCCTCTCCGCAGCGTCACCCCGATGTCCTCGAGCCACGTGCGCAGCAGCGATGCCTACCTGCTCTTCTACGAGCTGGCCAGCCCGTCCTCCCGCATGTAGCCAGCCCTGCCTCCCTGGGGAAGCCCTGGGCCACCCCTCAGAGCCGGCTCCGCCAGGGTTCAGGTGTTCAACCCCCCAGAGCAAGGGGGAGGCGAAGAGGAGATGCCCCCGAGGTGGCTGCAGAGGGAGGCTGGGGACAGCCAGGAGCAGAGCCCGGGCAAGGACATCCCAGCTCCGAACTGAGGAGGGACTCGTGACAGGACAGGGCTCAGGCAGCTCAGACACCTTCTGATTGCTGGCATTTGGTTTTTACCTCGGGGTTTTAATTTCTTTTATTTTTTTCCTCTTTTTCTTTTTATTTTTTCCTCTTTTTTTCTTTTTTATCTTTTTTGTTTCTTTTTTTTCCTTTTGTTTTTCTTTTTTTTTTCTTTTTTTTCTTTTTTTTTGGTGTGTAATAAAAATCCTGAGCAAGGGACTCTACAGGAATGGGGCCACCTGTCCCATTGACTCAACCAGGACCTCTTCTCCCCTGGGACAGCACCCAGGAGAGCCTCACACATCCCTCCTGACCTCTTGCCACTCCTGTATCCGCTTGGCCGTCCCAGAGGATTTGTGAACTGCTCCCGATCTCCTCCCAGCACTTCCAAACCTCCTGGCAAAGGACTCCAGCCCTCTGGTGGCCTCCATGCTGGCCCAGGCAGCACATCCCCTGCAGCTGCCCCACACACTCCTCAAAGCAGCCTGAGCCCAGACTCACGGACAGGAGGGAGGAAAACATTTTGTGGAATTTCTATGTATTTATAATGGACTTTGCTTCAACCTGGAGCCCCCCGCTGCTTCCTGCCTCTCCAGGGACTCGTGCCGGGGCTGCTCCGGGTAGGTTTTTACCTGCCTCCTCATACGACGGTGCCTTAAACCATTTAGGGGAGCGGGGGGGCCGCGGGGGTCACACAGAGAGGGAGGGGAGGACGGTGGCTTTCCGGGACCATCTGCAATCGGGGCTTTTTTCTCCCTGTGATCAGGAGCCCTCCTGGGTGCCCGGGGACCCGCCCTGCTGCTCTGTCCTCCAGCTAGCAAATGCCAGTGGCCTTTTTAGCCTTTAATTTATTCTCCTCCCCGTCCTGCCTTGCCTGAGGTGCAGCGGGAGGAGACACGGGCACCATCCCAGCCCTCGAGGCAGCTCCATCCAACCCACACCCGGCCGGCTTCGCCCTCTCTGCCCTGCGGGCACGGGCTGAGCGCTGGCACCAGCATCCTGCCCAGCCTGGGGCATCCCAGCGGGGCTCGGGGGAGCAGGATGGGAACGGAGGGGTGCTGCCCACGGCAGAGCTGGGCTGGGGCAGCGATGCTGCTTGGCAGGTGGCTTGTTTACTGTGTAAGCAAGACGGGTGGGAAGTGTCTCATACAAGGGAGACTCGTGCAGGAATAAATTTGAGCTTGAACAGGGCGTTGGGTGCGTGTGTTTTGTCTCTGGGTGGGGAGCTGCCACTGGTGGAGCCCCAGGAGCACCCATGGAACAGAACCACTCTGGGCTCGCCTGGAGCAAGGGAGATGTGGCTGCAGGTGGCCAAAGGAGCCTTTCCAACCCCACGGAGCTCCGGTGTCCACACTCTTCCCTCAAAACCCCTGAACAATGGCCCCTTTCTCCCCTGCTTAGGGACGGAGACGGGCATTAAGGGGCAGCAGGAATGCAGGTGGCAGGGCCCCGGCACCCAGCGAGGGCAGGAGGGACACGCTCAGCCCGGGGTCCCCAACACGGCCCTTTCAGCACTGCCCTGAGCAGAGAGGAGCTGCAGGCAGCTGGAAAGCCAAGGTGCTGTGTGGGGACCCCAGCAGCAGGATCCCTTGGGGATGGGCTCCCCGGGGGATGGCTGCGAGCACTCGTTCCCCTTTAAGACGCTGTTTCTCCGTGCCAGAGCCTGACCTCGGCATCCTCAGCTGAGCTGGATTAACGGGGCGAGGGGGAAGGGGCCTGCGGAGGGGACTGGGGCTGCTGCTGCCTCCCGGGGCTCCCCGCACTCCCGGCGAGACAGGCATGGCCCTCGGGTGGGCTCCAGCGCTGGGCTGCCACCTGTAGAGCTGGCACTGCCACCACCCCCGCCCCGGAGCCTGGAGTAGGGGCCCCCACGCTGCCCTGGGGCTCATGGGGGCAGCTAGGGAGGAGCAGGCGGTGGGGCTGGGGGGCACAGGGCACTGGGCAGGATTTTAACCAGGCTGCGCCCGGAACCGCCTGCTGCCATGAAAGACTTCACCGAAATCACGCTTTGCCCCGAGGCTCTGGACGGCAGCAAGGTAGAGCTGGGGGTGTGGGTGCTGCTGATGGTCCCTGCGGGTCCCCAGGGTGCCACTGATGGTCCCCGCGTGTCTCCTCCGCGGGTCCCCAGGGTGCCACCCGCTCTCGCTGTCCCACAGACAGAGTTCTGCAACCCCGTTTTTGAGGGCGAGGAGCCCCGGGAGGCACCGAGCGCGGAGCACCCGCCGGACAAGGATGGGACCGGCTCCGCACCGCGCCGGGACGGCCTCGGTACCAGCCTGGGGGTTTGTACACACCCCCAGTCCGTGGGGCTGCAGGAGCGGGGCTCTGGGGCTGCTTGGGCACACATCGGCACCGCGGCGACGTGCCCAGCGAGGGCTGAGCCGGCCGTGCAGGGAGGTGGGGGAATGGCTTAGCAGCGCTCTGCCCGCTGTCCTCGCCTCCAGGCCAGCAGCTCTGGGCACGGGTGGACTGGAGGTACCGCGCCGACTGCAAGTTCACCTGGCTCTGCGTGGCTCTGATGAGCGCCATCCTGCTCTTCCTCATCGCCCTCCTGCTCGGCATCGTCATCCACCGTGAGTGCCGAGCCGGGAGGTGGCTGTGACTGGGGTGGGGGACGCAGAACCGGCTCAGAGTGGGAGAGGGCACCCAGAGCACACCCCGGGTCTGCCCGCAAGGGGTGTCCGTGGGATGTGTCCCATCAGTGTGGGATCCCCTGGGAGCTGCACACCTGTGGGTAAGGTGGGAGCACAGGGCTGGGCCCCTTCCTGAGCCCCTTCCCTGCACCGAAGCCATCCCTCCCCGCAGGGGCTGAGCAATCCCTGCTCTTCCCTGGTCACAGAGCTGACGTCCCCACATCCACCCGGTGGCAGTGCCACGGCCCTGCCTGCCCGTGGCACTGCCACCACCGCCACAGCACCCATCCGAAGGGACCCCCCGGCCCCCAGAACAGCTGCCGCCCCAACCGAGAGCTGGCTGCCCACGGCCCGCCCAGCAGCACCGGGTAAGTGCTGAGCGGGACAGCGGTTTGGGATGGGGGTGCCCAGCTCCAGCTCATGCCCACGCCGTTGCCTCGTTCAGCCTGCGGAGGGACCCTGCGCGGCCCCGAGGGCTCCTTCAGCTCCCCCAACTACCCCGGCCCCTACCCCCCCAATGCCCTCTGCATCTGGCACATCGAGGTGGGCGCCGGCCTCGCCATCCAGCTGAGGATGGAGACCTTCAGCGTGGAGGGCACGGCCTCCTGCCTCTTCGACCGCCTGGAGCTCTACGAAGAGCAGGGCACCGGTGGCGCTGCCCCTGCTCCAGCCCGGGGGAGCCCGACCAGGTAGGACTCCTCCCACCTGGGAAGCGTGGCAGTGTGGGGGCAGCGAGCGGTGCCAGCCCTTGCTGTGCCCCCAGGTTTTGTGGCAACGTGCCTCCCCCGACCTTCAACACCGGCTCAAACCGCCTGCGGGTCACCTTCGTGTCCGACAGCAGTGTGGGCGCCCAGGGCTTCAGCGCCCGCTACCGCGCCGTGGCCCCGGCCGAGAGTGAGTGCCCCTGCCCAGGGCACTGCCAGGGTCCCTCCCTGCTGGCAGGGAGCGGGGAGAGCCAGCGGGGAGGGGAGGGTGTCCCGCGGAACCCCCCCTCCAGCCTGGGTGTCTGTGGCTGCGTGCAGAGAGCTGCGCCTGGGACGAGCACTTGTGTGACCGGGGGCTCTGCCTCCAGCTGGGCTTCGTGTGCGACGGCTTCCACGACTGCACGGACAGGAGCGACGAGGCCAACTGCAGCCTGAAACACAAAGGTGGGCGGGACAGACCCCCACCCGCAGCCCGCAGCCCCCGCGGCACCGGGGATGGGCGGGAGCGGGGAGATGGAGGGAAGGGAGAGGGGCAGGGGTAAATCTGGGTGTCCCTCCAGAGTGTGGGGGGCCGCTGACCGCCTTGGAGGGGCACTTGTCCACCCCGAACCACCCGCAGCCATACCCGCACCAGCAGGTGAGAGAAGGGGCGCTGTGGGAGCACGGTGAGGGTGAGGGTGGGCAGGGAGGAAGGCAACCCCGGCCCCGGGGAGAGCTGGGGATGCCCCTGCCCAGCTTCATGGGTGTCGCCGGCTGCCCCCCCGCCCCGCAGCTGTGCCTCTGGCAGATCTCGGTGCCCCTGGGCCACGTCATCGACCTGCACTTCCACAACTTCAGCCTGGAGTCGCACGAGGACTGCAGCTTCGACTTCGTGGAGGTGCACGACAGCGCGGGCACGGGCACTGCCAGCCTCATGGGCAGGTACCCGACACCCCCAGATCTGCTGCGCCACACGGGGGCCATGCCTCACCTGGGGAAACTGAGGCACGGGGCTGGCTGGTGGGGAGGAGCCGCCAGAAGGCAGGGTTTGGGGAGGTGCTGGTCAGCCCCCTGACCCCATCTCTTGTGCCACGATCTCGGCAGGTTCTGTGGCCACCAGCTGCCACCTGCCCTGACCTCCTCGCGGCACGTCATGACCGTGCTCTTTGTGGCAGACGAGGGAGTTGCAGATGAAGGATTCTTTGCCACCTACCAAGCCCGCAATGCCACAGAGAGTAGGTAGCCAAGCAGGGGCACAGGCTGCCCAGGTGGGTTGTGCCGCTTCCATCCTTGGGGGGCTTCAAAGGCAGGCTGGATAAAAACCTGGGGAAAACAGCTCTTGTTCCACAGCTGGCCCTGCTTGGAGCAGAATGTCCCCACTCCTTCTCACCTGGTTTACCCTATAACCTTACAGCCGTGGGGATGGGACCTGGAAGGGCTCACCTGCATAGAGGTGTGATCCATGACCCGAGGGCTGCCCCAAATAACCCAAGGAATTCGGGATTCCCTAAGCTGGATCTGCCAGATCCCCTGGCCAGTGAGCAGGACAGGGGTGGTCAGCATGGGAACACGCTGGCTCCCAGCCATGCCCTGCCCTCTCCCCTTCCAGAGACCTGCAGCCCTGCCGAGTTTTCCTGTGGGAATGGCGAGTGCCGGGCGCTGGAGTCTGTGTGTGACGGCTGGCACGACTGCCCCGACGGCACTGACGAGCTGAACTGCACCGGGGTGTCCTACCCGGCCTTCGGTGAGTGCCACCACCCCTGGGTGCCCCACCCAGCACCCAGCCCCCCCTGAGCCCAGCTGGCACAGCCGGTGGGCAGCCCTGCTGCTGGCACAACCGCTCTCCCTGTGGCAGGGTCTATCTGCGAGCCCGTGGAGGTGGAGATGTGCCTGGGGCTGGGCTACAACGCCACCTCCTTCCCCAACATCTGGCTGGCCATCCCGGACCAGGAGGGAGCCGCCGAGGTGCTGCAGGACTACCAGGTGAGCTGCCCGGGAGCTGCCCGGGGGCTGCCCTCTCCCGGTGCACCGGGCTCACACCGCTGTCCCCGCTGTCCCGCAGACGCTGATGGAGCTGGCGTGTTACCAGCACCTCCGCCTGCTCATCTGCAGCCTCTTCGTGCCCAAGTGCACCCCGGACGGGGGCGTGCTGCAGCCCTGCCGCGCCGTGTGCCTGGCGGCGGAGCTGCGCTGCCAGCAGTCCCTCGGCCTCCTCGGCATCCTCTGGCCCATCAACTGCAACATCCTGCCCGACTCCAGCGACCCCGTAGAGTGCTTCCAGCCCTGAGCCGGCCAGAGGAGAGCAGCAGGGGCTGAAGCCACCCTCCCCACCCCAAATGCCCCTCCTGTGCGCTTCCTGAGTAAATACCCAGCTGTTGGGGTGACCCCTCAGCTGCCCTGGGGTCAGCCCCTGTGCCCAGTGCTTGGCTTGGTGCCTGGATGCCACGGGCTTGCCCACAGCTCCATTTCCCTAGAGAGCAGGTGACATATCCCACAGGAAAAGGCTTGTGCTGGAGGGGCACGAGGGAAAGGGGCTAATGCTCCCCAGATGGAGCAGGGCTGGGCAGAGGTGAGCCAGGCTGCAGGGACAGGAGCCCAGGGTGCCCACGTCCCACAGCCCCAGAGCCAGCAGAATAAACAGCGTGAGCAGCTGACAAACCCAAGGGAGCAGGTGACTCCTTTGGGGTCTGTATGTGGGTGCTGCCAGATCCTAGGGAAACTGAGGAATGGGTGGAGGGAGGGAAGGCAGGGATGGGGCGGGGGATCTGAGCAGGGATGGAGGGGCACAGGGGAAACTGCAGGGGAGAGTGGGCAGCTGGCTGTGCCCTCACTGGGCTGGGGGCTTGCAGGGTCCCAGGGAGATGGATGGGTCTCAGAGGGATCCAGTTGGTGCAGGGAAGGGATCCTGCACCACCAAGAGTGGTGGCCCCACTGGCTGTGCTGGCTGAAGGCCACCCTGGTGGCCACAAGCCTGGCAACACCCCTGGCCACAAACCAGTGTCCAGCTAGCCAAAAACAACAGTCCCTTCACACCTTGGGAGAGAGGAGAGAGGTAGCTCCCTGCCACCACCCAGCCTGCCCGTGGGTATCCAGGTCTGGAAGGAACATTTGGCAACGTCCCCAGCTCCACTGCAGACTCTGGCAGGGGGAGGAGAGATCCAGCAGTGCCATCGTGTTTCCCACTGCCCTGAGAATGTGGAGAAATCCCCAGCCTGGCTGGGTCACTGGGTTCAGGACCCACTTGTGCCAGCACCGCTCTGCCCCTGTACCCAGCACGGACCTGCCACCCCCACCCACCTCAGGGCATTTGAGCCCACCCAGCTCCTTCTCTCCCTGCATGTCCCAGCTGCTGCTGGGCACAGGGACATCCCCAGCCGCAGGCCCGCCCCTCTGGCCAGCGTGTGACCGTGTCCCTTGGACGCACTCGGCGCTGGAACGAGTTAAAGCCAAGCTGGGAGCGCCTCGAAAGCTTCTCCGTGTGCTCTGCAGTCCCCAGGGCCAGCCCTGCCTCCTGGCACGGGCACAGCACTGCTCTGCCCGCCCTTCCACCTGCCCTGCACGCTCAGCCCAACGTGCTGGGACTGCCCAGGCGACTCCTGCGGCTTCCCCTGCGTGCTCCCAGGGCACTGTGTGCTCTGCACTGTGTGCCAGGCACTGTGTGCTCTGCCATCCCCTTGGCCTCAGCTCTCCTGCCAGTCAGGGCACCCATACACCCTGAGAGCTCCCTCTTCTTTCTGCTATTGCATCTCTCTCTGCCTTGCTGGATTTCTCCCCCCTTCAGCCTTTATTTTGTTTCCTTTCCCCCTGCTGCCTGTTCTCCCTGTTTTCCTCCCCTCCACCCTGCTCCCCAGGTGCCCAGTTGAGGTTCTTCCCAGCCTGTGCCTCCTCTCCCTAGGCCGGGCTGTTTGCAGTGCTCTCCCTTCCCCCTGCTTACAGCACTTCCGACAGCATGGGATTATTTTTCTTTTTCCCCTTGTCTTGTAGCTTTTGGCTCCCAAGGCCCTTGATTTCCTTTGGAGTTTGGGAGGAGAGACGTGGGGAGGAGGGGGGGTGGAGAGGCTGCCTCTCTTAGGGCCTTCGTCAGAGCCAAGTGGCCAGGAAGAGCCTCAGCCCTTCCACAGCAGCGGCGAGCAGCGAGGTGAGGTCCCGGACAGGAGCCGCAGGATCACAGTGAGTGGGGACACCCAGCCGGGGGCGGCTGGGACTCCCTGGCTTCCTGGCTCCGGCGCCTGGGCGGAGGAGAGACGCTTTTCTCCTCCTTTTCCTCTTTGTTGCCGTCGTGGAGGGGGAAGAGAGCAGCTTTTCTGGGTCAAGGCCACGGGGAGGGGGCCAGCGCTGGCCCTGGGGCTCAGCCCTCGTTGTGCTGCTGTTGGAAGGGCTGGGGGCAGCTCGGGCAGGGGGGTGATCCCGGCAGGGGGGTGGTCCCGACACGGCCGGGGATGCTGCAGCCGGCCGGGGGTGGAGCCGAGCCGCCGGCAGCCGGGATGCTGCCAAGGGCAGGGCCACGACAGCCCCGCGTTCCTCGAGCTGCCGTCCTACCACGCACCCCCCAGAGGCAACAACCCCTCCCCAGGCACGCTCACAGCTCACCAGCTGCCAGCTCTAAATCCCCCTGCCCGCTCCCCCGTGGCTGGGCATGGTGGGGCAGTGCCCACCCCGAAGAGTCCCCAGCCATACACACACAAAGCCACTGCCACAGCCCCTGGCCCTGCAGCCACACCCCACACACGTCCTGAGCTGTCCCAGGGCTGCAGGATGCTGTGGTGGCACACGGGCCGTGGGGATGCTGTGGCAGGTGCAGGCAGCACGGGGGCCTCGCTGAGGGGAGCAGCCCTAAAGGTAAAGGGAAAAGAAGGGAGGGAATGTCCCCTGCTGACCCCCTGCACCCCTGCCAAGCACTCCCAACCCTCCTCATTATGGTCCCAAGAGCTGTGATCCTTCTCTGCCCCTCTCCAGCCCCTCTAGGACAAGATGAAGCAGCTCTTCCTCCTCTTCCTCCTCGGGCTCATCAGCAGGTCCTTGCAGATCGAAGACAACAAGATCCCTGGGCTGTGCTCAGGGCAGCCAGGCATCCCGGGGACCCCTGGCCTGCACGGGGGGCAGGGTTTGCCAGGCAGAGACGGACGAGATGGCCGGGATGGAGCCATGGGGATGCCAGGGGAGAAGGGCGACATGGGCCCTCCTGGTAAGAAAGGAGAGATCCCAGCTGGGGAGAGGGATTTGCCATTCCCTGCCCATGGGGAGCACCATCATGCCAGGGGGTGAGTGCTGCACGCTGGCACAAATTGCCAAACGGAGAATGAATCCTGCAGAAGCGCCCCTCCCATGCTGCCACCACCCCTCTGGCCCTGCCTGTGGTGCCCGTGCTCTGTAAAAGGCAGCAGCTCCCTGTCACTGGGGAAGCTGCATTTGTCCCCATCCTCAATGCCACCCCTCTCTTCCTGCCCTGCTTTTGGAGGGACCACCAGGAATTGCATCATCCCTGCCCTGGCTCCTGGGCTGGGCTTTCCCCCAGCCTGTGAGGGTTTCTCCAACGATTTGTTGATGCTGAGCTAAATGACACACCCAGCCCTCCCCACTCGTGCTGCTTCCCCACGCGGTGCCCTGCTGTGGCAGGGAATCCCTGGTGGAATCGGGACTGGGCAGGAGGGGTGGAGGAGCTGTGTTGCTGACTTAGAGGTGACGCTGTCCCCTCCTGCCTGCCCCAGGAGTGCCCGGTCCCCGCGGGGAGGTGGGCAGCCCCGGCGTGGACGGGCTGCACGGTGAGAAGGGAGCTCAGGGCGAGTGCGCCGTGGCTCCTCGCTCCGCCTTCAGCGCCAAGCGCTCCGAGTCCCGCAGCCCTCCCCTGGCAGACCAGCCCATCCTCTTCGACGTGGTGCTCATCAACGAGCAGGGCCACTACGACCCGGCCACGGGCAAGTTCACCTGCGAGGTGCCCGGCCTGTACTACTTCGCCGTGCACGCCACCGTGTACCGCACTAGCCTGCAGTTCGACATCATGAAGAACGGCCACTCCATCGCCTCCTTCTTCCAGTACTACGGCAACTGGCCCAAGCCCACCTCGCTCTCAGGGGGCACCCTGGTCCGCCTGGAGCCCGAGGACGAGGTGTGGGTGCAGGTGGGAGTGGGGGACTACATCGGCTTCTACGCCAGCGTCAAGACGGACAGCACCTTCACCGGCTTCCTCGTCTACTCCTACTGGCAAAACTCCGCCGTGTTCGCCTGAGCCAGCCCTCAGCTGCGAGTGGGGCCGGGCAGGTGCCCCTTCCCAGCCCCCAGCGCGGTGGGAGCCGGGGCAGAGGGACCCCCGCCCTGCTCGGGGCGCAGAAACGTTCCCTGTGCCATCGCGGGGGCGGTGGAACACCCCTGGAGCAGCTCTGGGTCAGAGCTCGCTGTTATTTCGGGCACCCCCAGGGCAGGGCAAGCCGGGCAGAGTGGCCAGGAGCCCGTCCCGCGGGTCCTGCCCCATCCCTCCCCTCAATAAAGGGCTGCTCAGCTCCGCGTGTGCCGCCTGCCTGCGCGCCCCTGCGCGCCGCGGGACCCCCGAGGGCGGAGGGGGCTGCGCAGCCCTGCCCGGGGGTTCCGGGCCGGAGCCACCGTGTCGGGATGTCCCCGCAGGGCCAGCGAGAGCCGCTAGATGGTGGCATCGGCGTCCTTGAGTCATGAGCGCGGCGCTGCGACCGCCCCCGGCACCTCCCCGAGGCTCGGGAGAGCGGCGGGAGCGCCCCCGGTGTCCCCCCGAGGACCGAGTCCCGGCGGATGGGAGGGTCCCCATGCTGTCAGGGCCACCCCGGGGGGAGCGGATTGCCCGGGGCGAGCAGAGCCATGGCTCCGGGGGTGGCCCGTCGGTCCCCAACGGGGCTGGCGGAGCCCCCCGCGCCCGCCCCCCGCCCCAGTGTGAAAGCGGTGACCCGCCACTGGGAAAGGTCGCTATTTTTAGCAGGGGAATGAAGAGCTTCCTCATTCCTTGCCCAAAATAGGTCCCTGAGGGGACCAGCCGGGGAGGGGGCTCTTGGCCAGCGGCCGAACCCCTTAATGGGCTTGGGACGCTGCCCTGCCCTGCTGCAGGGTGCCAGCTGGGACCGGCTCTCCTCCTGGCCGTGCCAGCGGGACCTTGCAGTGTTCCCCCGCCCAGGACCCCGGAACTCAGCCTGACAGCCACCCCTCCCCTGCCCCGGATCCCCCAATGCCCCCATCTGCGCCAGATGGACC
This sequence comes from Haemorhous mexicanus, assembly GCF_027477595.1. Lineage (NCBI taxonomy): Eukaryota > Metazoa > Chordata > Aves > Passeriformes > Fringillidae > Haemorhous > Haemorhous mexicanus. Next base: position 5,833,538 of record NC_082364.1, read on the forward strand.
CTCAGGAGTAGAGCTGTGCCTGTCGGGATGAGCAAACCTCGTGTCCCTGCTCACCAGGGGCTGCAGCAGGCTGGCACCAGCCGTGGGGACACCGTGTGCCCCTCTACAGGGCCAGTGTCACCCCAGGGCACTCCCGCTCCGGCACTGAGGATGATGGGCACATCACTGCAGCCTGCTCGGGCCACCCCCGGCCCGTGGGGACCTTTGGAGGTGCTGGGTGACACCTCGTGCCCCTTTTGGGGGGCAGAGGGGCTCTGCTGCAGCCACCCCGCGGGCCCTTCGGGCAGCCCCGGGGTCGGGTTGCAGCGGAAGCCTCTGTTTGGGTTGGAGATGGCTTTTTCTGTAAGCAGAGCTGCTCAGGGGGCAAACAACGCCGCAGAGCAGATCGATGGCTATTCTGGGAGGAGGAAAGGGAATTTTCTGGACGAGGTGGGTGGGGGCTGGGAGCATTCCCTGGTCCCTGTCACGATGTGGGGGAGCAGGCTCAGCACAGGCAGCCACAGCAGTTCCTGGGCTCTGCTTCCTTTGGGATGCTCTTGGCTGTGTGGACACTTTGTCTGGGATCAGGGGGACCCCCTGTGAGAACCTGAGGGGGTCTGCTGCTGCTTAGGGAGGATGAGGAATAGGGCAAGAAAAGGGAAGGAGAGCCACAGGAGACTTTGACAAGTTCCTAGTAAGCTCCAGGTGCTTTTGCTGAGCTCTGCCATCTTCCCCGAGTTAGATGAGATTGGAGACCCTGCTCCAGCAGAGCCCAGGCTAGGGAGGGGCCAGCAACCCCAGCCAGGGCAACTGAGGAGCCAGTGAGGCTGAGCCCTCCAGGGCTGAGTGCAGCTTACAGAGGCAGCAGTGGGGTTGTTTTGTTGTTTCTTTTGAGGTTTTTGTGGTTGCTTTGTGGGGTTTTAGAAACAAAAATAAATGTCAGCCCCTCTTTTCAGAGCAGCACTCGTGTCCTTGGAACTCCAAGGTCACCTGAGGGGGTCAGCAGGCACCAGAGATTAAAGAGATCAACTGGATCATGTCTGAGCCCCTACAGCTGCCCATGGTGCCAGGGCATGGAAACGCTCCAGTGGTGGCCTGGTGACTCCTGGCAGCTGCAGGATGGCTCCTGCTCCCCCCAAAAGTTTGGTTATGGCCCAGGTTCAGAGGCCACATCACTGCTGAGGTGCAGGGAACACTCCCAGACGTCTTCAGGGCTGCTGAGCTGATAAGGAGACCTTTAACCTGGGAATGGCAGGGGAGGGGACAATCCGTGCTCACCTGGGGGTGGGCTGGGCAAGAAAAGGACCAAAACAAAGGCTCGGGAGAGCAGACACCGTCTCCTTCAGGGATGTCCTTGGGAGAATCCCATGTCCTGGAGAGGTGTCCAGGAGGATGAAAGACCAGCTCCTCCAAACTCAGGCCCATCCCTACGAGAGGGGGTGAGAGGTGTTGATCAAACCCTGCCACGGGCTGCTCAGAGGGATAGGAGAGTCTCCCCTCACCGAGACATCGGGATCCCTGCTGTCCCCAGAGCCAAGCACGCTGCTCTGGGCTGGGTGCCCTCGGTGTCCCCGCCAGCCTCAGCCCTTCCGTGTCCCCTGCGAGGCACCGGGGTCGCTGCTGTGTCCGGGGAGCTGATGAGGCTCCCGTGCTGACTCACTAATGAGAGCCCAGGCTGGTGCCGGCAGCAGCCCAAAGGCCCCCCGTGGTTCTGCTGCTGCTCCTCACCTGCTCCCTCCCTGCCGGCCGGGTATCGCTCCCGCTCCTGCTGTGCCGCATCTGCGCTCCCGGCTGTCCCGCCCGCTCCCTGCTGGCAGGCGGACCGTGCCTCCTGTCCCCAGGCTGCGCCGAGCCGCTCATTAGGGAGGGGGAGCTGCAGCTGGGCTGACAAAGGGATTTTTCCCAGCGCCTGGGGGCTCCTGCTTTCAGCGGGCTGCCAGAGCCGACCACCCCCGTGCTCCTGAACTGGGGTCACCCGGCAGCATCACGCTCCTCCCTCCTTGGGGAAGGGTCTGGGCGCTTTGATGAGCTGAGAGCAGCCTGATAGGTTCGTGTGGGAGCCTCCCAAGCACGTTCAGGAGCAGGGAATACCCCGAGGACTCCAAATCTTCTGTCCCGGCGTGGCCCAGGCTGTGCAGCCCTGCACCAAAACCCGAAGTGCCAGGGCAGGCTGAGCTCACGGAGCTTGTCCATTAGCACGGAGGTGGTTTGCATTTTCCTCCTGCAATTGCTGGCTGCTCGAGCAGAGATTGAGCCAAGTGTGTGCAGGATGGCTCCCGGGGGAGGGCTGTGTCCTGCACATCCTGTCCTCTCTGGGAAAGCTGGGCTGCACTGGCCTGAGGTGGCCGAGCACCCTCCCCATCCCCTGCCGGGGCTGCTGGGCTGGGAGAGCCTGCCTGGGCAGGGCAGGGCAGACATTCCCCTGCTGATCCCACCCTCCTGCCCTGTCTGCAGCCTCCCCAGGTGCCCAGCCAGCCTCGGGTCACACCCTAGGAGCACGAGAAGTGCATCAGTTTGCCCAGTTATCAGGCATCTGCCAGCACTGCCCTCCTCCCTGTGCCTGAGCAGATATCTGCCTCTTTCTGGCCTCCCAGCAGCTCCCACCTCCCCCCTCTTGGTTTCCATCCTGATTGAAAGGAGCCACTCTGCTGGCATGGCCCTGCCAGGCCAGGGCAAGCCAGGGCTCCTGGAGTCTCTGCCCATCAGGGTCCTGAGCCATTTTCCCAAACAATTTAGGAGGATGCTGGGGAAGCAGAGAGTGCTTAAAAGCACAAAGCAACCTGCCAGGAGCTCAGATCCGAGCCAGGGAGCAGCTCCTTGTGCAGCAAATGCAACTGCTGCCTCCATCCCAGGGACAGTCTGAGGCATCAGATACGTGCAGGAACAGGAATGGACATGTCCCAGCACCTTCCTGCCAGCCTGGAACACGCTGGGAGACCCCAGCCCCTCCTCCCTGTCCCCTGGTGAGGTGTATTCACAACCATCTCCTCTTGCTGTGGGTTGGCAGAGCAGGAGCTGGGGGCTGCCAGCTCTGAGAAGCCCACCCAGAGTGGGTTTGGGTGTGAATTCATCTCCTGGGTGCTGGATTTTCCCTGGCTCCAGGGTATCCCACAGCACTGCTTTTCTGGGGGCAAACACCCCCGAGCCCGCAGGTGACGTTGACCCTTTGTGGGGAGTGATGGGAGCCCAGGGATGGATAAAGGAGACACAAACACACATTTTTCTCCAAAAAACCCTTCCCAAGAATGAGGCAGAGCCCAGCTTTTGGTAAAGGAGATTTTAATCTGCTCAGTATCTAGTCCATAGTGCAAAGAGTTAAACTTAAGGCAAAGCCTTCTCTTATAAACAGCAAACAGGCCCTAAACAAACAAGCGTGACTGCTATAATAATAATAATAATAAAAAAAGGGGTTAAGGGAACAAACTGCACTTTTGGGGAGGTGTCCTTTCCCCCCCAGCCTGTAACTCATGTAGGGAATATTGCACCCCCTGATCCATGAGCTGGTCCCAAGGGAATGCTGCTGCCTGTGGCCACAATCCCACTCCTGAGGGACTCCAGCTGCAGGTCCCTGACTCCCCTGCAAGTGCCTGGGACAAGCCAGAGCCTGGGTTCACACTCCTCTGGGGAGGCTTTGGCTGCTCCCAAGTGTTGGTGGCTGGAGAGAGCCAGCTGAACGAGGGAGGTGTGTGAGGAGGCGCAGGGACAAGAGCTTGAGCAATGGGGAGCTTTGCATCTCTGTGGAGTGGAGTGGAAGCAGCTGAGAGCCCTTCTAACACCCACCAGTGCTCAGGAGCCTGGCCTGGCCAGGAATCCTCCCAGCTCCCAGGAAAGGTGGGAGCAACCAGCCCTGGCAGTGCCTTTCTGAGCAAAGCCACTCAGCAAGAAGATAGTTCCTTGCTAGAGCTCAGCTTTACAGCTCAGAGGCATCTCCCAGCACAGCCTGGCCTCTCTGCTGCCTCTGTTTTGGCTTAAATTGCTAATCAAGAAGGAAAATAGAAGGAGAAGCATGCCAGCTGCCCTCAGGCTCTTGGCTTCCAGTCCAGAGTCAAGACTCTCTCCGGTCTGGCTCCAGCCAAAACTGGCTGTGGCGTGTGGCTGACCTCAGGCAAGCAGCTGGGAAAGGAAAAGCTTTTTAATGCAAGGCTCTCTTGCAGCCCAGCAATTTCTTGGAATGGTGCTGGTTGCCCAAGCTGGGGTGAGCCATCTCAGGCCTGCCCCAGCCAGGATGGGATGCACTCCTTGGACTCCAGGGGACACTTCTGAATGGAAGTAGTTACATTGGTGACAGACAACAAGACAAAACAAAGGTACAGCCCTGCCCTAACCCAAGGTATCCGTGGTCCTGGTGCTGCTCCACGCACACAACTGCAGATCCACAGCATGGATGTGCAGAAACTGTGCCTGGAGCTGGAATGTCTGTGAGCTCCCAGGAGTTCTGGGGTGCTCCCTCTTCTCCCAAAGAGTTCCTCCCTCTAGCCAGCCCAGCCTGGGAAGGAGCCAGCAAGCTCTGGAGTGACCCTCCCTGCTCCATGGCACTCTTAGCCTGCAAATGTGTGGGTTTTGGAGAGGATTCTGCAGCCTTGGCTCAAATCTGGGCTGCTGCTGCTGCTGCTGCTGCCAGGGCTGGGAGCACTGGCTGGGGGGTCACTCCTCAGCTCCCCAGGCAGCACCACCAGCCCTGCAGAAGGAGTGATCCCTGCAGCCTCCCCGTGCAGGTAACCTGACGTGTGCTTGCTAGTCTTGCATAGGTGATGCGTGGAAGCAGCAGCAGCACTGAGCTCTGCAGGGAGCCCGAGTCCATCACAGCTCCACGCTGTCCTGGCAAGAGAGATCCTTCAAAAAGCAAAGCCCTGGGGTTTTGAAGTACCCCAAAAAGCCTGTTCTCCAGCTGAGAGCCAGGTTCAGCAAACACTAAAAATCTCGAGTGTGCTCCTGGCTCTCCCTGGGCCTTGCAAACAGGGCACTCCTCCCTTTTCCCATGGAGCTCCTCCAGGCCTGGATGCAGCCTGCCAGGTAATTTTCTAGTGAGACCTTGGGAAAAAAACCTCCCTTGCCTTGCACCAGCCCCTGTGATTGCCGGGAGGGCACAGCCTGTAACCTTCCATCAGCTTTGGCTAGGAGGGACAAGAGCAATTTTCTGTGCTCTGCTTTGGATCTTAGGCTGCAGGCTCAAGGCCCTGAAACAGCAAAGGTTGTCAACAAAAAACCAGGTAACTCTTCCAGCCTGCTGCAGAGATCAGTATTGTGCTTGCTAGCAAGAGCTACAACCTAGTTAGGCAGCAAACGTGACCAGCAGACACCCCACAGCGTCCTGCCCTTCCAGCACCATCCACAGTTCTTTGGAAGCTGCTCAAGGCAGCCCTGGGAAGTGCAGACAGGGGTGCCCTTGACCTCCTGGGAAAACAGCCCAAGCCCCCCGTGGGCTCACAGGTACACGTTGAGGGTCTGCAGGATCACCTGGCGGCACAGGGGGCAGTTGCGCTGGTAGATGTCCTGCTGCAGGAGCACCTCTGTGCACTCCTGGCACAGGCACAGGTGCCTGCAGGGCAGCAGCAGGACTGTCTTGGTCTGGTCCTGGCAGATGACACATTTCTTACGCTCCTCTTGCTCTTTCAGCAGCACCCAGGGGTCGTCGTCGGGCGCTCCCTCAGCGTTCCCGGCTGCGGCGTTCAGCCGCTGCTTCCTCGGGGCTTTCCACCAGGACGTGCCCGGCTCCTCCCTGGATGTCTGGGGACGCTGCCCTGCCCCAGCACGGCTCAGAGCAGGCCGTGGCTGCGGCCCCTGCTCTGCATCCAGCTGCTCCTCCAGCTCGGCCAGCAGCTGGCCCAGGGTCACCCTGTCGGCGGCCGGGGCTCTGGGGGCACCCACGGCGCGTCGCTGGTCACTGCCCTGGTTCACCATCCTGCCTCCCTGGCTCCAGTTGGTCACCTGCTGGATCCAGTCCACCAGCCTGCGCCAGGGCTGGGAGGTCACGGCCACTCCCAGGCTCAGCACGGCCACCTGGTAGAGCCGCCAGACGTCCCTCTGCAGGCGGCGCAAGGAGGGCAGCGTGTGCAAGTAGCCCAGCAGGTATCCCGTCAGCGTCCACAGCAGCCCGGGGTTGAACGCGAAGGCGCTGACCACCACGATGAGCAGGAGCAAGCCCAGGCCGTAGACATTGACAAAGAAGACGCTGATGAAGAGCTCGGTGGCCGAGCAGAGCAGCTCGAAGGCCATCTGGCAGGGCGACCACAGCAGGATGGACACGGCGATGGCACCGCTGGACACGTGCGCCAGGAAGGCGGCCAGCAGCTCGGCCACCCTAACGACGGGCCCGGCCAGCGAGTCCCAGAGGGCGGCGAGCAGCGTGAAGAGGTTCTGCGTGCCGATGAGGCACACGTTCACCAGGCTGTTGACCAGGTACATCAGCAGGCTGGTGCCGATGGCCAGCGCCTCGCACAGCTGCCGGCCCAGCGCCTGCCCGCAGCCCAGCACGGCGCCCAGCCCGCGCTGCGCCAGCTCCCGGCCCCGCAGCGCCAGGTGCGACGCCAGGTGCGACAGCAGGTGCCCGGCCGCCCGCATGCCCTCCATGGCCCCGCAGCAGCCGCGCACCAGCACCAGCGCATCCCAGCACGCCACCGCCGCGGCGGCCGCGGCCGCGGGCAGGCTGGAGGCCGCGGCCAGCAGCCACAGCAGCGCGGACACCAGCGAGGACACCAGGAAGAAGTTGAGGTCGAGCACCAGCAGCAGCAGGTCGAGCAGCAGGCGCAGCCCGCGGAGCAGCGCGAACAGCACGTCCATGGTCCCCGCGGGGCCGTACGGCAGCTCAGCCGCGGGCCCCCTCCGCCATGGGCGCAGCCATCTTGGCACTCGCCGCCGTGCGGGGCGCGGCCAATCAGCGGCGAGGGCTCCGCCCGGACTCGCCGCTCATTGGTCGGTTCGCAGGATGCGGCGGGGGCGCGGCGGGGGCGCGGCTTCCAGCAGAGGCCACGCCCACTGCGGTAATTTAAAGGGCCAGCAGCGCCCGTTAGCCCGGACCGTTCGCTTCTCCGCGAGCCAGATCGGTTTTTGCAGTGTTTTAACTGCAGAATGAAGACTGCCCATGCAATTCCTGATCTCTTTGTGGAAGTGGATCTGCCCGATCACTACATAAGGAGGAAAAACTGATGGCCCAGGGGCACTTTCCAATATCCTGGATTGATCCAAGCCCAGTCCAATCTGGCCTTGGACACTCCCAGGGATGGGGCAGCCACAGCTTCCCTGGGCAACCTGTGCCAGAGCCTCCCCATGCTCAAAGGGAGGAATTTCTTCCCAATATCTCGTGTAACCCTGCCCCCTGTTAGTGGGAAGCCATTCCCCCTTGTCCCACCAGTCCCAGAGGGGGGCACAGGGATGCTCAGGGGATGCAGCAGCTCTCCTCTGGAGACAGGCTGGGAGAGCTGGGGGTGTCCAGCTTGGAGAAGAGAAGGAGGAGGAGACCTTGGAGACCCTTCCAGTACCTAAAGGAGCTCCAGGAGAGCTGAAGAGGGAGCTTGCACAAGGGATGGAGTGATGGGGTGGGGTTCAGGAGCCAGGACAGAGCAGGCACAGTGCACAGGATGGGCAGGGCTTGAAACCAGCCCCCTCCCCCTGGTTCCAAACAGCACAGGGGGAACACACCGCCCACAGTGGCCATGCATGAGAGGGGTTTGTGCCAGCCTGAGCCCTGGCACAGGGAAGGTCTGCACTTGCCAGCAGGATCCCCTGGGCCTGTGTGGGACAGAGTCAGCCCAGGGTCACCCGGCCAAGCAGTTTCCTGCAGGAGGTTTGAGCATAAAGCCACGGCCATGGCTCAGACCAAGGCTACAGCCCTGGAGCAGGTCCTGCCCTCCCTGCTGGACCCCAGCCAGGGCGTGGGGCTGTCAAAGCCTTGGCTCTGCTGTGCCCCAGGGGATGGTCCAGCCCTGCTGCCCTGAAGGTGATGACAAGTTCAGGAAAATCCAGGCCTGAAGCCCAAGGCTTTTTAAGGAAGGAGAGGGTGAGTGCAGTGCCTGATGACCCACGGGAAAGCCACGTGCAGCCCAGGAGGCTCCGGCCAGCGTGGGGCCAAGGAGGGAAGCACCACGCCCCGGGCAGCGAGGCAGCAGCCCCGAGAGAGCTGGGGTCACCTTCCTGCAGGTGGCTCCCTGAGCAGGGAAGGGGCAGGGGCTGGGGTGGCACATCCGTGTCTGTCTGTCCGTGCCTGGGCTCTGTCGTGCTGTCTGGCCCCAGCGCTGTCGCTGTGGCTCCGAGGCAGCGGTGCCTGCATCCCCAGGGAGCGCGCGCCAGTGACGGAGTCAGGATGCTTTCAGCATTTATGGTAATGTTTGGATTTCTCATCGCTCTCCCAAACAGGAGAAGGGAAAAGAGAGCCGAGCCAAGGGCTGGGCGTGCTCCGCTCATTCCCTGCCTCCGGCTGTGCACCTGCCTCGCCCTCCCCACTCCCGGTGCCCGCCCGTGCCCTGCCGTGCCCGGGGCACCCTGGTGGGCTCCCACCGCCGGGCTGGGGGGGCAGCGGCTGCAGCGTTCAGAGGTCGTGGCTCCAGAGCAGGGCTTCTCCGTGCTCCGTGGGATGCAGGGGAGCTCTGCCCTCTCTCATTCCGGTAGGATGTCCAGCCCCAGGGCGTCCAGACCTACAGGAGAGGGGCATAGGGGGCTGGGAACACCTGGTAGCAGATCAGGCTGGGACTGATTCGGCTGGAGCAGAGTGGGGCTTTGGATGGAATCCCTTCCCAGGGCTCTGCGGGGACACAGAGCTCCCCACCGAGGTGCCTGGCAGCCAGGCTGGGGGTGAGACCCCTCCTCTCAAGGACAGTCCCCGGCTGTTGGTGCACTCGCTGGAGGTCTGGGATGCACTCCTGGCTGTGCCCGTGGAGCTGCTGGCAGCACACGGGGTGCACCCCCCTTGTGAGCTCCCTCCCCTCCTCATCCTCACTGGGCACAGAGCTCTGCTGCCATCGGGGGCCCCCAGAGCCACCCTGATTGCTCAGAGCCTGGCACGAGTGTGGCTCCCGCAGCCCTGCCCTGCCCGGGGGCTGCTGTGCAGCACCGGCAGAGCTGGCACCGAGCCCAGCCCCGGGGCTGCTGCATCACGGCTCCATCGCTGAGCTCACCCCGCATTCCAGAAAAACAGCAGCCAGGGGACGCCAGCTCCAGGGCTGCCCCAGCCCGAGCCCCGAGCCCTTCTGGGTTAATCTGGAAGCAGAGGGAGACAGGGAACAACTCCAGGGCTGCGTGTCCCAGGGCTTGAGGGATGCTCTGGAGCCCAGCGTGCCTGGGGGGATTCCCCAGCCCCAGCATCTCGCCCTGCCTCCCTTGCTCCTTGGGCACATCCCGAGAGAATTTCTGGAGTGTGGGTCCTGCTGGCATCACTCCAGTGCTCCCAGCGCTCCCAGTGTGCTCCCAGCTGTCTGAGCAGCGGGGACCATGCCCAGGGTGCCCTCCCCTGCAGATGCAGGGCGGGTGGCAGCCCCGAGAGGCTGGGGCAGGCAGCACGGTCCTGCCTCACCTCGGGTCCCCCCAGGCCAGCCCTGCCCAGCGCTCGCAGCCCGGGGCGGGCTCCTGCAGCCCCGTGCTCGCAGCCCAGGCGGGAACAATGGCTCATTTCGCTGCATCCGCTCCGGAAAATCCCCCGGCCCCTCTCGGGCTCCGCTCCAGGATGCTGTGGCTCACTCTTCCTCTGGCCTTGGAGGGGCAGCTGAAGGATCCCCCACGGCATGAACCCCGCGGGCAGGGAACACCCCGAGGCTGCTGGGGAGAGCCCTCAGGAAGGATCTGGAGCTGCAGGGAGCCCAGCCCTGTCCCCAGCAGCCACAGCCTTCTCCGCCTTTGCTCGCCCTGCAGCCCTGTGCCAGAGCAGGAGCACGAGGGCTGCTCACCGTGTTTCTGGAGGGCTCTGTGTCTCCCCACGATGGGAGCTCGGATATCTATCTCCTCCTGGAGCCTGGCCAGACAGCCCTGGGAAAGGCAAGTCGTCTTCCATGGGAAAGTCCTGCAAGAAGAAATTCCTCTTTGGCCAGCCCAGCCCCACCGTTCCCCAGGGCCCTGGTGGGACTGTGCCCTGCTTGCTGCCTTGTCCCAGTCAGCCCCCAGTTGCCCCCACCCCTCTCCACAGGGAACCTTCCAAAAGGCCTCCAAAGGGATCCCCTGCAAGAGGGGCTCCCCCAAAGCTGGGCCTTTAGCCCGGGGCTAATTGCTCATGAGGTTTTCTTGCAGATGATCCTAATGAGCTGTCCCGGGGGAGCCCTGCAGACACAGCCAGGAGGAAGAGATCCCTGCAGACAAGCCCAGGGAGTGATGCTGAGTCCCCATCCTGGCTTCTCCTCCCTTCTTGGCAGCAGGGAGCAGGAAAAGCCTGGTGACAGGGAGCACAGGGCAGGGCTGCTCCTCCTGCCTGCTCCACTGGGCAGCCGTGGTGCTGGCAAGTGCTGGATGAGCGTGGCCAGGACCCCTCGCTGTCCCCTGGGCAGCCACAGCCAGACCCCACAGCGGACCCATCATCTCTCAGTTGTGTGGGTGAGTGCCCAGCCCTGGACCCATCCTCTGCCCTGTTGTGTGGGTGAGTGCCCAGCCCTGGACCCATCCTCTGCCCTGTTGTGTGGGTGAGTGCCCAGCCCCGGACCCATCCTCTGCCCCATTGTGTGGGTGAGTGCCCAGCCCTGGACCCATCCTCTGCCCCATTGTGTGGGTGAGTGCCCAGCCCCGGACCCATCCTCTGCCCCATTGTGTGGGTGAGTGCCCAGCTCTGGACCCATCCTCTGCCCCATTGTGTGGGTGAGTGCCCAGCCCTGGACCCATCCTCTGCCCCATTGTGTGGGTGAGTGCCCAGCCCTGGACCCATCCTCTGCCCCATTGTGTGGGTGAGTGCCCAGCCCAGTCCCGGCCGGCGCCAGCACAATGGGGCCATTTTCCGGCCGGGTGCGCTGGGGGAGATGCACTCGGAAATGCTCCCAAGGAAAAGGACGGTTTATAAATAGCTCCTGGCTTCCCCCGGCCGCCCCATCAGTGCCCATCCCCAAATCCTGCCCCTTGCTCCGTGCCCGCAGTGCTCCCAGGCTGGGAGAGCAGCCTGGGACACGGACGTGACCAGCCCAGCTGAAGGCGTGTGAGCCGGGGCAGGACGTGGCTGTCACACCCTGTCCCAGGGCTGCACCTGCTCGGGGCCCTGGGGCTCCTGCACCCCCAGGATGTCCAGGGAGAGCCCTGGGCAGAGGGCTCCTTCTCCCCATGCCTTGGCAGTGGCTCTCAGCTGGATAAGGTTCTCTCAGGCGTGCTCCAGCTGTCCTTGTCCATCCACCCCGCACACAGCTCCTGAGGCAGGGAGCAAGGGAAGCTCCACAGCCTTCCCTGCCACCCCTGTGAGCCACAAACCAGTCCTCAAAGCCAGTCCTGGAGCCCCGGGGTGCTGCTTGTGTCCTCTGTCAGCAGCACCATCACCAGGGCAGGATGCTGAGCTCTCTGCACTGGGCTGGGTGACCCTTGCCAGCTCAGCTCCTTCTTGGGGCTTTGCCACTGCCCTGCATCCGCCAAGCCCCGGCCACCCCCGCACAGCTGCTCCAAAAATCGCTCTCCCTTGTGACAGACATCCAGATGTCACCTTCCTTTCCCCCCCCCCACCTTCCTTCCCCTCTTCCGCTCCTGTCCTTCCTCTCTCCACCCTCCCGGCTCCTCCAGGCTCCCGCTCTGGCCCCTCCTGAACAAAGGCCCCGTAGCCATGGTTAATAATCCCCTCAGAAAGGCCCTGCACAAGAGGAGAGGAAGGAGAGAGGAGACACAAAGGAGCCGCTGGGAGCCAAGCCGAGGAAGGGGGCTGGAAGGAGGCTTTTTCCTCAGCTGGAGGACGCAGAACTCGAAGAGGGCTCCTAGAGGTGAACAGGGATGGGACAGGGGTGCCCCAAAGTGACCACATGGCACCCAGGGAGCAGAGAACCAAAGGCTGGACAGCCCAGGAGGGTTTCTGTACTCAGCCCAGAGTGCAAAGCCCAGTGTAAGCCCCAGAGCCCCCCAAAATGCAGCAGGGACTGGCAGAAGGTGCCTCGAGGGCCAGGGGAGCAGGGCCAGGGGAGCAGTCGGAGCTCCTGAGCAGAACGCTCGGTGCTGGCCTGCCTCCCATCCCTTCCCCGGGGAGAGGGGCCCCTGCTGGCCCTGACAGTGTTGTGTGAAGAGGTGCAGGCCTGGCTGGACACAGCCAGAGGCTTCCACTCTGCACAGCTGCCCTCCATCCACCCTGGAGACCTGCAGGGAGCCAGGCCAGCCCCCAGCCCATGGGCACTGGGGAGGGTTCACTGGGGGCAGCTGGCACAGAGCACCCCAAGCACCCCCCAGAGCCCACCCCAGCTTCTCTGGGCTTGGCTGCAGGGCTCGGGGGAGGCACAGGGCCCCCGTCCCACCTGGGACACACGAGCTGCATGTCAGGACAGGCACAGCCCACGCTGGGCCAGCTCCCTCTGGCAGCATCCCAAGGTCCCCACATCAGCAGGGATCTGTCTGGGAGGGCAGGAAAAGGTGGAAGGGGCTGTGGTGTGTGCTGGGATGCACAGCCCCAGGCCTGGCTCTGTGCTGGCCATCACTCCCCTCTGGCTGCAGAGAGCCAGGCCCAGCAGGAGCCAGAGGAGGAGGCAAATGCAATTGCACACTTCCAGATCATTCCCGAAACCTGCGATGCTCAGATAAGGCCGGGAAATCAGCCCTGCCCTGGGCAGGTTCCTGTGGATCCCAGATTTCCAGCAGCTGTGCCAGGGACTGGCAAAGCCTCACCTCTGCCAGGGGCAGAGCTGCCTGCCCAGGCACAGCCTCGTCTGAGAGGTGGCAGGAGGGATGGAGGAGGAGAGTGCTGGGAGCTGCGAGGGCCCAGCCACCAAAATCCCTCCAGTGCCAGGGAGCAGGAGCTGTGGGAGCTGCTTTGTGCCTCAGGTGGGGCCAGACCTCTGCTCCCTGGCTTTCCCACCCCAGCTGTGTGCGTGGGACTGCGACACAGGAGCCTCATCCACGGTGTGCGTGCATCACTGTGAGTGGGGACTGCAGCCAAATCCATTAAGTGAGCAGATAAACAAGGAGGCGTGAGATCAGGCAGCAGGGAGGGAAGATGAAGGTGGCCAGCCTGCCACGCTCCCCACGCAGAGTCCCCGAGCCCGCCGGGTGCCACACACAGCGTGGCGGGGTGATTTCATGCCATCTGTTCATGCCTTGAACATGCTGCCCCTCCTCCCCAGAATTATGCATTTGTTGGGGGGGGGAAAGCATGAGTTTTCTTCAAAGTTAAGCAGGCTGCAGCCCGACCAGCTGGAGGCAGAGCCATGCAGTGAGAGCAGGGGGCTGCCTGAGAGTGGCATGCTCCTCAGCTTGTTTTCCCCAGGGAGTGGCAGTGCCCTTTCCAACTGCTGGGAATTTTCTGCAGAGGTTTTCTTAGCAACGTTCTGCTTTATTTTTAACGCGGAATAAAAGTTAGCCCCAGAACAAAATGCACCAGGGGCGTGTCAGCCGAGTTCTCCCGCTTTGTTTGTTTGACTTTGGTGGATGCTTTCCCGTGGGCCTCCTTCCTTCTCAGGGTGGCATTTGAGGGGTGGCATTTGAGGGGTGCTTTGTGCCAAGTGGAAAATCCCTTTTCCTGCTCCAAGGACAGCAGAGCCTGAGGCTCCTCCGGTGCTGCATCCTGCCCTTTGGAGGGAGGGGAAGAGTGAGAACATTGTCAGGGAGTCCCTGAGCCCGGGGTACCCACTCGGGGTGGATTTCCACCCCACAGACAGGGAGCTCCTGCCATGAGGTGTGAGAGCATCCCAAAACTGAGGCTGTGAGGCTGGAGAGCAGCTCCTGAGCATCCCGTGGATGATGGCACAGCTCCCTTGCACTTGTTCTTCCCAGCAAAGGGAGGAGGCCTCCCCTGACCAGCAGCAGCACGAGGGCTCTCAGCCTTATCGCTGCCCAGCATTGCCATTTTAAGCAACTGATCTCCTGGGGAAAAAACTTAATCATTTCCGATGAATCACTGAGTGTGTTTGGCTGGGAAAGTCTTGTGGGGGGTGCTGGTCAGCCATGCAGAGGAGGAGGAGGAGGAGGAGGAGGAGGAGGGCATGGGAAGGGCCGCTGCATGGCACCAGCCGGGGCTGGGGGCCAGCCCAGGGGGCTGGCGGTGGGAGAGGGGTCTGGGCATTCCCAGGAGGAATGCTGTGCCTCGGGGGAACCTGCAGCCCAGCCCAGGAGCGGCTCAGGGCGGGTCGGAGGGATGCAGCCCCTGCTGCCGGGGGACGGGAATGCTGCAGGGAAAGCAAGTAGAGGAGAGAAAAGGATGTGCAAAAGTTCAGAGCGTCTGGGCTGAGAGCGGGAGGAGGGCACTGTCACAGCCCTGGGTCTGTCCCCATGTGTGATGAGTCTGAATCAGTGAGTTTCGGCTGTCCTGTGAATGGGGAAGCGAATCGGCTTTGAAGGTGAAGAAAACCTTTGTCCTCCAACAGCCCCCCTGGCTCTGACTGACCCGGAGAAACTGAGGCACGGAGCCAGGCTGTGACAGGGCAGGGGCGCTGGGGCCGGGTGTGCTGCGTGGCTGGCTGCGGGCAGCTCGCAGCACCTGGCGGGGTTTGTCGTGCTCCTCCCGGCTCTGCCCCGGGCTGCCGGAGGGGCCGGGCTGTGCCGGGCTGGGTGATTACCCCTGGATAATGGGAGCCTTGTGCGGCTCGGCGAACACCCCCGCCCCCGGGCCGGCCCCTGGCCAGGCTGCTGCCCCGGCCACCGCGGGGAACAGCTTCTCCACAGCCGCCCCATTCAGCAACAGCTGCGCGGGGGCTCGGGCCGCGGATCGCTGGGATGCCCTGGGGCCCCGCCTCGGGGACAGGACGGGGCTCCCAGCGGGGCTGGGGGACACCGAGGCTCAGCAGGGGCTGGGGTGCGAACCCTGCAGACCCTGGTGACCCTCCTGGACACGAGTCTGCTCCATCCCCCCCAGCCCAAACGGCCCCCAGGTGTCCTTTGGAGCCCAGACAATGACAAACAGTGTTTTGCCTCCCTGTTTTGAGCCTGCCCTTGTTTGGCGTGTGTTCAAAGGTGATCCCCCGGCTGTGGCCGGGCTTTAGGGCAGTGTGGGGCTGGGGCTGAGCAGGGCAGTAGGTCACTTCTGATTATCGCCGCTGCTACCTGCTCATCGGACCCTCAGGGACTGTCGCGTCGCCGGCATTCCACAAACACTCTGAAAAACACATCCCACGCCTCAGCCCCCTTCTCTGGGTCTGTGAGCGATTCCACCTCCAGCGCCCGGCTGTCTGCCTGCTCAGCCCGTGCACGCCCGGACAGGCAGGAGCTGGCAGGTCTGCGAGCCCCTCCGGCGCAGCTGGGGCAGGTCCGAGCGGGGCGGGGCCTGGGCCGGGCCGGGCCGAGCCGAGCCGGGCTGGGCTGGGCTGGGCTGGGCTGGGCTGGGGGCCGGCCCGAGCGCTGCCCGCGGCCGTGCGGGGCCGGATATCGCGCTGCGGGGCTGGGAGGCTACGGCGCCCGCCCGGCTGCTGCTGGGGGTGATAAGCGGCTGCGGGCTGTGGGCAGGCACCGCGCCTTCCTCCTCCTCCTCCTCCTCTCCTCCTCCTCCGCCTGACGTCAGCCCGCGGCCCCGCTCAGTCTCGGGCGGCCGGCGGCGGGCATGGCTGGGGGGCGTCGGCCTGCGGGGCTCGCCCTGGGCTGGGGCTGCTGCCTCCTGCTCTGCTGCGGTGAGTGGCTGCGGGAAGGGCCGGGCGCTGCGGGGCCGGGCGGGCGCTGCGGGACGGGCGGACCCGCGCACCTGCGGAGCGCCCCGGGGCGCGGCGTCCCTCGGAGCCCTGGCGGGGATGTCCTTTGCCCCGAGGGACACCGGGCTGCAGAGGGGGTGCGGGGCTGCACTTTGCCGCTGTGCAGCTCCCCGAGGTGGCAGCCGGAGGGGTGTCCCTGCAGAGCCGCGGCGGGGCCGGCGCCGGCAGCCGGGAGCGCTGCGCCCCTCGGGCGGTGCCTGGCGCGGCTCCGGGAATGCTCGGATCGCGGGGTCGGGGCAGCCCAGGTGGGATCGGCCCTTCCCAGCGTGTGTCCCCGCCCGGACGGCCCCGCGATCCGCGGCGGGGCGGGTCTGCGTGCCCCGTCCCGCTCTCGGGGCCCCTCTGCAGCCCCCCCAGCGCAGCGCAGGTTGAGGGGTGACCCACGTGCGTTCAGCGCGCACCGGGGTGAGCTGGTTGTTGTTAGGAAGCATCCACCCCTTTCCTTCTAAGGAGTTTTCCCCTGAGCGCTGTGTTTCTCTTGGCTTTTTTCGTCCTTTCTTTTTTTATCCACTTTCCAGTCCATTTTCACCCTCGGGGGGTGGCTGCGCTTCCTGCCCTGCCTCGCTCCCCGCATCCCGCCCTCCGCTCTCCGGGAGCCCGGGAGCGGTCCCGGTGCGCTGGCTGCTCCCGGCCCCGCTGAGCTGCGGAGGTGGCCCCGGCGCTGGGAACCTGCCCAGGCCGAGGTGTTGGAGCCAAAGTCAGGCTCAGAGCGGAGTCTAGAGCAGGCTGCTCCCACCCCCGTCCCGTGCCGGGATCCCCTTCCCACAGCCCATGTGCCGAGCCAGGAGTCTCTCAATGGTTGGCGGCGTCGGTGTATTTGGAAGCCCAGACACGTGAAAGGCTTGATGCTTCCCAGAAGCACAAGGGGCCACGGCCAAGATATTTCCAGGCCAGCCAGCGCTGCTGGAACGGGGGGCTGAGCCCACCCCGGGGCTGCCTGAGCCACCCCATCCCTTTGTGCCCCGCGGTCTGGCTGTTAGAGAAGTGTCTGCATGTTGTCACCCAGCTGCGGGGTGGGGTTGAGAGCTTTGCCTCTCCAGGTGCACATGACAGCGTCCTGACAGGGTGGTGGGGTTGTTTTGGGGTGCAAGGTGCTGGTCCCCGCTGCAGCAGAGCCCTGGCTCTGTCCCCATCCCGGGCAGGGTGCGGGCTGGGCGGAGGCTGTTGGTGTGAGGAGGTGTTGGGCGCTGCTGGTGGTGCTGCTTCCTGCGGGGCTGGGACTCTGCCCCCTCTTTCTTCTCTCTGAGAAGAAGACAGGGTGTGGTGGATGCTGTTTTGGGGCACCCTGGCTGGTGGATCTGTGCAGCTTTCTGAAGAAATAGGAGGGTAGCATGTGTGGCTGTGCCTGCAGCAGGCGGGATCTGGCCGCAGCTGGTTTCCCTGAGAGGGGAACAGAAACCCTCGGAAACCTCAGGCATCCCATGTGCGGCTCCAGAGCCCTGCGGTGCCTCTCTCTCCTCTTGCTCCGGGCCGGGGGCTGCGTGCCGCCAACGCAGCCGCACTTCTCGCCTTCTCGCCGCACACCTCGGCTCTGCAGGAGGCTGGCGAGGGACTGTGCTGCTCCCCACCCCCTTTCCCAGCTCTAAAAGCAAATCTTTGTTCTTGTGGAGCTCTGGCTGCGGGCCGGCTGTCCGCCAGCCAGATGGAAAAGGCACGGGGGCTCTCCTTCCTTCCCTGCTCGCTCCCTGCAGAAGCCCTCCCCAGATCTCGAGGTCTCCGGCTGGAGCTGTGCCAGGCACTTGGGCTGGATGGAGCTCGGTGCTGCAGCTGGGCTGCTCCACGCGTGGCTGATGGATGTGCCCAGGTTCCATCACCGAACCTGCAGCTGCGCTGGGCACAAGGGAGGGTCGCCAAGTCCCCGGAGCCTGCTGTGCCAGGCTGGCTGTGCCCAGTGCCTCTTTAGCCTGCCCACGCACATAGCAAAAGGTCTTGGAGCTGTAGAAGCGAGCCTTGTGTCGCCAGGGTTGTGGGGGACTTTGTGAGTGTCCCCTTGTGTCCCTCTTCCAGCCTGCCCTGGAGGAGGTGGGGAGCAGTGAGCCCTTCTTCCAGGCAGGGTGGGGGCTGCAGCGACCGTGTCAGCCTCCTCAAGGGCAGTGGATGGCTGGGAGGGTTGAGATCCTCATGCCAGCCCCAGATGCCAGCCATTCTCCAGCTCTGAGCTCATGGTTTCGGTTGCTCCGCTGCCTGGTTGAGGGCTCTCATGCCGAGCGGGTCAGGGGGAGGGCCGGCTGCTCTCCCAGGGGCTGGCTCTGCCTGGGGCCCTTGCTGAAGGTCTGAAAATGATGGAGAGGCAAAGTCAGGCCTGGCTGCCTGCAGTCCAGAGTGCCAGGGCTCAGGGGAGGCAGCGTGGGGTCAGCGGGCGCACACCCCAGCCCCAGGCTTGCTGAGTTGTGCAGGTGCCCTCCTGCAGCCAGGTTGTGACTGTACAGGTGGGCAGCTGCCTCCTGTGCAAAGTTATCTTTTCCTTTGTATTCTCAGCCAGTTTCCTGTCCCTGCTGCGTGCTTATCTCCGGGACTTTCACCTGTTTTCCAGCACCTTCTTTGCTGTGCCGTGATTTCTCATCTCTCTGTGCCAACTGTAACACGCTGAGGGGATGGGCCAAACCCTGTGTGCTGGGGAGTTCTGAGGTGGCTGGTCCTGCGAGTCGGGGCCTTTGCTGTGGCACAAGGGCTCCTGGCTGTGTTTTGGCTTTGTGCCACCACATACCCACTCCAAACAAAGAGCATTTTGTGGGCACGGCGCTGCCCTTTGAAGTCACCCCAGCGGTGGCTGTTACGGAGCGGGCGCTATCAAGGGAGATGTTGACACAGCTGCTTCCTCCAAGCCTCTTGTCCCCAGCTCCCATACCTGGGCTGGCTCTGTTGCTTGGGGACAGGCTGTTGTCCCCTCTGCAGGGCCGTGTGCCAGCCCAGGGCGTGCAGACCCCCCTTTGCTTTGGCAGGGATGGTGGCAGCCACGCTCCCAGCCCTGCTGTGGTGCCACCCTTGTCTCTGCTCCGCCCAGCTGGGGCTGCTCTGCTCCCAACCCCTTGGGAAGCTGCTCCGTGCCCTGTCCTGGATCAATAGCCATTACCTTTCCCATCCTCCCTGGAGCAGGGCCAGCAGCTCCATTACTGCTGTGGGCGGCTGGGCTGGGAGGAAGGTGGGGTGCAGGGATGGGCCCTGTGCCGTGGGTGGGCAGAGCTGGGCAGGGAGCAGAGCAGCAGCCAGGGGAAACCTTGGGAATGCTGCAGGGATGCATGCTTTGACTGCTGGGTTCCTGCCGGGCTGGCAGGGTCTGAGCTTGTGGAGGGACCTGGGAATGCCAAGGCCGTGGTGGCTGGGGACCTGCTGTCTCCCAACGGTGTCCTGGGGACACAGCTGGTGGGGGCACAACATGCCATGTCCCCCCTTTGGGTACAGGATCGCTGGCCTGAGCCCGTGGGCACCGTGTGGATGCTGGAGGCAGTGTGGCAGTGAGGTCCTGGCTGTCACTCCTGCTGGGCTGCACACAGTGTGTAGAGCACGAGGCACGGCTCTGCCCCACAACTTCTGGGGGATGGAGATGGGAACAGGCTGTGCTTGGACAGCCCATTATTCCCCATTCTTCCTGCTCCTAACAGCAAATTCTGTCCTGCAGCTGCAGCCAGCAAGCTGGAGATCTCCATGCCACCCGTGGTGGAAGTGGAGGTGGGAGGCACAGCCAGGATCGAGTGCAACTTCTACATCCCCGAGAATGCTTCCTACACCTACATCGACTGGTTCTACGTGAGTGCTGCCCTGGGAGAGCAGCTCTGGCTGCTGGGCTGGGGTGGTCACCAGCCCAGGGCTTCCTGCCGGGCTGCCCAGCCCAGCCTGGCCCCTCACCTTGCAGGTGGACCACAGCACCAAGCAGGTGAGGCTGTACCACGTCACGGCCAGCGGGGTCCTGAAGGACGACACGGACTACAAGAAGCGTCTGTCACTGGGGGAGGACAAGGCCCTGTCCATCAGTGCAGTGACACTGCAGGACCCCAAGACCTTCATGTGCCAGGTCGGAGCTGGCAGCTACGGCGTGGGCGAGAACAGCACCGAGCTCATTGTCTACAGTGAGTGACACGGGAGGGCAGCACCCCTGGGCAGCTGCTCTGGGGGCTGGTGGGGATCCCATCCCGACCCATCCCTCCTAACATGTGTGGGGTGGCTTCTCTTTCCAGAGGTCCCCACGACCCCTGAGATTGAGCCCTACTCCGGAGGCATCTCTGTGCACAGCAATAAAATCCCAGAGGTGAGGAGAGGCTGCACCCAGGGGACTGGGAGGCTGCCTGCTAACCCTGACCTGTGCTCACGGCTGTCTCTGCCACCACAGATTGCCAAGTGTGTGAGCAAAAACGGCTTCCCATCTCCCAACATCACGTGGCACAAGAACGGGGAGCAGCTGTATGCTCAGGAGAACCGTGAGTCGGGTGGGGATGGGCAACCAGCTCGGCAGAGGGGCTGGGGGCTGGCTGGCAGCCAGAGAGCCCCAGGGAGCCAATGTGGTGGTGTTCACAGGGGGCCTAGGATGAGGGAAGAGACAAGAATCTTGACTCTATGATTTATTATTTTGTGATATGTATTATAAGGAAATGATATATTGAAACTATACTGAAAGAATAAAAGTTTTCATTAGAAAGCTAGCAAGGAAAAGAAAAGAATGACAATAAAATCTTGTGGCTGCTCACAGCCTCGACACAGGTGGCTGTCATTGGTCATCGAGTAAAAACAATTTCACGTGCTGGGTAAACAATTCTCCAGATCACATTCCAAAGCAGCAAAACATGGAGAAGCCGAAGCTCCTCAGCTTCCCAAGAGAAAAAAAATCCTAACGGAAGAGATTTTTTTTATAAGCTCTGTCTGTGACAAGCCCTCCCGTGTGGCCGTGTCCCCGCAGAGGTGACGATACTGTCGACGCTGACGCGCGAGTCGAGCGGGCTGTTCACGGTCAGCAGCACGCTGTACGCGCTCGTCACGCGCCAGGACCGCCAGTCCCAATTCCACTGCACCGTGCACTACTGGCAGGGGGCACAGCAGCGGGCCCGGGACTCGCAGCCGGTCAAGGTCAACATCTTCTGTGAGTCTGGGGCCGGGGGGGCCGAGCTGGCACCCTGCAGAGGGGCTGGGCTCTGACTCTGCCCATCCCTGCACCCAGACCCCTCTGAGAACTTGAAGCTGAAGGTGATGCCGTCGTCGATGCTGGTGAAGGAAGGGGACAATGTGACACTGGTCTGCGAGGCTGATGGGAACCCACAACCTGTCTTCAGCTTCTTTAAGAAAAACGTGAGGCTGGAGGGGACCAGGGCATCTCTCCCTTGGCAAACATCTCCTGGTTGCTCCTTGTCCCCTGCCCGGAGGGTCCTGGGGAGGGGGACGCAGTGGTTGGGTGGGAGGGGGCCTGTGTGGGGCTAAGGACTCTGCTCTGTGCCCACTGTCTGCAGCTGGATGAGTGGCAGGATGTGACATCGCTGGCAGATGACAGCGGGGTCCTGAGGCTGCACGATGTGAACAAGACCAACAATGGCACCTACAGGTGCCAGTCCCTGGACCTGGATGATATGTCACAGATCGAGGAGGATGTGGATCTTGTTGTGAACTGTAAGAGAGAGGGGAATGGACCCTGTGGACCTCGTGGTGGGTGTTTTGTCCCTCCTGTTCACCCTGCCCTGGTCTCCATCCCTCTCCTAGACATTGAAGGGGTCCATGTGAAGATGGAGCCGTCCTCGACTCTTCGTGAAGGGGACAGTGTGACGCTGAGCTGCGATGCCCACAGCCCTGTGGGCCTGAAATACCAGTGGAGGGATGACAAGGTGAGTTATCATCCCAGATCTGTCGTGCTCAGGCTCAGCCTGGACTTTGCAGCAGATCAGGCAGAGTTGGGATCTTTCTCCATCTCTCCTGAGATGCCAGGGGAAAGATTCCCTCTTTCATGGACCTGCATTGTCCACCCCAATATTGTCACCTCCTGGCCAGGACTGCAGGGAGGTCCTGTGCTTGCAGGCTCCCTTGCTGTGTGTGGGAGGGTTGAACCCCTCTGGGACATGGGCACAGAGGGCTCATTGCTGGGGACATTCCTTCCCAACAGGGCAAGAAGCTGGTGGAAGGGAATCAGCTCTTCCTGAGCAACCTCACCTTTGAAAAGTCCAACACCTTCAGCTGCAAGGTGATGGCCCCGAGCGTGCCAGGGCTGGAGCAGAGCAAGAAGGTGTCCGTGGCTGTCGAGGGTAAGACCTGGCCTGGGTGCAGAGTGACCCCTGGGTGCAGAGTGACCCCTGCTTGTCCAGCACCCATTTCCCTGTGAGCTGTGGGTGCTGGGTGACCCCTGGGTACAGAGTGACCCCTGCTTGTCCAGCACCCATTTCCCTGGGAGCTGTGGGTGCAGAGTGACCCCTGTCTGTCCAGCACCCATTCCCTGGGAGCTGTGGGTGCAGAGTGACCCCTGCCTGTCCAGCACCCATTCCCTGGGAGCTGTGGGTGCTGGGTGACCCCTGCCTGCCCTGTACCTGGGTGCTGATGTCCCCTGCCTGCCCCCAGGGAAGCCGCGGATCGTGGCCATCAGCTCCCCCCTGTACGTGCGCCACGACGAGGTGATCAACCTGACCTGCAAGGCCATCGCCTTCCCCCCGCCCACGGTCCAGTGGAGCATCAACGGCACGGTGAGAGCTCAGAGGGGCCAGCCTGGCATGTCTGAGGGGCTGCCCAGGCACTGAACCCTGCCCTGCCTGCCCTGCCCAGGCTCACGAGTACGTGGACAACCAGCACATCGCCAGCAACCTGACGGTGCGGGTGAGCCACGACCTGCTGCGGGCAGGAGCCATGTGCCGGGTGTCCAACAGGCTGGGTGCCAGTGAGAAGCACATCCAGCTGGTGGTGGGTGAGTGTCAGGCCCTGCTTTCTGTCCTAGAGCCCCCCAGCAGTGTCAGTCCCCCCCGGCCCAGGCACCGGCTGCGCCGTGCTGCCCTGGGGGGGCTGAGCTCGGTGTCTTTCCCTCCCTTCCTGCTCTTCCAGATGATTCCATCAGGAAAGGTCAGTCTGCTGCTGGTGTCCATCAGGACATGAGTTATGCTCACCTCTAGCCTGGGGAGGGAGCTTGGCTGCTGGCTCTGCACTGCTTCTCTTGCTGCTCCTCTCCCTGCCAAGCCAGGCAGGAGGCTGAGGCTCTGTCCCAGCAGGGGAAAGCTGCCTGCTTGTCCTCAGCGAGGCCACCAAGTGCAGCTTCTTGCAGCCCAAACCTGCTGGGCAAGGAAGCAGAGTGGATTGACCTGGTGCCATGCAGGAATTCCTGTTATCCACCTTCCCGTGGCACATGGGGCATGGCAGCCCAGAGCAGAATTTCGGTGTTCCTACAGAAACTGCCCCAGCAGAGCATTTCTGTACTGAAATCTGCATCCTGCGGGCAGCTGGGGAAGCACTGGAGCTTTTTTGGGAGGAGGGGCCCTTTCCTGACGCAGAAGGGAAGCTGGAGGGGGTCACAGTGGGACAGGCATTAATTTCTTCCGCTCCCTGTTTTGTTTAGATCAAAAGTCAACAGCAGAGAGCCAGGGGGTGATCATCGTGGCCATCATCGTGGCCATCCTCGTGGTGGCTGTGCTGGGTGCTGTCATCTACTTCCTGCACAAGAAAGGCAAGATCCCGTGTGGCCGTGCTGGGAAGCAGGACATGTAAGCACTGCCACCTATCCCCCAGGGGCCTGTGGGGCTGGGGGTGCCTGATGTCACTCATGCTTCCCATCCCATCCCATCTCACCGCTCCAGCTCTCCCTGCCTGGGCGGGAGCACGGCCTCGGGGGGCTCGGCGGCTTTTCCAGCTTCCCACAGGGCACTGCCGTGCAGGGAGGAGACAGCAGAGTGGTAGAGCAGCCAAGGGCCCCCTCCCTGGGCAGTCCAAAGCTTTCTGTGAGCTGGAGTCTCTTTGACCCAGCGCTCTGGTCCCCTGAGAAGGAGCCCCAGGGCTCGGCCAGCCACGCGCCCTCCTGGGTATCACCAACGCGTCTCAAAAATTGTCACCTCCCTCCCCTAGCACAAAGCCAGAGGCCCGTAAAGACAAGATTGTAGTTGAAGTTAAGTCAGATAAACTTTCCGAAGAGGCGGGGCTCCTGCAGGGCGCCAACGGCGAGAAGAGAGCAGCAGCTGACCAGGTAGGACCGAGCTCGGCACCGCCCGGGGCCGCTGCGGGCGCAGCTCGGGGCCGGGGCTGCACCCAGGTAAAGCTTTGCTCCCCTCCTCCGGTGCTGCCCACCCTGCACGGGCCTCCATCATCCATCAGCAGCGCTGGGGGGGCCGTGGGAGGGAGGGGAGGGACAGTTCGGGGAGGTGACAAAGCTCGGCTGGTGGCAGTGCCCTGCTTGGCTCTGCCTCCTTCCGTGGAGCAGCAGCCAGGCTCCCCAGGGGAGAAGGAGCTAAAATAGAAAGATGTCTGGCCAGAAGTCAGAGCAGAGGCTGAAGGGATGATTCCTCTGAGCCAGAGATCTTGGGATGAGTCTTTTGGGACATGTGTGCTCCCCTCACCTGGGGTGGAGCAGCTTTTCACAGTGTCACTGCTGGGCCCCACTGTCCCTGCCAGCCACAAGATGCAGCCCTGAGCCCACTGTGGTTTTATTTGCCTTGGGCCAGGAGAGAGCCCCTGCCTGGCTCTGCACAGCTCACACTCCCTCCCCTCGGGGTGGGCGCCACCCTGGGGTGCCCCAGCTGTCCCCAACCCCCTGTGTGTGCCACTGCCACCCCTGCAGCAGAGGGCTGGGTTTGTGTTCCTCCCTAACCATGTGTTTTCTCTCTCCCTTTCTCTTCTGGTGGAACTGAAGAGCGAGAAATACATCGATCTGAGAAACTAGAGAGGAAACCTCCTAAGTGCTTTCTTCCTTCAAACCTTTCCTGCTCTTGGATTGCCTTCTCCCACCCCTGCTCCAGCCCCTGGGGAGCACGGCCAGAGACCAGCCCAGTGTCACCGTGCTGGGGACACCTCCCTGACTCACCTGGCCATTACCTCAGCCCTGGGCTCGCAGGTGTTGCCTTAGCAGCAAAGCTGGACTCGCTTTACTACTCCAGAGAAGCCACAGCAATATTAGGAAGAATTGTACCCCATTAATCCCCACTTGGTGGAAGGATGTGAGGCTCTTTCAGGTAATCTGTTCTGCACACGTTGTGGGAAGGTTGTGACCCATTCTTTTTACCCTGACCTTGCTCAGAGAGGCTGGTGAAATTCAGTTTTTGGGATGTCTGAGGCACCTTAGCTGTAGTGGTGCAGGTGGGAGGAGAGAGGAGGGGAAGGGGGGTGTGTTAGAGAGGTACTGGCAGCTTCTAAGAGGGTTTGAGTGCTTTGCTTTGTCTTTGGACCGTTCCTGGGTCAGTTTATCGCAGCAGTGCTGTGATCCCACAGGAGGAGAGGAGCTGGCAGAGCAAGGAAGGGGTGCCAATCCCAGAAAGGCTTGAGGGTGTCTGGTTTGGAGCTGTGCTGAGCCGAGGGGCAGGGCTCTCTCTCCCCTCTGAATTTGGTTTATTGTAGGGATGCTGCAACAGCAGGACCCAGAGCTCCCACAGGCTTAAATTCGACATTGGACAGGGCCAGTCAGTGACGTCTCAGGGTTTTTTTGTGCTCAGCCATTGCCAGCCCCAGGTCAAACTCCTCTCTGTGCTTCGCTGCCACCTCTGGCCCCACGGGGAGGAGAGGAGAAGGGCAAGAACCTTCCACGAGCTTCTGTGCCAGCCTCCCCTGCCTCATCCCAGAGGGATCAGCCCCTCCTGCCTCTCACCCTCCTCCTCTGAGCTCTGCTGGCCACAAGGCTCCGTCCCCTGGCTGTCCCAGCCCTGACCGAGGGGAGCTGTCCCCATGTCCCCACCTGCTACCCGTGGTGTCCGAGCAAAAGCTTTGGTTTATATATATATTTTTGTTGGATTGTGTGTACATTTCCAGGAGTTTTATTTCTCTTTTTTTTTTTTTTTCCTTTTGGTTGTCCGATACTTGCAAGGTTTTTTTTTTATATATGTGAAAATAAAGTACGGATTGAAAGCTGAGTGGTGGAGTTTGTTCCCACAGACAGAAGGGTGGGAAGGGAATTCCACAATCCCATGGAGGCTCCAACAGGATCCATTTATGCCCCTGTGGCTGCTAAAAATACACTCATTGCTAGCAGTGCTGATAAATCTGTCCATTCTAATAATAATAAAAATATAATAATAATAAATAATCCTAGTTTTAGGCTACAAGAGGTGATTATAGCACTGGCTCTCAAAAAATAATATTGTAAATAGAATTTACTATTAGAATTTATTGATCGTTTAATTAATAGCTAATACCAATACTGTAGATACTAATGCACACAGGAAATAACAAACACTGATAAACTAACACTGCTGATTAATAAAAAGTATTAATAAAGCTAATAAAACCACCCCCTGTCACTACCCTGAGAGGGCAGAGGGCAAATGATGGGTGACACCAAAGTGTCCCTTCTCCTTTGCCCCCCAGCTCATAAGAATCAATTCCTGTGCCCTCATCTGAGCCCTTGATCAATTACTGGGGCCTCAAATGACCTAAAGTAACCCCTATGACCTAAAGTAACCCCAAACAGGGCCTCAAATGACCTCGAACGACCCCAATGACCTCAAATAACCACGATTGGGGTCCTCAAATGACCTAAAGTAACCCCAGTGACCTCAAGTAACCCCAAACAGGGCCTCAAATGACCTCGAACGACCCCAATGACCTCAAGTAACCCCGATCGGGGTCCTCAAATGACCTAAAGTAACCCCTATGACCTAAAGTTACCCCGAACAGGGCCTCAAATGACCTCGAACGACCCCAATGACCTCAAGTAACCCTGAACAGGGCCTCAAATGACCTCGAACGACCCCAATGACCTCAAATAACCACGATTGGGGTCCTCAAATGACCTAAAGTAACCCCAGTGACCTCAAGTAACCCCAAACAGGGCCTCAAATGACCTCGAACGACCCCAATGACCTCAAGTAACCCCGATCGGGGTCCTCAAATGACCTAAAGTAACCCCTTTGACCTAAAGTTACCCCAAACAGGGCCTCAAATGACCTCGAACGACCCCAATGACCTCAAGTAACCCCGATCGGGGTCTTCAAATGACCTAAAGTAACCCCTATGACCTCAAGTAACCCTGAACAGGGCCTCAAATGACCTCGAACGACCCCAATGACCTCAAGTAACCCTGAACAGGGCCTCAAATGACCTCGAACGACCCCAATGACCTCAAGTAACCCCGATCGGGGTCCTCAAATGACCTCAAGTAACCCCTATGACCTAAAGTTACCCCAAACAGGGCCTCAAATGACCTCGAACGACCCCAATGACCTCAAGTAACCCCGATCGGGGTCCTCAAATGACCTAAAGTAACCCCAAGCAGGGTCTCAAATGACCTCAAGTAACCCCTGTGACCTCAAATGACACCTATGACCTGAAGTAACCCCAATTGTGACCTCAGTTGACCCCAATGACCTCAGGTAACCCGGCTCAGGACCTCAAATGACCTCAGATAACCCCAATGACCTCAGGTAACCCTGAACAGAGCCTCCAATGACCTCAGGTAACCCCATCTCTTCATTTCACCCCTCAGAGGCCTCTGTGAGAGGATTTTCCCAAGTCCAGTTGTGCCCCATGGCCCCAGGCACCCTCCCTGGTCCTGAGTGTCCCCCTGTGTCCCCAGCTGGTGTCCCCTGGACCAGCTGGAGTGTGGCAGAACCTGGATTTTTATATCTATTTTATGTGTCAAATATTCATCTATTGATAGATATGAAGGGATATCAATGACTAATCAATTAATGGATTCAAATAAATATCATTATTCTCCTGTCTTTACTAATAATACATTCTAATAAATATCTCACACAATTCTAGAACAGAGTTATTTATTTCTATAATTTCCATGCAATAACTTTAAAAGTCTGCAGAATTTCCCTTGGATTCTCTTCCTGGGTGGTAACTTCATGTTCTTCTTGGTCCTTGATTCTCTCAGAGTATGTTTAATTACTATAATCTTTATATAAATCTTTCCTGGCCTCTGTCAGTGCCCAGAATATAAATTTGAATTTAACAGATAATCGTGGTGATAGTTATAAAATAACTCCAAAGTCAGTCTGCAAAGGATCCAGGAGATTGAAATCCTAAAATTTTCTTTTTCCAGCACTTACAGAAGCACCACAACACACACACACCATCTGCTACAACAAAGGAAATTTTATTTAAAAATAAAACTTTGTTTTGTTTTCTTTCTTACTGACACAGGTGAATGAAATCCCAAACAAAGAAGCTCTTAGTGGGCAGCATACAAGGATGGAAACAATTAATAAATAACATTAGTATAACCTCTAAACATTAACAATGCATCTGCAAACAAAATGAGGACTTTAAACCAAGTGAACCTTAAAGCTCAGCTACTCTCTGTAAGAATATTTACCTTCTGTTTTTCCTTATTCTTTACAGATCTGAAAGGATTAAATACTGCTATTATAATTTTATATTAATGACACTATTATACTTTTTTTTTTTTAAAATATCTCGTGAAAATCTCAACATTTTTTAACACTGATATTTTACAAATTGGTATTTGTCATCCGTGAGAAAGAACAAAAGTAACAGCAGTTCTTCCTCCACTGGGAATTTCAAACAAAAAAGATTTTTAGGAGGAACTTTAAAAATAAATGTCCTTATTCCCCACTAATCTTTAAGTGGCACCTCGGAGAAGGTGCCCTGGGAGTTGCATTTTTTCTTGCTCAACTGAAAAAAAAAAAAATAAAATGAACAAAAACCCAACAAAGCAACCAATCAAACCACATTTGCAGTAAGGAGCCTGCCTCAGGAGGAGCCACAGAAATGTCACCAGTCTGGTACAGGAGGCCCCGGGGAGGGCTGGGGCAAGGACATGCACAAAAAAAGGGGAAGGTTTGGGATTCCTGCTCGGCTCTGGACACAGGAAATCACCTGGATCCTGCTCAGGAGGGAACCTCCCGCTCCCCACAGCTCTGCTCCTGCTGGGAGTGATCCCCACTCCTGCTGGGAGTGATCCCCCTCCTGCTGGGAGTGATCCCCCCTCCTGCTGGGAGTGATCCCACTCCTTTGGGAGTGATCCCCCTCCTGCTGGGAGTGATCCCCACTCCTGCTGGGAGTGATCCCCACTCCTGCTGGGAGTGATCCCCCTCCTGCTGGGAGTGATCCCCCTCCTTTGGGAGTGATCCCCCTCCTGCTGGGAGTGATCCCCACTCCTGCTGGGAGTGATCCCACTCCTTTGGGAGTGATCCCCCTCCTGCTGGGAGTGATCCCACTCCTTTGGGAGTGATCCCCCTCCTGCTGGGAGTGATCCCCACTCCTTTGGGAGTGATCCCAACTCCTTTGGGAGTGATCCCCCTCCTGCTGGGAGTGATCCCACTCCTTTGGGAGTGATCCCCCTCCTGCTGGGAGTGATCCCCACTCCTTTGGGAGTGATCTCCACTCCTTTGGGAGTGATCCCCCTCCTGCTGGGAGTGATCCCCACTCCTGCTGGGAGTGATCCCCCTCTCCTTTGGGAGTGATCCCCCTCCTGCTGGGAGTGATCCCACTCCTTTGGGAGTGATCCCCCTCCTGCTGGGAGTGATCCCACTCCTTTGGGAGTGATCTCCACTCCTTTGGGAGTGATCCCCTCTCCTTTGGGACTGTTCCCCACTCCTTTGGGAGTGTTTCTCCATTCCTTTGGGAGTGTTCCCCACTCCTTTGGGAGTGTTCCCTGCTCCTTTTGGGGACAGCTCCAGCACAACCCCAGCATTTTTTACCCCATCCCACGACCCTGACTTGGCCCCGAGCTCGGCACAGCACCAGTCCAGACACAGAAGCTCCACGGCTGAAATGCTACAAACCACAGTGTCAGAGTCCAAGTGAGCATTGCCTGTCTCTCCTGCTCCTCCTTTTCACCCTCCCCACAGCAGTTTGGTGCTGCTTGTGCAGCTCTGCTCATTTCCCCAGAGGGGTGGATTCTCAGATCCAGCCTGGCCATGCAGCATCCCCTTAAGAAAGGCACTAGACATCTGGGTTGTTTTTCCTTTTTAAAGTAGCATCAGAAAGGTAATTTTCTTAAGAATAAAGAAGAGGGAGGTGAAGGGAAAGAAGAGCAATCAATCTTGGGCTTAGAAAGAACAAGAAAAATCCACTGGGCAGTGCCTGGATCGAGCTGGCAGAACACAGCCACAAGACATGGCCAGGACTCTGCTGCTCAGTGGAATCAGCAAATTCTTAACGTGTCTAAGGAAGAAAAGGCAAGACTTAAGTTTCTTAAATCAGTTTGAGACATAAACAAGAGCACAGAAAGGACACATGCAGAGAAATCAGCGAAACATGCCACAAAGATTGCTCTCTCTAATCTCTAATACCCAGAACAACACCCACAGGAACATCTCTTGGCACACAGACCCCAAAGACAGGCCTGGAACAGCTCTGCCAAGCAGGATTTCATGGAAATTACAGCCAGCCTGCCCTGAGGGGCTTGGAGGGACAGGGAATCACTGGTGCCACACATGCTGGGCAGGACAAGAGTTAAGGCTTTGGAGCTGGCTGGGTCAGCCTGGCTCAGCCACAGCAGGAGTCTCACTGAGCTCACACAGCAGGACAGACACCAAACGGCTCCAAACCAACACAGAGCCCAGTGGGAGTGTGGAAAAGAGGGAAATAGACCCCTCACTAAAGGGTTTGCACCTGGATCTCCAGCACAAGGGACTGTTTGGCTGCTCAGGCTCCCCAGTGTGACACACCAGCCAGAGCTGTGCCCTGCTCCTGCCTCAGCAGCACCAGTGCTGGCCTTGCTCCTGCAGAGCTCCCACCCATCCCACAGGGAGCAGGGCTGCACCCCTGGCAGCTGCACTGGGGGCACAGGAGGAAGAGCAGCTCTTCCTCCCCTCCTTCTTCCCCCAGGCACTGAGCCCTGTGCCCTGCAGAGCACCCTGCCCACTGCCTGACCTGCAAGTGCCAGCCCTGACCCCAAACCTGCCAAGGCTGGGGTCAGGGAGCGTGGCAGGAGATCTCCCCAAGCTGTCTGAGAGTTTTCTCCACTACAGAGAGGAGAGGAGTGAAGAGAGACACTTCAGCCTGCCTGGAAGCCACTGCAGCAATTCAGAAGGCTCTAGGGCTAGAGAGAAACCTCAACTTGAATTAAAATCCACTTTCTGCTCTGCTAACACTCATGAAGACCTCCCTGCCACTGCAGCCATCTGGCCCAGCCCCTGGATTCCTCAAAAGGCCAGACTGCACCCGAGTGCCAGAATCACTCCAGCAATATTCCAAGCTGCAGCCCTTAGCCCAGTGACCTCTGCTGACCTCAGGGAGATGCAAATAATGCTGGACATGCTCCAAAGGCCAAGAGCCTCTCAGGCTGACAGGCTGTGATCTGTCTGTGCCTCCTGGATCTAAATCTTCTCCAAAGGAACCATCCACTCCTCTAATATGAACAGAGTTAAGTAGCTGAGTAGGCAAGTCAGGTTTTTCCAATGCAACAGCTGAGCTCTGACCTTTAAAACCATGTGATCACTTCACAAATACAGATTATTTTTCCCCCAGGTCTGTTTTAACACCAGACCTGGC
Source organism: Haemorhous mexicanus (assembly GCF_027477595.1). Lineage (NCBI taxonomy): Eukaryota > Metazoa > Chordata > Aves > Passeriformes > Fringillidae > Haemorhous > Haemorhous mexicanus. Next base: position 5,864,839 of record NC_082364.1, read on the forward strand.
AATACCTTAGAGAAATGGAAATAGAAAGGAGAGCCCCCATGTTGTTTGGAGAGCCATGCAGAGAACTGCTGCACTTCTGGGACTGCAAAGCAGGTGAAATTCCAACAAACACATCAGCTGCATCTACCAATTCCACAAAACACCCTGGCACGATGATGGCTCCTGCAAAAGCTCTCTGGAGGAATGTGTGTGAAGGCCACTAGTCTGCAACAGCCACCATGCAATGAAGATAAATAAAACATCCTATTTACCAGGTGCAACATTCCTAGGGAAGAGCAATGGGAGTGTCCAGTGACGGCTGCTCCAGCCCAGCAGGGCCACAAATCAAATTTGAGCACTGAAGCACAAAATGCTCAAGGCTAAGAGAGGAGAAGCAGCAGCCCCTGCTTTTTGCTCTTGCTCAAATTCTTTGCCCCCTCTCCCACCCCTCAAAACCACACCAAGCTCCTCCAGCTGCTGGAATCTGGTGCTGCCAGTGCAAGAGCACACACACACGAGAGAAATCCAACTGCCAGGATCCAAATCCCTGACAGAAGCTCACCCTGCTATCTCCAGGCAGCAAGGGAGGACTGGAATCAGAAGCAATAACTGCTATAATTACAGGCAAGAGGGACACACCACGGCCAACAGGAAGCAATCAAAGGATTCTTCCAAGGTCTCCTATAAATTCCCAGCAGAAAGTGACCTCCCAGCTTCTCTAAAAAGCCTGAGCCAGACACACAGCAGCGAACAGATCCAAACCTAGTACCATGAACCACAGGACACACCACACCGACCTCGAGACTTTGTTTCTCTGAGCATCCACTTAAAATTCACAGCACAAAACAACTCCCCCCCAGCTTCCAGGGCATCGGCTCGGGGATCCCTTGTCACAATACCTTTCTCTACCAACACCCTGGAAATAAATCTGTTCTCTCAGACAAGAGGTAGGGGTAAAGGACTCCAAGACATACACTGTATAAAACACCGCTCCGCTCCATCCCACTGCTTTGAAATCTGGAACCACGAAAACCTGATAACTGATTCTCTTAAAGAGGCAGGACTGACCTCAGCACGAAGTCTCTAAAGGAACCCCCTTCCCCTTTGGTGCACAGCTGGGCAGCAGCTGCCCAGGCAGTTGGTCCACAGCAGCTCAGGTGTGGAGGTGCCCGTGTGCTATGTGGCCACGTGCGCCGGGGAGGAGATGGACACGAACTCCCGCAGAATATTCTTGGCCATCTCAATATTGTTATGTGCAATGACCAGAGCTTTCTGAATGTCCTGATATGAGTAGCCTTGGCTCATGAGGTTCTCGATCTCGCTGGAGAGGTGCAGGGAGGAGCTGGCCCCGCTGCTGGCTCCTCCTGCTTGGCAGCTCCCGGCTTTCCGCTCCGAGTTGATCCGCCGGGGCAGCGGCTTTGGGGGCCGCTCGGGGACCTGGGAGCCGTCTGAGAAACCTGTGAGGAGAAACAAGTGCATCACTTCAACAGAAAGACGTGGAAATTTTGTTTGGAACGGAGCTGAGATGACAGCAGGGAGATTATTGGCACTTCAAAAAGCTGTCACTGAGCTCTGCTGCTTTCTCCAGCCCTTTTATCCTCCTTCCCAAGCTGCTTAGCTTCCCCACCTGTGTGCCAAAACAGCTGGGGAGGTTTTTCTTAATTAGCAAGGCTCATCAGGCTCATTTAGTAAGATAAAACCACATAAAAAATGGCACAGGATCTATGTGTGTAAGCAGAGCTGAGATATCAGCCTTAGAATCAGAAAAAATGACACAGTGAATATTCAATGCACCAGGCATCCCATTTCCTTCCAGAATCAGACTGTCCAGAGGCTGCTCCCTCATCTCTGTGGGCACAAACTCAGTCCCAACTCAGCCACCACAATTGCTTCAGCAACTGAATTATGCTCTCTGAAGGGTCAGCAACTGAATTATGTTCTCCTCTTCCTCTGCTGAAGCTCTCCCTGTCTAATGGCAGATCAATAAAGCTCAGCCTGCTCTGCTTTTCCCTGAGTCATTCTGATGTGACACTGCCCTGCAGCCACATCATGCACTGCTGGGAAGAGGAAATAACAGCCAATAAACCAAACAAGTCACCAAACTCTCCAAGGAAAAAACACATTGTTCAAAGCGCTCATCCAGCATCTGACTGTTCCTGAGTTTTAACCTCCTGCATCACTGCAGAAAGCATTTTTTGCCAATCACAGGAAACTCTTCCACAAGGATGTTTGACATCACCTTAAAGAAAGATTTATTTGTCTCCTGGAAAAAGTCCTCAGGGCACTCCACAGAGTTTTCTGGCAGCAGAACTGGAGTACAACAGACAAATCACGTCCACACAATCCCTTTCTAAGAGTGAGCACTGCAGCTTGCTCAGAGCAGCAGCATTGTGGGGCCTTTCTGAAAAACTTCACCAAAAGCCCTGAGACAGAGAAGGCTCTTCAGGAACCAGATTCCCTGAAGCTTCCTCACCGACCACAGCTCAGTCCAGCTCCCTCATCTCCAGAATTCAAGTTTCTCACACATAAAAAGCTTTTTGTACATGTGAGAAGAAGGCCTGCCCCCTCCTCTGCCCCAGACTGCCTTCTGGAATAGCTCTTTCAGCTTGAGCTGGATCAAGTTTCAGAGACCATGGGTCAGTCTGAAAGGACAACTGCTAAGACAGTTATTTTGGTAAATCATTAATTAAAACTGCAGGGTCCAGCTCCTGAGAGCATAAATCTGCCAAGAAGAATCCCACAGCAGTTAGGCTTGCCTGCACCAGTGCCTTGCTTCCCACAGCAGTAACAATCAGCATTTTCCACATTTTCCATTTTCCTAGCCCTAAAGCAGGACAACAGCAGTGTTATTTCAGGGCTGTAGAAACAGTGTCAATGATTAAACTCAGTACTTCATCTGGGAGGGGGGCTGGGATTTGCTCTGTTTCTTTTTTATCCCTTTCAGCCAAATTCTACAGACACAGGGACAGATTTAAAAAGAGAAAAAGGGAGGTGGGGCAAAAATAATGAACTTTTCTGCACTAGGAAACTCTTCTCTGTGCTAAAGAAGGCCAGGGAAGTAGAATGGTGAGGAAGGAAAAGAGAAGACTCCCTGGGGGAAGGGGTTCTGGGTACAGGAGGTCCTGCTTCCAGAAGGAACAAGAAACTCATTCCTCCTCCTTGGCAAATCACCAGCACATTCAGCCTGAAAACCCCCCACAGGAAGAGTTTCAGAGCTTCCTTAAGAGCTGCAGAGCAGGGAATAAGTCAATCATTATTCAGAAAGGCTCTTGGAGGCTTTAGTTTTTCCCTCAGAGAATGTGCCTTGCAGCCAGAAGGACACGCTGTCCTCTATTCCCCAGGGACAAAAAGCTGACCTTGCTGAGCCACTGGTCCCTGCTCAGAGGAGCTCAGAGCATCAGGAGCTGTGTGCAGAACTCTTGTGCCATCTGCAGGCACTGGCAGTGCCACAAACCCTGCCAGGCCAGCCCTGCATCTTCCACTTGGCACAGGGACACAACCCCTGAATGGGCTGGGTTGGAAGGGACCTCAAAGGTCCTTCACCCCCTGCCATGGGCAGGGACACCTTCCACCATCTCAGGGTGCTTCAACCCCAAATCCAGCCTGGCTTTGGGCACTTCCAGGGATGGGAAATCCTGTCTCACACCCAGGTACACCATGGTACAAAAACAGTCTGTGCTCTGTAGGAAACAGTGGTTTAAGGAATATACTTTAAGCTGAAAAAAAGCTTTTCCTAACTGAGATTCCAGTGTGATTTGCAAGCTCGGGGATTAAATGACCAAGGCAGCACATTCCAAACTACAAATCAAACAAAAGCTAAAACAAATCAAACAAAATACCTAAGAACCAATTCTGCCTCATAAACCTGATTTTACACCTTACGTCCGAAATCTTCAGTGAGTGACACAAGTTTCAAAGATGCAGAGCCAGGCAGCAGCACCAAGAAGAGGGAGGAGAGCTCTCTGACCTGTGACAGGGTCGTTTTCCAAGGACATTCGGCTGAAGGCAGGGGTGGCATTGGAGATATCAGACAGCGTGCGGCGGGCGATGGCCACGGGCAGCGGTGCCTTGGGGACATCGTAGCCATCCTCCTCATTCTCTGACTCCTCAGGGCCATTGCTGGCACTGGCTGCTGCCAGGCTCCCTTCATCTGCAACAGGAGGCACGTTCTGAGCTCTGAGGCTGAGCTGTGTCTCAAGGCAGACTCCACTCCCCCATTTTCCAAACACTGACAGGACACAGAACTAAAGTTTTGCTGTTAAAACCTCACAATTTATGGCAGCTCTTTCCAGAAGGGAAAATTAAAGCACTGGAATGCTCTTCCCAGGGAGGTGGTGGAATCACCATCTCTGGATGTGTTTAAAAAAAGACTGGCCATGGCACTTGGTGCTACAGTCTAGCTGAGATGTCAGGGCATGGGTTGGACTTGATGATCTTGGAGGTCTCTTCCAACCTCATCATTCTGGGATTCTGTGACTCTGTGACTGGGTTAAAAATACCTGATAGATTCAGTGTGCATGCACAGACTCCTATTTCCACATACATCCCAGCTATTTTAACAACAAAACCAAATGTAATTCCTTTAATTCAGCCTAAAAAGCTGTTCCACTGGGAGCAATTCATTGTAGCCCAGTTCCTCAGCTGTTCTTTAGCACACCCACTCACCAGAAGTGTTGACAGCCTCGAAAGCAGAGGATGCTGCTTGGGAGTGAATGTTGTACATTGCTTCATACATGGAGCCCTCGGGCTGCTGGTCACAGTCCAAAACTCTGAGGGAGAGAAGACATTCCCCATCACACAGGTGACAGTGGCCACCACCTCCACCCTGTCTCTGTGACAGAGTTTGTGCACATCTTCTTGTTTAAAGGTGAAATCACTACTGCTCTGTGAAATATTTGTTCTAGAAAATACTCTGCTAATGTTTATTGCAGTACAGCAGCTCAGCTTAAAAGAGTTAAAATGATACCACCAAAACTGATACCACTGAAAATTAGATTTTAGTAAGAGTTTTGAATTTCAATTGTTTCTGCTCTCAAAAGGTTCTTGGCAGAGAGAGTGGGATGGAAGGGGATATCTGAGTCCTTTAATACTGTACAAGGACTCTGCAAAGAGCAGTGGTCACATTTCCTTTATTGCTATTTTAGTCAAGATCTGGTGAATATCACCAGGGGAATTCAGAAATCTGAGCAAGCAAAATTCCCACCCTGATGTCCCAAATGTGCTGCCCCAGAGCTGGGAGGAGGAAGTGCAAAACCAGCCAGAATCTCACCGTAAACTCTGAGTCATGTCCAAAGGCATTTTGAGCTCTGGTTTTTGCACAGCAGGACCTGGAGGCACCACAGGCAGAGAGGATGGTGACATGTATTCAGTGTCCTCATCGCTCTCAGACTGCTCCCCAGGAGGCAGTTTTGGTACAGGCAGTGGTCTGGAGGCAGGAGAAATAAGATATAAAACATTTACACCAAATCTAATTAAAACCAAGGTGCCCTTTAAAATCCACAGTCACCTCAAAGTAAGTCTGTCTAAAGAAATAATTTGGTTTTCAGTTTGCAGCCCACAAGGTCACACCAGCATAAGGTCATGATGCAAAAAGGAGTGACAATATCATGCACATTTATATCACACAAAGCCCCACTCAAAAGTGAATTTATTACAGAGCTGATGGCAACTGGAGCCTGATTCCTACTGCCACAGCCCAGGGGAACTCCCAGCACTCCCCCCAGCTCTTTGATTCCAGCTGCTTTCTCTAAATTGTGTTTTGAATCTACCAGGGTTTAAATTAAGACTGGAAGAGGTGTGCCAGTTCTGTTCCTGGCACCAGCACCCTGCAATTCCCACTCTGTAAGGCATAAAAAATCCCAACAGACCTGGCAGCTAAGGAGTAGATGGCATTGGCAGATGAGGAGGGTTTGATTTTGGGGTGTTCACACTCTGAGGTTGCTGCTGGACCACTGTTGGAGCTCTGGAAGACAAAATTCCAAACCAGGAATCAGAAACAATGCAAGGCCCAGTGTGGCTGCAAAGCCATTCCTTCAACAGCCTCTGTGGGAATGAAACATCCTCATTTCTTACTGACACCTCAGAAATCTAGGAATTCTCTGACAGCTTTCCCTCAGTGGGGACACTGCAGGGGCTTTCCTGCTGGAAGAACTTCACAATCTGAGGTTCCAATGGCCTTGGCAAATTCAGCTGAAACAGCCAAAATGGGAGCCAAGAGGAAAAGGATGCAGACAAGCCCACACAACTGGAGACAGGATGAAAACTGTGCACGTGCCATTTTCTTAGAAAATCTGGCTAAAAATGGGCTGGTTTCAATTTTAGAAAGCTGGAAGCATTAGAAGGAAAAATTAAGGAAATGGAATCGAGGAAAACAAAACTGCCTGCAATTTCTTTTACAAAATGTTGGTATCACCTGTCCTGCAGGTGAACAGACCCAAACTGAACTCAGATTTTATCCAGTCAAACTTCACACAGCTGATGTGGTGGTTTTCTCAGGGCTGAAAAGCCAGCAGAGTAAATCAGAATTTTTCAGAGAATGTGGTGTCTGCAGGGGTCTCAGGACTAGGGAAGAGATGAGAATCTTGACTCCATGTTTCAGAAGGTTGACTTCTTATTTTATGATATACATTATATTTTAAAAAATTGATATATTAAAACTATACTAAAGAATAGAAGAAAGAATTTCATCAGAAAGAAAAGAATAAAATGATAATAAAATCTAGTGACTGACTAGAGAGTCTGAGACAGCTGGACTGTGATTAGCTATTAATTAAAAACAACTACATGAGACTAATCAAAGATACACCTGTTGCATTCCACAGCAGCAGATAATTATTGTTTACATTTTATTTCTGAGGCCTCTCATCTTAGAAAAGATCTTAGCAAAAAGATTTTTCATAAAATATGTCCTTGACAAGAGAACAACAGAAAACATTCTCAGCTTTTCAGCACTGGAGGGTGAACAATGAAAGGTGAACAATGATCAGGCAATTGGGATTTCAACTTTGTTCCCAAAAGGAATTAAAGCATCCCCCTTGCCTGGAATTCACCAGCTTTTTTCCCATCTCTCCCATGACAAAATCCCACTCCTCAGTGTGAGAAGAAGGTGCCTTTTCCCCCAGATTACCCCTCCCAGGTTACCCCGGAGCTACTCACCGCGGGGCTGTCCAGGCTGAGCGTGCTGCCCAGCCGGAGGCTCTCAGCCCTGGACTCCACCTGCGAGGGCAGCGAGAAGGGCAGCGAGTGCCGGTTGGACAGCTCCCGGCCAGCCCAGGGCTCCGCCGGCGCTTTGGGCATGGGCCTGCCTGGCCACGGCTCACCCTGGCGGCTGGAGGGCAGCGGGGGTGGCTTGTCCCTGCTGGGACAGTCGCCCGGGGTGCAGGGCAGGGGCCGGCGCTGCGGGCGGCTCTCGGGGCCCAGGGCGTGCGGGCGGTCGGGGGGCGGCGGCGGGGGCAGGTCCCGGAGCGTGGGGGGGATCGGCAGAGGTTTGTCCTTGTGCAGAGCACCTGGAGCAGCCTGAGGGGAGGAGGGAGCAAAGCAGTGCTTAGCACAGGCAGCCCAGCCAGAAGAGATAAACGGGAGGGAGAGTTTTGGGGTGGTTTTATCTGTTTTTACAAGGAATTATCTCTGAGAATGTGGAGATATCTCCGCACCTTCTGCACAGGCTTGAGGAGATAACACAGGAACTACGTGCACTTCAGCCAGGCTCTGAACACCCCAGATTCCTCTTCTTGAAGGAAAACATGAGCTTAGAGCAGCCTTAGATTGGAATCCAAACAGAGCCTCCCCATTATTTTAAAAAATGATTCAATTGTGGGTTATTTGTACAAGTTAACATTCATCAGTCAGTGATGAGTATCCACAGAAATAGGTATTTTCTTCTGCCTGAACTTTCCTAATTTCATTATTTCATCTGAACCAGATGAAGAACTCCTGCTGCATCTCAAGAACCATTAACTTAATGCCACCAAGATCATCCTCCTGCCTTCTGCTGATCAATCAGAAAGCCAGTTCACTTCTCCCTGTCACACACATGGAATTCCTTCCTTCATTTTCTATGTAAAAAATGCTCGATGTAAAAATGAGTGCAGAAAAGTTGGGGGAGAGAAATATGATACTTTCTGTATCAGCTAGAACAAAATATGAGGAAAATCCAAAGGGTGCAGGGACTGAGGCTGAAAACAGAGAATGTGATAGAAGTAATAATAATTTGGTAGTTCAGGATGCCAGACAGAAAAAGAAGAAAGTACTTGGGGATGTCATGGAGAGCATGTTGGGCTCCCCAGATTGTTCTGCCCCACTCAAATCCCACTGAAGGGGAAAGGAAGAGGTGTGTCTGACCTTGGAAGTGGTGCCAGGGCTGGAGGCCCCGGGGGGGTTGGCCACTCGCTGCTGCAGCAGGTCCAGGCGGGGTGGCACGGGGGGCAGGGCAGCCTGAGGAGCCACTGAGAAGGGCGAGGGAGGGCGTTCCACCTGGGAGAGGAGAATGGGACATCAGCACACGGCTCAGCCCACGGAATTCCTGTCCTCTGGAGAGCCTCTCCAGCTACAAACTGCTCTGTGAGTAACAACTGTCCTCCAGGAATGGAGGCAGTGCCCAGCACTGCAGCACTTGGAGCAACCCAAGCTCAGCAGTGAGACACCACTGAAAGGCACACTTAGAAACACAAAGGTGTCCTGAGGGAACAACAAAAATGCAGCTTAGAAACACAACAAGAGGTGTCCTGATGGAATAACAAAAATGCAACTTAGAAACACAACCCAAGGTGGACTGATGGAATAACAAAAATGCAACTTAGAAACACAACCCAAGGTGGACTGATGGAATAACAAAAATGCAACTTAGAAACATGAATCAAGGTGTCCTGATGGAATAACAAAAATGCAACTTAGAAACATGAATCAAGGTGCTCTGGTGGAATAACAAAAATGCAACTTAGAAACATGAATCAAGGTGTTCTGATGGAGTAACAAAAATGCAACTTAGAAACACAACAAGAGGTGTCCTGATGGAATAACAAAAATGCAACTTAGAAACATGAATCAAGGTGTTCTGGTGGAATAACAAAAATGCAACTTAGAAACATGAAACAAGGTGTTCTGATGGAATAACAAAAATGCAGCTTAGAAACACAACCCAACGTGTCCTGATGGAAGAACAAAAATGCAACTTAGAAACATGAATCAAGGTGTTCTGATGGAATAACAAAAATGCAACTTAGAAACATGAATCAAGGTGTTCTGGTGGAATAACAAAAATGCAACTTAGAAACACAACAAGAGGTGTTCTGATGGAACAACAAAAATGCAACTTAGAAACATGAATCAAGGTGTCCTGACAGAGTAACAAAAATGCAACTTAGACACACAAACAGAGCTGCTCTCACAGAGTAACAAACCTGCCTCAGTGGGCCCTGAGCAGGGACAAGCTGCTTTTCAACACCAGAGGGCACGATCTGCTGCAAAGCCTCCAGTCCCTGTGCAAACTGCTTTCACTACACAGCACTGGTGTGCACCAAACCCTCCATTTTTGTCTCTGGAAAGCTGGTTTTCCACTTAACAAAGCAGCACAGTGCCTGTTATTCTCTTTATTTTCTCTTTTTTTACAATCAAAGTTAGTGCTGTTTAATTTTGAAAAGCTTCACAGATGTTTGAGCTCACTAAAGCCAACAAATACCAACACTGACAGGATGTCACAGCAAGAAAATTGCTTTGCTTCCCCAAAATATGTAAAAAAAGCCCTCCAGGAACAGTGTTTACTGACTGATTAGAACATTATTTCACAGGATGGAAGATAAAGGGAAATGACTCCAGGTAAACCAGAGGTGAAGATTCTTTCTGACTAGGAAATGCAGCTTATTTTAGTTGATTCAGCTATTACAAATTAGCCAAATTCAAACCCACTTCCCTATGCAGCAAAAAAAAATAAAAAATGCAAGAGCAGCAATTAGATTTTGAAATGAGAAATGAAACTGAAATGAAAAAGACATGCAAGGATCCACAAAGAATGCCTGTACACAGCTCCTGGAGGGAAGCAGACTTATCACACCTTTATTAGACAGATTTATCAGCCACCACATCAAAAGTTGACAGCCAAATTGAGTTCCTCAGCAGAACAGCCTGCCCTCTGCCCTGTTATTTATCAGGACCTTGGGATGGTTGTGTCCATCATCGGGGAAAAATGGATGAATTTCTGCTGATCTGGGTGAATTCTGGCTAGGAAATCAAAATCTAACTCACAGAGGAGTGTTCCAAACCCAGACCTTCCATTCCAACAGGTCAGGCCAGCTTTTTCACCCCTCTGGGGATTCCTCCAAGACAACACACAAAAGATCAAAGGCTTCAAAGTGTGATCCCAAACTGGCAGTGTGAAATGAGCTCACAAAACTGGACCCAAACCCCTGTTTTCCACAGGGAGCAGGCTGTTTACTGTTACACAGTCTGACAAACCCCACAGGCACAAATCACTAAGAGAAAACTGCTGCAGAAAAGGCACTGCCACATTTCTCATTTCTCATTTATGACCTTACTTTGGTACCAGCGAGTTCTTTCATCATGAAGAGGGAATCATCAGCTTTGTCATCATCATCATCATCATAATTGGGAGAGGGGGTTCCTTCTGCTCCTTGCCTGGACAATCCTCCTCCTCCCCTGGGATCAAATGGATCCACCACGATTGGCTCGGTGCCTTTGATCTCACAGCGGCAGAAGGGACAGCCTTGGCCTTCAGATTCCTGCAGGGGACAGAAGAGATCTGTCACAGCAGCCCTTGGGGGGCACAATTATCACCTGCTCCACAAACAATCAGCTTTCAACCTGCTTTATGGCAGGGAGCTTTCAACTGGGAGGAACACAAAGGCAAACTGGGCTAGAAATAGGGAATATTTTCTACTTGAAGTAGAAAAACAGCACTTAAGGAAGTATTGACAGTTTTTCTTTATTCCATATTAAGAGATCAGGCATCTAAACAGCTTCTGATGCTGTGACATAATGAGACAATGTTTCTGCTATATTCTCTCCACACCTGAACAGTTCTGAGAAGAGAATATCTGCAAAATACATTCTGTATAAGAGTCTGTAAGATATCTGTAAAAGAAAATAGCTGTAAAAGACCAAGCAGCTGCCCTCAGAGAAATAAAGAAGAGACAGAAAAAGAAGAGGCAAAGGCTCACCTGCCAGGCTGTGAGACAGGAGGTGCACATCAGGTGCCCACAAGGTTCAATCTTCACATCCTTGTCGTTCTCAGCACAGATTTTACACAGCTGGAACGTGGAGCCCATCTCACAGTACAGCTCATATTGTTCCTGAGGAAAAGACAGCATAAATCACAGCATAAATGCAAAGATTTCACCATCATTTTACAAGCTAGATGCATCTGTCAAGCTCTGAAAAAAGTGGAATTCAAATTATCCAATAATTTTCATTTAAGCATCCCAAGAAAAGCAGGGTTCAAGACATGTTGATGTTGAATGGCAAAAAAGCATCAATGGTGGCAGAACATTCTAGAAATAAACCCTTAAAATCTGTCATTGCAATCTCATCTGCCCATCCCTATCACACAGATTTCTGAATTCCTGTGGAATACTGCAGCACTAAAAACAAGTGTGACAGAACTGGGTGAATAGCTAAGGAGGGTGGAAATCAGGGAGAAAGGCAGAGAGATGGATGGAATGGAATATTTTATTCACCTGTGTAACTTTAATGTGGTCCTGAGGTGTGGGCTCACACAAGCCAGTCAAGTCAGGATTCTGATTCCGGCCATCAGGAAATAAATAACTGGAAGAAGTTGGGAGAAAAAATATCTCTGAATGTGCCTGTACACACATGTGCACACATGGATCTAAGGATTCTTTTGGAGGTGGGAAGGGAAGAAACAATGAAGGTGAGAAGCAAGGGGTGAGATGTCAAGGTATTCTGAATTCTAAAGTTTTGGAGGAATTTTATGATTGGACCAAAATTGAACAGGTTATTCTTAAAAGTATTGGTTCAAATTAAGGGTTTTCCAAAAAAAAAAAAAAAAGGATTTATGAGAAGGGAAACACTGGTGCACATTTATCATCTGCTCCTACACAGCTCTGCAGGGCAAAGACAGCTGTCAGTAATTCCTGAGTGCCAAAACAGTTCAGCAATGACTTATTCCACTGACAGCAATGGGGCATTCAAACCTTAACTGCTTTGTTGTCCTAATTTTTATAAAGTTACTTACAAGCCTTCCCTGAAGCCATCAATCAGTGCTTGGAAAAGAGGTTTGTTGTGGGGGATGGTCTGGAGAATGTTCCCATCTGCAGTGACATAGCCAATGGCCCACTGACCCAGGCGGGTACAGCTCAGTCGGAAAATGTAACTAAAAACACACAAAGGAAAAGGAACCTCAGCTTGGAACAGACTGAAAAGATTCAATGACAAGTAGGCAGCCTTTGTCTGGCCATATCAAGACAGCAAATAAAATTAGTAGGAATAACTTGATGATTTGTAGCAGCTTTCCTCAAGTGAGGCCCAGGCAGTTCAAAGGGGAACTTTGCAATGTGATACAAAATGAGAAAAGAATCCAACTGGCCTCCAGGTGAAATTAAACCCAGAATCCAGAGCAAGAGAAGTTAACATCCTTAAAACCATTTGTTTCAAATCAACTTTGAAAAAGCCAACAAACAAACAGACGACAGGAGGTTTCCATGTTTCAAAGCAGCCCAGAAGTAACCACAGAAGCTGCAGAAAGGAACACAGATAATCTGTCAGCCCTGCTGCAATCAGTGGTGGCAGCCAGACCCTCCCTCTCTCACCTGCCAGGTTTGTGAATGAATTTCTGCAGCCTGGCCTTCACCTCGTCATAGGTGAGGAATGCCATGTAGCCAGGGTGAGTCACTGCCAGGCTGTTCCAGTTCCTCAGCAAAGATGACCAGGGCTGGGGAAGCACCAAAGAAACAAATTAACCACACACTTCTAAAAAGGGTAAATATTCCTGAATCAAAGGGTTCTGCAGTTAGAGAAACATGTTTCTGTTCCACCACAAATCCAGTAGAGAAACCAAAATATTCATTCCCATGCAGCACTTGGCAGTTGAGTTTGTTGCTTGTTGGGGATAAAATTATCACCTAAGACAGACCTTAATCAAAACTCCTTTAATAAATACAAAAGGAGAAGTCACTGAGGTCACAGCTTAAGAATAGCCATCAATTGTGCTGCTTCTGCAGAGAGAATGACTCATTCCCCAGACAGGGATAAAGGCAGGAGTTTAATGAGATTATGCAGAGCCCAGGAACCATGACTGCTCTCCAACACCAACTTCCTGCATGGCCTGGGGACAGTGACCTCCCCTCTGTGTCTGAGTTTCACTGTCTGTAACTTGTGACTGCTCCTCACCAACCCAACCTCAGCGGGTGTGGCAAGGACTGTGGCTGGTCTCAGATCTGATTGAAGAAAGCAGCACACACAGCTCAAATATTGCTTAAAATGATGCCCCAAAAGTCACAACAACCATTTGAAATCTCTCAGTCCTGAGAAGGGCTTGGGTGTGTAATTCTCACCTGATTTTTCCAAGTTTTTAAACTCATCTACAGGAAGGTACCAGCACTCCCTAAGAACTCTGCAAGCCCTGGAATTTGCAGCAACTCTTGACTTGTTCTTTATGTACAACACTTGGAAAAAAGTGCTGAATGAGATCAGCTACATTGCAACACCAAACATGGGAATTTTTCATCTAGACATATCTTAATTACAACCCACCCCATCACATGGGAAAAGGCAAGTCAGAGCCAAAGAAGTAAGTGATTGTTCTTGTAAATACCCAACTGTACAATCAGAAGCTGTGTTTTTGAATTTAGCACTATTAAAGACTGGGGAAGAATTTTACCTATTGTTAATATCCCTTCAGTGATACAGAGATTTCTCACACACACAGACATGATCACAACATCCTGGCTGGGGCAGTTCAAAAGATAGGAAGCCCAAATTTCCATGCTTGAACTCCATCCTGAACAACCCCCCTCCATGGAAAATAAATCTGACAATAAAGAAAGGGATGAGGGAAGACAGAGTGATGAACTAAGCTTCACATTTCCTGGCTTGCAGAAGCTGTGTCAGAGCTTCAGTCTCAAAGTGACCTTTGAAAGAGAAAACCTGATTCATGGCAGGATGCTGAATGTGCCTGGGAGTTGCAGTGTATATTTAGGGATTTTTTTTATTCTACAGCCAGAAATATCACCCACTTTTACTGCAATCTGGGGTCTTAAGTATTACTCTTTAAGGGATGGAGGGCAAGACAAGCAAATCCCACAAAATCCCATACAGCACAAATAATGAGTGTAAAATATTGGCCTGGCTAAAGCAGAGTATAACACTGAGACACTTCAAGTGATTCCCATTGCTCAGTTCCCACCTGGAAGAGTCGTGTGAAGATGTCAAACTCAAACACTGAGATGTAGTCATTGCAGGTCAGGTCGATGGTTGACTTGAGGGCCATGGCCTCCAGGCCAGAGCTGATGGGATGCACCTCATGCAGGGCCTGGCGAAAACTCTTCCAAGGAACAATGGTCCTGGGGAAAGCAGGGAGTGGCAAAAGGCTCAGCACCACCAGCACCATGCACACAGCCACAGCTTCTCTTTGTCAGCATCCATGTTGTGATAACAGACACAGGAAAATCAAAAACAGCCACACGAGGTTTATTCATGTCACACAAAAAACCAGATTTCTTGGTACTGCAGGAAATCAGCAGCTAAATGAAATTAAGGCAATTTTCTCTGCACATGCAAAATTTTGGAATTAGAAGCCCCCCTCTGGTTTCTCTTTTCCCTCTCTCTGCAGTCCTACCACAGCATCCCTTGATAATAATTTCACAGTGCTGCAGCTGGCAGAGAAGAAGTTAAGTCTAGATGGTTTAAAAAAAACCTGCAACCAACTCTCCAAAGAAGGATTAACTGGAGAAGGAAGATAATCAGCAGCCAAAACACAGGCTGTTGTTTAAAGGAATATTTTCCTTCTTTTAATAATTCAAGTGGCATAGAAACACAGAAAGAAAATGCCTCACTTCAGACAACTGTGCTATTCATGAGTAAATACATTATGGCTTTTTGTTCTGACAGCTACTAATTAAACTCTTTTGGTGAAGTACCTCAGCTCCCCCAGTTTGAAAGCAGTACCCAATCCATTAACTTTAATCCCCAAACATTGCTGTGAACACCTCCATGGTTCATTTGGTCAGTGTTTCATTAGATACAGAAATTAAACCTGACATTTCAGCAGTCTGCACACAAAGACTGCTGCATTTCCCTTTCCCCTTCACTCTCAGCAAAGCCATTTTGCAAACAGAAATTCAGAGAAGAAGAGAGGTGAGTAAATGATTGGAAAGACTAATTGGAGGGAAGATGAAAAGAATATAATATTATGGCTTAGCTAAAGAACAGCCCATGTTGGGGGCATGGTAACCTTTGGAAGAAGAAAGGATTATTTTGCATAGCTTGTAGAGCTTACTTAAAAGTTAAAGAATTAAATCAAGGAGAGGCAAATTTAAGCTGAAAATCAAGGAAAACACTGTGACAATACAAGAGTCTCCTGGGGAAACTGGGGAAAGATTCATCACTTGACACATTTAAAACCAGACAGGACAAAACCTGGGAAATTTAATGCAGGAATAATTCCTTACCTCAGCCCAGAGATGGACCAAGTGACCAGGAGGTCTCTCCCATCATTTATTTTAACCTGACAAAGCCCTTCTTAAAGGGCCAAACAGAATTCTTCAAAACACTGGGTGCAATTTGCTCCCACACCTCTATTTTTAAGCACAGTTAGAAACTTACTTTTCACCAAAAGCCTTTCTCCAAAATTCTGCAGCATCTGCCTTGGTGATCCGGAACGTGTCCCCCTGGAAGAGGCCACTGGGGAAAATCCCTTTGAGTTCTGCCAGCATGTGGCTGAATATCAGGGACAGTTTGGTCAGGTTCCTCCTGCAAAGGACCACAAAAATTGCTTCTTTTAGGAAAAAAAAAAAAAAAGAGTTGAGGGTTCCAAGCAAAGCAGAACCAGCACTTATTGCAATTCAAGAATGACCCCAGTATGCAAAACTCTGATTTGGGGATCTCTTTCAAGTGTTCCCCCAGCATTTAGAACATCCAAAACATGGGAACTACCAGTCTGTGTTTGCCAGGACATATTTCACAATGACAATATTCCACAATGACAAACTCTGTATCATCTCTTTAAGGTGGGCAGGCAAAAATCCTCCCGTGGAAAAACACACTCACAGAAAATGTGCAAAACCAATACTCAGACCTCACCTACTGAGTAGTGAAGACAAAAACTCATCAGGTTTGGGTCTGAAAATTCCTTTTGAGAGCACATAAAACTACTCCTGGCCCAGACAATGGGAGCTGAATGTCTTTGCAGGTCCCCAGAGGCTCCCAACACAAAAGATTTGCTCAGGGAACCTCTAACTGATCCTAACAGACCCAAGCTCCCAAGGGAATGCAAAAACACCTGCAGGTTTTTCCTAAAATGGTCACAACTTACACACAAAAGCTCTCAAACATTGTGTTTAATTATCCAATTTCAATTACAGCTGGGACCTCAAGTCCCCTCTCTGCCTGGTGCCACTGAGACATCAGGAGTGCTCTGTCCCACAGGAAATGCCCTTTTTGAAGCTGGAGAAGAGAATAGATATTTTCTGTTATTCTATTCACCTCTCTCTCACTCCTTTATCCAAAGAAATATTCCAAATATTCTCCTCCACTCCACTGATAGGAAAAGTTCCTGAAAAGAGACAGGGATCTTTCTAGGCCAGAGGGGTTTTTTTTCACCCCCACATCATGTGCTTGTAGGTAAAAGAATGAACTGGCATCATGTGGGGAAGAACAACTTGTGAGCAGTGCCCAACACACCAGAGCTGCTCAGAAACCACCCAGGCATGGCACAGACTCCCTTGTGGCACTGAATATTTAAATATTGAACCACTGAGGGAA
Organism: Haemorhous mexicanus; assembly: GCF_027477595.1. Lineage (NCBI taxonomy): Eukaryota > Metazoa > Chordata > Aves > Passeriformes > Fringillidae > Haemorhous > Haemorhous mexicanus. Next base: position 5,881,768 of record NC_082364.1, read on the forward strand.
GGAACATCCCCAGCCACATTGGATTTTTTTATTTTCCCATCTCTCTCCCTGAGTTTGCTGCTGTTACAGAAGACACTTGTGTTTGGCAGCAAACTCCACTGCCCCAGGCTCCAGCCTTTCACCAATTCCTGGTGTTCTGGCTGGATTGGTGCCTGTTCACTTTATCTTGGATGTTTTTCAGATACCACTTGCTCCAAATGCGATATTGCCACTGGAAGGACTTATCCTGTTAATGGGCCTGATTGCAGGACTGACCTCCAGCCTTCTCCCAAAAATTCCTGGGGCATTTGGGACATTTCCCACATTTTCACAGGGTCTAGACTCAACTGGAAGTGACCATATTGCTTGACATAGATTCTAGTATTTCCTCAGCCCCTCATGAGCCCTTTCTCCACACCCTGACAGTCTGGGTACATTAGAAAGGCCCAAAACTCTAAATTTTCTCTGCCACCAGTTCTTTCTCACCCTTCTTTATTCAGCTACATTTTCATTTGTGTGCAGCAAGGAAAGCTGCTCAAATTGTTTATGGAAAACACCAGCTACACAAAGAATTCTGGTTTTTGTCATTTCATACGTGTCCAACCACAGCAGGTGCTTGGGATTAACACAAGGAAAAGCCCCCAGCTGCTCCTCCCCGAGCTGTCCCATTCCCCAGCTGTCTCTGGATGTGTCACACACTCAAACTGGGTATTTTGAGCAGTTCCACAGTCTGGGTTTGGCATGTTAAGTAATTCAAAGCTGTTTATTTCTCTTTGCATTTCCGAGGGGAAGGCTCAGATTCTGAGCTGGTGGTACAGGGAAAATGATTTAACTGTAAATCCCCCCACCAGATCCCTCCCATGGAGATTCCCACCATGTCCCTGCAATGCCTTTTTCTGATAAACATTAGAAAAATTGCAAATCAGAGGTGTGGAATTCTGAAAGCACTCACTCACACAAAAAGGCAAAAAAACCCAAGAGGACAGTTTGTGTTAGTGCAAGAAGAAAAAGCCAACACCAGGCTGTTATCAATCATTTAATCTACAACCCAAGCAAAAAATTATGGGCTTTTTATAACTGAGTTTATAAAAAAAGAGGCTTTAACAAACCTGCTAATGATTTTGTACCCTCCTATTGCTGCCCAGCACAATGTGGGGAAATCTGTGTATGACAGAAAAGCACTTTGATGGATTTCTGACCCTGAACAAGTGCATGGTTCAAACAAAACACTGCAAGAAGCCAGGGAATATTCCTGGGCCCAGTTGTTTATCTCTTCTGCCTCAGCTGAGCTCCAGGAAGTGCTTGCACTCAGCTGAGCACATCAGTTAGTGAGAGAAATAAGAACTTCCTCAGGCTTAAGGATGGATAAACAAATGGTTTTACAGACACACGTTGAAGGACTTGGTTTCCAAAACCAGCTGAACATTTTAAATTCTCAAGGTTATCATATCTTTTTACAAATATCCAGCCATACTGTAAGTAAATAACAGGAAAAACCACAGGAAGTGAACATAAAGAGCAGCAAATTGCAAAATAGTTTGTGTTACTGGCTTTTACACACAGCAAATAGTTACCAATCCTATGCTAAAAGGACAAATATTTCCTTTATTTTAACAATTTACATATTTGTAAATTTACACAGACCAAATAAACACTGGCAATTCTAAAGAATATTTTTATTGGCATGTCAAAGCTTACTGATGATTGTGTTTTATTTTTAGTAACATCAGGAGTGTCCTTATTGCTATTGCTTCAACTAAGCAGATGTGAATGTACTCTCAGAAAAAGGGGCACACATTCAAAAAACATTTATGACTCTTAGACTGAGGATGCCCAAACAGTTTTGACCACAGACCTCCAGCAATGTTCCATTTTTTTTAAATTTTACCTAAACACAGTAATGCACACAAAACTGTCACTGAGGGCTCCATCACAGACAAGTTAAAGAACTAAATTATACAAGTTAAAATTAAATATTACAAGAATTAATTAAAATTATATCTTACAAGTTAAAGAAATGCCAAGCCCAGTTTGGGAAGAGCTAAGTGCAGCACCTAAATTCTGCTGCTGGGGAATTTAAACACCTGCCAGCCAAGCAGAGCTGAAAACGTTACCCAGGGACCTCAGGCCACATCAGAGCTGTCCCCAGAGTGTGCAGGCAGCTGCAGGAACACCTGGGCCAGCTTCAAAGAGCCACAGCCTGGCTCTGTTCTGTGCTCACAGCCCCAGCAGAGGTGGGATTTCACAGCCCCAGTGCTTTCACCCGTACGTGCAAAGCCTTCGGTTTTATGGTTGGAAATAACGAACCAACATGTGAAAATGTCAAAAGGTAAATATTCTTTCCACTGTGTACAGTAGCCAAGTGTTTCCCACATGGTGAGGAACGCCTGCAGCTGGAGCAGGGAGGGATCAGTGCCTGTGCACACGGGGGGAGCTGAGAAGTGGTTCTGGAAGCAGCCAGCCACGGCTCCAGAGCTGCTCAGCTCAGCCCCTCTGCCAACCCCCAGCACCCACCGGGCTCGGAACTTTGGGGAACCAAAACCAGCACGAAGCAAGAGTGTTCCCTCAGTTACCCCATGGCCATGGACACGTTCCCCTCCTCCTTCCTGCCCTGAGCCCCCTCTGCTGTGCTTCTGCTCTTCCTTCCTGCCCCAGGATGGCTTTGGGTTTGCTCCACACATTTCTGTGGGGTTCAGGGGGCTGAGCAGAAACTTCCAGGTGCAGCCCCCACTGCCAGCCCCAGCTGGGGGTTCTGGTGGTGTTGTCTCCCCCACCCAGACCCTCAACAGATTTTTCTTTCCCAATTTCCTGGACAGAAGTTCTTCCACTGTATGGGCTCCATCTTGGAAAGCCATTAAAGGTTTGGTTTAATCAGGGCTGTGTCTCTCAGCCACGTTGACACAATTAGTTAAATTAATGTGCTTTGTGACTAAATGCCTTTTCCCCTCAAGGCAATGTTAACGTGGCACAACCATTTCTGCCACTGCCAGCTATGATTTTTTCATTTTCTTCCAGTATTTCTCACCTCCTTCAGAGCCACCCAGCTGACACAATATAATTTAGTTCCTCACACGTAGCAAGGATCAGCTGCACAGGCTGATTTAGTCACAATATTGTGCTCACATGCCATCATTTGACTGTCGTGTCTGTAAAGCTCATTCTGCTGAAGGCATGTTGCAAACACAGAGGAATTATGAGCTGCAGCACAAGAAACCAACCTCAAAATGCTTCACTTCTCTGTAATTACTGTCCTTATTTCTTATTCTGACACTCTTACCATCAGATTCTGTTTAGGTGACACAGTTAGCATCTACAAGATAAGGTGCAAGCTCCACTACTTATGAAAATATCAACCACAAACCCACAGGTTTTTTCCTATAACTACATCTTACAATTTTATACTTGAAGAGCTAAAAAAAAAAAAAAAAAATTAAAAAAAAACAAACCACCAAACAATCTTTCAACGACTCCAACAAGTAAAATGCACCTTTCAGAAACCACAAAGATGTGAGGCTCTCATGTCACAGGGGCTTTCAGATGCACCAGGCATGAGCAGTTTGATTTCAGCAGAGAGTTTGATATGCCTGGCTTCAAAAAGAAGAACAGTCTGATGCTGTTCTCCCACCCCAGCCAGGAGTTTTCTGTGTGCTGCTGTTCACAGAAGCAGTGAGTGGAAGTGCTCGAGGTGATCCCAAGCTGTCTTTTGTAACCCTGAGGCAGCTCAGGCTCCTCTGATCAGGTTAAAAATAGAAACAGCGGAACTACTTTCAACAAAACTTGCAACACAGGAAGTGAATGAAATTCCACTTAACTATTGCTGGCTCAACAGAAGGCACCTTAGAGAGCCAGGCTCTGTAACATCCACAGGATTTCCTCAGAGTAACTAAAAGAATGGATTCACATTACATTTAGTGCTTGGTCTATAGAATTTTTCACCATCAGCTCCTCCTTTTTCAGTGCTTTAGGTATTACAGGGCAGTTTCCTTATGCTCTGCTGGACCCTGGCACTTTTCAGGTCACATAAATACATTTTAACACCTTGAGTTCTGTGAGCACAGCCTGCCCATCACTTCAAAAGGTAACACAAAACACATAAACCACCCCAAACCATTATATATTCCTATCAGTATGCAAATGGCTGTGGCTGATGGGAAGCAGAAAGGACATCAGACCACTGTGCTGACCACAAGGACCTAACCAACTGACCTTTAAAGGACCTGGAATTATGATTTTTGGCACAAGTGTTGGTGTTACATTATTTTTTCCACTGTTAAGAAGCTAAAAATCCACTTCTAAAATTTAAATTTTAGAGATTATGCTTTAAAGAGAGGAATACACTTGGTATTATTAATGGCCTTTAAAGAGCTCAACACATATTCAGAGGACTGACAAGGTAAAGGATAAAACTCTCACTTAGGTAACAGATTCATTTATTTTACCAGAATCAGGGGATTACACAACAAACATACTGCTCAGGGCACTTCTCATTATACCTCATTTTGTGCTCTGTGCACTGGAATAAAAATTTGTATTTCAGGAGCTATTTGCAGTAGTTAAAGAGAAAAACAGAGCACAAAAGCCCTGGCCCCAAATCAAGGAAGATCCCATATTTCATAATTCATCTTCACCATCTCAAAACTGGATACCAAGTGGGACTGACAAGGAGCTGGGGCAGGGTCAGAGTAGATATTAAAAATATCTTTATTCTAAGGAAAAATATTCTTTATTTTAGGGTGGGCAGGCCCTGGCACAGCTGCCATCCCTGGGAGTGCCCAAAGAACAACCTGGGACAGTGGGAGGTGTGGCAGGGCGTGGGATGGGCTAAAATCCAACCCCAGAAATCCCAAATGTGGCATCCCAGCCCTGAACACCCCAGCCAAGCACCCAAGAGACAGGCACAGTTGCCAAGGAGCAGCAGCAGATTTCTGCCAGCGTGGAGAAATCCATCACATTTCCAAAGATAATTACTACAAATGAACCGACGTGCTTGTAATTCCACCCACAACAGCAAGTCCACAGCCTCCCATAAAACTCTACAGCTTTATAGGCTCTGAGAGGAAAGAAGAATAAAAATCTTCCTTCCTTATTATGCAATCATCTGAAATCTTGCATTTGTCCACAAATTGATTTTCAAGACGGTGGTCCAATTTTAGACAGAAAGAAAATGATAATGAATGCAAGCTTAAGCCAATTATGCTAAGTGTTACTTAAGTTCCAAAACTATCACCTAAACTGCAATTTAAAACCAAATTAGAAAGAAATAATTCACATTCCTCCCCTCCAACAACATTTACATGATAATGAATTTCTTCTTGGGTAATAAGCAGTTAGTTAGTGTTCATATGCTGGAGCCTGGCAAGGAAACCTTTCTTGTGGGCAGCTTTGGAGCTTGTTCTTTTCTTTAAGATGTTCTAATTTAAATGCAGATGTAGACTTCACACTAGTGGGTTTTGTTAAAAAAAAAAAAAAAAAAAGTGCTGCTGTATTAGAAGGAAGTGACAGAAAGAGGACTCACACACACCATTTGGAGCTCCACATTTTGCACTATCTCGTTCTCCCTGGGCAGGAATGTGTGCAAGAGGGCTCAAAGATGAGATTAGAGCACCAGCCCCCCTCCTCCCAGAGGATTTTCTGGTTCAGGGTTTAACACAAGTGTTTTCCAACTTTTTCCTCTTCAAATTCCAACGTTTTTTTTCTTTTTTTTCCCCCCCTCCAAGTCATTCTTCATGTACTTCCTTCCCCTTCAGAGATATGCATGGTCATTTCCAGGAGACATTAAACACTGGTACCTTTTTCCTGTGTAAATTAGTGAGTCTTAGCATTGGAGCTGGAGAAGAATATGAAATCCTGCTGAGCCAGCATCCCCACAGCTGTTGTCAGAAGAACAATTAAACATGGACCAGCTTCCCAAAGCTTTTTTTTTCACCTCCATGCTCTATGGAAAAAGTTTCCTTTACTCTCTGCTTAACCCCATTTTCTCTACAGATATATTAATTTTTTAAACTGGATTTGTTAACAGTTTGTTTCCCACAGCTGAACTAGAAAAATATCTTGTGCCAATCATTAAACATGCAGTCCATATCCTGAAAAATTATTTCTCCTCACTCACCCTGCAGCTTCCATAGCTGTGCTCTAATGTGGAAACATTTGCAGGGCTCTGATTTTATTTAGAAAATAACCTCTCTGAATTTTCCCTCCTTATAGACTGGTTTAACACAATTAGTAAATTTGATTTTTTGGTGAAAAATGGACTCTTCAGCCTAATTAATCCTTTTCCAAGGACCAGACAATTCCTCTACCTGTCTCCTGACCAACAAGCTATTTTTCACTTCTGCCATGTCAAGTATAATCTATTTACACTACTGCAAAACCACTGCTGCAAGAAGTAATTTATGTAGTGTGGAAAGCTGACAAATTGCAGCTCTTCTGTGCAAGCAAGAGGGCTGAGAAGTAAAAGCTTCCTGCAATGGAAACAGAAAAAAAAAATAGTCCAGCAAAACCAGCAAGCTTCTAAATGAAACTGAAATTGAGACCTGAGGCAGGTTCAGCATGTTCAGAGTAAGAACGGCACTGTCAAGCAATGCAACCATCACATGGCAGGGGAAAATAGGTTTATTTCATCTTTTTGTTGTTGTTAAAAAGGAAACTCAAGGAGTTCCCAATAGAGAAGTCACATGTTTACCCCTGGATCTATAAAGAAAAGGAAGCAGCACCTCTGGAAATGAGCTCAGCCTCAAGAATTCCTAATTACTGCACACAGCCAACAATCACTGGATCATTTGCCTTTACCTTGTTACAAGCAGACAACAAAATATCCAAAATTATTAACTAGAAACACTACTTGTTTCCAAGCCTGCAGATGTTGCTATCAGCTATCAAAACTCAGAGGAGCAACACAGTATCTCCAATTAAACCTCCAAGTTACCAAGTTGCATTTGATCTATTCCCTAAAATTCAGTTTTAAACAGTAGCCAGAAGTTACTGCTCCTACCTATCAGTCAGGAGATGCACACAGAGCTTTAAAAGCACCCTCAGCAGCATGAATTTTTAAACAGACATGGAAGTGAGCTGAAGCAGAATTTAAATAGCATCTTGAAAGCTCTCCTAACAAAACAAGTGAGCTCTCCTCACAAAAATCACAGCGTGAGTTTAAGGCAGGAGAGGTACAACCATGGTTAATTGATATATTTATAGTCTGAAGCACTGTACACCAAAACCACCGAGCCACAGAGACCTCCCAAATGTCTGAGAGGAAATACACAGAGAGCAAGTTGGAAATAACAGGAATGGAAGGGTGGTGCTCGAGTGACCAGGGCAGTTCTGATCCTACTTCAGTCATTTCTCATGACTGGGCTGGAGGAGCAAAGTACACCTTCCACAGTACTCATGCAAATGTCAAAATTGTGCCTTTTGCTCGACACCAGGAGCCATTTGGGGGAGAAAATAAGGTCATACACAGCAGGCAGCAAAATGAATGCAAAGTCTGGAAGAGAGGAGGAAAAACGCTTCAAGAACAGCAGAGACAAAAAAGTCAGAAAAGTCAAAACAACACTTCTATTAAACTTTTGAAGTCCTGTTCTCAAAACATTGCAGACTAATGGCCACAAACCTGCATGAGATCAAGAGCAAACTAGATTATATATATCTATATATATATTTATATTTATATTTATATATTTATATTTATATTTACACACACATATACCCACTGCCATGAGTACATTCCCAGTGAATACCAGATTCAGGTTCTGTTTGTTTGCTTTACAGACTGCTGACCACCTTCCAGAAAGCTTCTCCCACACTTGGAGCAGTTGAATTTATTAATGTATTAATAAATCATTATTATTAATTTTGAATTTATTAATTCTTACTAAAAATATTAGTATTTTTCTTCAGTTCCGAGCACGGTGAGAAAATGTCAGTTTATCCACCTTAGATTAGAATACATATTTTATATCTATGGGTGCATTTATAGCAGAAATTAATTTAATTTATTTAACAAATAGCACTGAAGTATTGGGTTCCAAGAGCTCCCACAACCACAAAATCTGGCACTGGCAGTGCAGCATTTAACAGAATCCCCAAACCCAAACCCCTCATTCCTTGTGTAGGTGTCTCTGGAACTGGAACACAAATCACAGGCACTGGCTGCCCTACTCTTGTCCTTTTTTGTGACAAATTAAAGAATTGAGAATGGTCCCAAGCTCAGCACCAGCACCAGGAAAGGTTCTCTGGTGTTACCCCTCGAGGACCAAACAGCCCCTGCTGCTTCCTGGGCTGTGCAGAAGCAGAGGAAGATGCCATGAGAGTGGCCAGGAAGTGATGCTGTTTTAATGCCTGTGTTTAACACAAGTCTCCCCACAGTTCCTTCCCTGCTCAAGCTGTTTATTCATAAATGGGACAATTAGCAATTCCCCCAGGATTCCCATGCCTGCTGTGAGAACAGCAGCCTCTGCTGCAGTCCTGACATTCCCATCTATCAATCTGGATTTCCCCTGCTCCCTCCAGTCAATTAGTTGGATTACAAACCAACTAGGATGATTAACCCCCTGGAATTACTTCTCTTTGCTCCTCTCTGAAAAACCAAGGCACTGGAGGTGGGATTTTGGATTCATGACTGACACAGCCACCATTTACTCATCAGATGTTCCAGATTTATGACAGATCACAACACACACACAGTTAACAGCACTCCAGAAAGAAACTTCCATTTCTTAATCCATTCTTCAACACAGGCAGTAGCAACCCAAGCAGCACCAGCAATGCCTTCTGGAGCCACTGTCACAGCCTTTGGTTGGAGCTCAATATCATGGAATATGCTACACAGAGTTCAATATTAAACCAGAAACATGTGCCAACACTTTTCCCCCCTCCAGTAATTCCAAGCTGTTGCCAGGCTGTTAACCACATTCTCCCCAGGGCAATTATGTTCAGCCACTGGGTGGTTTTCACATTTTTCCACCTTTTTTTTTTTTTTAATTCAACATCTACTCCAAAAACCTGAAATTAGTTTAGTGTTACAAATGTGTATCTCTGCCTGTTAGACCTTGCACAAATGTGTAAGATTCATCTTTCCCTGAGCTTCACTCTACTCTTAACTCACCTTGTCTTTCCTTCTCTTCAAGCTGGATGAGGAAACACCTTCTCAGGTTCACTAAACTCATACTATTTTGCTCAAGAGAGCCTTATATTCAGCAAGTGCAGTTTCTACCTCCACCTATCCCTTTCTGAAGTGCTGTTCACCATGAAGATGCCCCTTGACCTCAGCTATGCCTTTGTACAAAATGAAAGACGAGCTGACAACTGATCTACCTTAAACACAAACCTTCCAACGCATTCAATTCCTCCAAAAAACACCTGAAACCATTTCTCCCCGTTACCTAGGCTGGGAGTTCTCCTCGTACATCCTTTCCTTCCCCTCCTTGAAGAGGCTGATGGTCTGCTTGGTTTTTTTCATCAGGTTCTCCATGAAGACCCTGAAGTACTCGTTCTCGCCCAGGGTCTCCATCTTGCCCTCGTAGCGGGACAGGATGGTGCGCAGGTGCTGGTAGGTGTCAGGCAGCAGGTCCAGGATGTAGGGAGGGCTGTTCTTCAGGGCCAGCTTGGGGTTTTGGCACAGACGTACCACCTGTGGGAATGGAGAAAGCAGCTCTGTGAAAACTCCAGGAGAGGAGCACGACCAGGGGTTAAACGCAGCTCGCTGTCGCAAACACATCTGCTGCAACAAATCCCATTCGTGGGGCAAGTCCAGATGGAATGACAGAATCCCAGAATCACTGAGGCTGGAAAAGACCTCTGAGATCGAGTCCAACCTGGTCCCCACCTCACCAATCCAAGCAGAGCACCCACATCCAGGCACTCCTTGGATACCACCTCCTTGGGCAGCCCATCCAAAGCCTGACCATCCTTTCCATGCAGAAATTCCTCCTGATGCCCCACCTGAACCTCTCCTGGTGCAGCTTGAGGTCCTTTCCTCTTGTCCTGTCCCTGCTTGCCTGGGAGCAGAGCCCAACCCCCAGCTCACTAAAACTTTCAGGGAGTTTTAGAATGATCAGGTCTCCCCTGAGCCTCCTTTTCTCCAGATACTGAGCCCAGCCACCATGAAAGAATGCAATTTCTGGGCTGAAGTGCATGTGGACTGATGAAACTCATGATAATAAATTTATGTGACAGGGGAGGGGAAAGGAAGCCACTTCACCATCCGCCATAGCCAAAAGTTTCCATTATCTAAACTCAGAGAATTAAAGGGAGAGTTGATGGCAAAGCAGCCATTGAAAAAATTAAGTAGTGAACTTTCAGTTCTAGAAAGAGCTGGAATTAGAGTTGTGAGGTCAGTTTTGTATCAAGTTTACAAGGTAAGAAGCAGCAGTCTAACACTTCTATATTCTGTGACTTGCAGCAAACCTGAGCACAAAAAGTAGAGACACCTTCCTAAAGTTCTCCCCTATAATGAATATTATCTGGCTGCTTAACACCCAGCATATAAATGAGGTCTAAACTCATGACACTGAGGGAATTACAGATATCAAACAGTGCAGAATGCAAAACTTAAGTAAAGTGGATATGAAAAAGCAAAAAGAACAGTTTAACAGCCTTTTGCAGCACTTCATTTCCACAAAACCTTGTGAAACCTTCAAGAGGAATTGAGCAGTTCCCTACAGTGCAGGCTGAAATACCTACTTCCTTTAAATATAGATGGTAAACAGTCATTCCTTCTGAAACACTGCTTCAGCACTTCACTTTGCCATTTAGGGTATGTGCAAAAAGCAACCTTGTGAAGTGACACCTCCAATTTTATCTGACTTACAGCAGTGCCTGTACCCAGAGCTGACCTGAGAAAAGTTCAATTTCAGCCAAGAGAAAGGCACACAGTGTATCAAAACTCCAACCAGAAAAATCAGGCTGCTGGTAAAAAAAATGAACACCTAAAAAAGCCTCCACAAGAATACATGGGAAAAACAAACTACCAAAACTTTCCCTCCATTTTGAGGAGGCTGCCAAGGCCTTAAGATAAAGAGATGGATGGCCAGACAGCTGATTTAGTCAATTGATGCTGATGCCTCAGCTGCTGCTTCCTTGGAGCCTGTGAACATTGTACACTGAACCATATCAACAAATTGAGTCAACACATTTGTCCCCTGAAAAAAATTAGTTTCACTTTGAGCATGAATAGGTTCTAAATATGCTCCTCAGACCCAGCTGAGCTGTGCTCTGGGCAGCAAAACCTTTTCAGCAGAAATTGTTTATTATACAGTGGGTTTAAAACCCTAACAAACACAGTCAGCTCTGAGGAGGAAGCCACATGAAGCAAGCAGAGCCTGCACTTCCCTCAGCCTGCTGGAAAGAGAGAACAATTTGGCTGTTACACTTTGAAAATACCCAGCTATGGGAGCAGCAGACCTGCTGCATTTCAGACTTTGATATCAATTAAAGCAATTCCCCCACAGCAGCAGAGAGTTCTGCAAACTGCTCATTCTCAAAGCCCCAGTAAAATGCTTCCCAAGAAGTAGATACCTCAGTTAACAGAAAGGTCAAAACTGCTGGTATTTTATTATCAAATCAGCTTCTTTATTTAACAAGCAGACCAAAATTAGCTAAGATGAGCAGTTAAACAAAACTGCATAACTAAGAACTGCTGCCTCCTCCCAAGAGCAAACTTGGGGCTTTTATAACACAGCAGCAACAAAAGCAGGGGCATTTTCCTTGTTTCTCTACGTGTGCACTTGCAGCATCATGACAACATCCAAAGGAATGTTCCCAGCCCTGGGAACAGCTGCCCCTCAGCAGCCTTCCACAGGGACCAGCAACGTGGAAGGAAATTGAGCAAAAAAGCAGAAAAATATTTTTTTGTTTAGGTGTGATGGCAACGAACAGAAGAAATCCACGGTTTTAAACTATCATCCAAAAGTTTGTCTGGCTGATGCTGTGTTCTCCCATTTTGGGAGATATTTTTGGGTTTTCAGGCACACCAATAAAGCTCAGCATGAAGAGAGGTGGGCCTAGGAAGAACCTGAAAATTGACTTCACCCATTTCCATTTTCCAAATGCAAGTCAAAAACCAGTTTCTCCAAATGAGTTTTGAGGAAAGAATCTGTTATGTACTCATTCTAGGAAAAATAATCTCATCTACATCTTCGAGGCCTGGAATTGAATCTTTCCCCTCAACAATCTGCAGCTTACCTTGACTAATTCTGGATTTAAGGGTCCCAGGCCTGACAAGCATCCAGGGGCTACTCCCAGGTAAGATTTTCCCTCCCAGGGCAGTTCTGAAAACTCATTTCTTCCTTCCTTTAGCAGCTGAACAGCTAACTGCACTGAGATCACACCTCATTCCAGTGCAAGCCAACAGCAAAACAAAACCTACTCAAACATCTCTTATCTCTTGCTAGATTTGTCTTTGGCCTTTCCTCTCACAATGAAGGTGACCTGCAGTGGCACTTCTCTCTATCAGTTCTAGGAACTGAATGGTATCAGGAAACCCTTCAGAGAAGTTTTATCTCAAAGCTCCTCTTCCTCCTCCGTGCTTTCCCACATTTATTCCACTCTGCTCCATCCCAAGCAGCTCATGACTAACCCACCTATTCCTCAAATACCACCCACAGCAGTGAACTCCAGGGGGCTGCATTTAATCTCTCTTCTGCAGAGAAATGCATAAATATCACCTCATTCAGCTGAAGGGGAACATCCAGCAGGGATGGAAAGGGCTATTTTATGTCCATGCTCTGTGTGACCACGTGTAGCTGTGGGAGGAATGGTACTGACAAAAAAATTAGGGCTTCAAATGAAAGAATCTGAAAGACATAAATATGTCAGGCAGCTTATGGAGAGCATGACAGGGAAAATATTTGGACAAGAATCAACTTGCATAGGAAATTCATCAGTCACATCCCAAAGCAGAGATGCACGAATGCTTTGACAACACCAGCTAATTATGCAGACTAACAAATGAGGTCGTGAGTGTAGTGTACCCACACAGACACAGCACGCAGCTCTGAGAGGCAAAAACATCATCTATTAAACATGCACACAGGCAGGTTTTTTATCTGCACCTGGAATTTCATGTTCTTGGCCCAGAAATCTACCCCATTCTCAACACCTTCCATTCATTTAGCACTTCTCACCACCAGCTTCTCTGGGTTTTTGCTACACCACTAAAGAGATTTGAATTCAGATGAGTTCTTTGAGCATGCATAAGTACAGCTGAAATCTAACTGAAATCTGAAAGGCTTTTCAGAGCCAGATCTCTCCTTTTGTACAAATCAGACTGAACAAGACTTCAGGCCTGAGAGCCTCTGGATGCTGCCTGTGAGTAAACCTGGAGTCAAAAGAGGTTGATGTAACTTGTGACAAATACAGCAGCAGCCCTGGCTTTTCTGTCAGTGGAGAGAAAAGACATCCAACCTGCTACAAAGTCCTAAAGCTGTGAAAATTCCCCCCAAAAAACCATCCTGCATTTTAAAATGCCACAATAATCAGCTTTTTTCATGCTAGTCTTTTCCTTCGAGCAGAGCAGGTTATGAGCTCAAACACAAGTTGCCATCTATGTCTATACATTCTATAGATGAAGATGTGCACTCTTACAGGTTACACTTATTTAGGGTCCTGTTTCCAAGCCCAGGCTGCCTTTCCTACATCAGCACTTGTGCTTGGCCCTCAGTCTGTAACAGAGCCAATGGCACCTCTCAATAGGGTTTTTTCCTCTGCCCCAGTCTCTGTAGGTGATCAAAGCTCATCACAGGCACAGCAAGGCACAACTATAAACCCTGCCTTTTGTTGAGCCAGCCAACACAGAGTGATTTCTTGGCAGGAACAGAATTTAATATGCCTTTAAAGAAGTCATTTGCTGTGCCTGCTTTTAGCACTTACTGCAGGAGGTTCAGACACTGCATGGATAAACAATGCAGGGGAAAGAGAAGGAAAATGCACAAGCCTGAGGGGCCATTGGATGAGGGATGCCCAAAATCCCTGCCTGCTCTGCTCCCAGAGGGGAAGGAGGTGGCCAGGTGACAGTCCCCAAGGCCTGGGGGCAACTTGGGTGATGCTCTTCCTCTACACTACTTGTAGGGCCCTGAACTCTGTCATGAAATGCACTGCACATTTCAGACTGCAACATGCCAAGCCTAGCCTTGATTTCAGAGCTGAATAGTAATTATCAACGAAAATTCCACAAAAATGTTTAATCTTTATTTTGTGCCTATTTCTGTGTGCCTGCTTTCACTCACTTGATTATTCCCTGCCAGCCCCCCAGGATTCCTGAAAACCCTGGACTGACCAGCACACCTAGCCAGGCCAGTAAATCAAATATCCCATCACAGCAACAGGCCAAAAGGTCTGGTGTCCTGCCCCCGGCAAGAGCCATTTCCTGGCATTTGGAAAGGAGGAGGAGGAGGAGTGGAGAGTCTTAATGACCCCAGAGAGCCCCTCCTAAAGGTGTGGGGCTGGAAGAAGGCCTTTCCAGCTCCCACGCCACAAGTTTTTCTTGTTAAACATCACTTGATACTTTATCTTTCTCTAACTACGTGTACTTATTGCAAAAGAGTTTATTCAGGCTTTTACAGTTTTTCCTCAGTTTTAAGGAAAGGGTTTTGTCCTGAGTGCAGCAACACATTCCTGTTCATTCCAAAAGGAATAACCTGGCCTGCCACAAAGCTTCACTACCCACACACCAGGCTCTATTTGCTTCCAAGGAGCAAATCCTAGATTTCTCCCTTGTCCTGCTGCTGTCACCACCTGCAGCTCCCCACCAGCCCCTACCCCTTCCCAGCACCACGAGTGCCCACCCCAGCCCCTACATGATTGGCATTTTCTACACATGTATATGATTAGTACAGATATCACAGAATATCCAGGCTTGGAAGGGACCCACGAGGATCATCCAGAGCAACTCCTGGCCTTGCACAACCATCCCACCCTGTGCCCAGATGCTGAGCTCTGGCAGCCTTAGGGCTGTGACCACTGCCACAGGGAAGCATCCCAGATCCTCTCAGGCAGTTCCAAATCCTCCATTCCAAGCTGTCCCCTCTTCTTCCACCTTGTTCTCTGCAGAGCTGCTGATCTCCCTTCATGCCTTCCCACCCTGGCATCCCATTCCCATGCTGCCTCTGGCCTCTCCTCCACGGCTCACCTCTCCACCAGGTTCCACATGGAATCACAGCATGGTTGGGCTTGGAAGGACCTTAAAGCCCATCTTGTCCCAGTCCCTGGCAGGGACACCCTCCACTATCCCAGGCTGCTCCAAGCCCTGTCTAGCCTGGCCTTGGGCATATCCAGGGGCAGCCCCAGCTGCTCTGGGCACCCTGTGCCAGGGCCTGCCCACCCTCCCAGGGCACAATTCCTAATTCCCAATATCCCACCTAAGCCTGCCTTCCATCAGTGTGAAGCCATTCCCCCTTGTCCTGTCACTCCACGCTCACCACATCCTTCCCCCAAAGCTCTGCACCCCATTCTGTGCCCACACACCTCTGAGCCCCCCAGATATCCCCCCTCGAGCCACAGACCCCTCTCTCCCAGCCAGCCCCAGAGCTCCAGGCTCATCCCAGATCCCCCCTGATCCCAGAGCCCCGAGCCCCCCAGGCCAGCCCTATGCCACAGCCACCTCGCCCCACCTCAGCCCCCGGCGGCCGCTCCCACCCCAGCGCCCTCCCCACCTTATCCATGAGCTTCCAGCACTTCTCCACCATCTTCTTGTCCACGGCGCCGGGCTGGTGCGGCCCGAGGTGGTGGTGGTGCGGCTGGAACGCGTCCTTCATCAGCCCGATGAGCCCGCCGGGGCCCTTCTTCAGCGGCGCCGACATGGGGGCGCCCACACCCGGCCCGTGGGGCCCGTCCGGCACCGGGGCCGCGGCCCTGCAGGGGACCGGGCTGAGGGCGCTCCGGGCCGGGCCGGGCCGGGCAGGGCGGCGGCGGCGGCCGTGGGCGGTGGCGGCGGCGGCGGCGCCCGGTTCCAGCGAGGCCCCGCCCTCCTCGCCGGCTCTGATTGGCCGCCCGCCCCCCCGAGCGCCCTGCCGCGCCCCCTCCTCCGGGGTGGAGCCCGCGCTGATTGGTCGGAAAGTGACACGCATGCGCAGTGCGGGGCGTGAGGGCGGAGCGGCGGCCATGCTTGGTGCGGGCGGGGCGGGGCGGGGCGCGGTCGCCATGGGAACGCGGGGGCCGCGCTCGCCTCGCCACCCCGGCAGGGACCCGCGGCCTTCGCCGCCCTTCCCGTGCCGGCTTGCGAAACCGGATCGCTTCCCTTTTCCTGGAGACGCGTTCCCTTTTCTAAGAACGGCCCCGACGCGGGGAAGCGTCGCTGCACGCCCCCTCTCCCGCAGAGGGATGTGCCCGAGGCAGGAGCGGCACCGGCGTCGCCACGGCAGGGAGGGGATGGGAACGGGAGAGCGTCCGGTGCACCTGGCAGGTACCTGAGGCCTCTCCCCGCAAAGGTAGCGAGAGGCAGAGCCCATGGGGGTTGAGTCCCTGTTCCCGGCATCCCGGCTCCGACGGGAGAAGGAGCAGGAGCCGGGCAGTGAGAGCAGCAGGGAGAGAAAAGGGGATGGAGCAGTGAAAAGAGGACCCGGGAGAGAAAAGGGACCGGGGAGAGAAAAGGGGCTCAGAGAATGAAAGAAGGAACCAGGGAGAGAAAAAGAGATTGGGGAGAGAAGAGAACCAGGGGGTTAAAAGGAGACAAGGGAGAGAAAAGGGAACCAGAGAGTGAAAAGGGACTGGGGAGAGAAGAGGGGAGCAGGGAATCTAAAGGGAACCAAGCAGTGAGTTTGTCAGAGCTGACACCACCAAACTTTAAAAAAAATTACGACATGGGCTTGAAAGTCAGTTGAGTTCTGTTCGTTTGCTGCCTTCAGATCCTCTTTTCATCTCCTCTTCAGGCAGAAGAACACATCCTTTTGCTAAAACCAGCTGTGGCTGGTACCACAGGGGCTGTGACAGGAAACCAGGCAAAGGCAAACTGGGTTTGCCCACATCAGTTTGGGGAACACGAGCACCCCAAACTCGGGCCTGGAGGTTGGACAGCCCAGCCTCAACCTCTGGATCCAGCCTCCTCCAGGGAGCTTTGCTTCCCCTGTGGCACCCACTTGCTGAGGAGCCAAATGGACAGCACAGCAGGAAGCAGCACTAAACACAACAGGGGAGCCCAGCATGGATTGGCTATAAAACTCTCTGCCTTCATTTTATTGCCTTTGGTAAAGCTTGGTAAATATTTCTGGGACAGGCAACTCCTTGTCTGGCTTTAATTACCTGGGCAAATTTTCCTAAGGATTATATTGACCTCAAATATGTCAACGTTTATTGAGGCCGTGTTCCTGAGGCTTTTCCCATTAGGCGCTAATGCATTCTGGCTAATAGTCAAGCTGGATTGACCACCAGCAGGTGCCCTGGCCAGCTCCACGCTACCACAAGTACCTGGGGAGAGAACTGGGGAGGGCAACACTGCCTTTGTGAGAGCCAAGTACAAAAATCACCATGGCTCTGATCCAAAGAGATCAGGGAACACGCTTGAGTAATTGCATTCCTGACTATCTGCTTCTCTGGGCATGATTCACCCCAAGCTGGGGCTGTGAGGCTTCAAGCAAAGAGTGATTTTGCTTGGGACTGTTGTGACTGTCTCACTTGGGACTCCTGGGACAGATGCAGGGACCCCACACCTTGGTGCTGCTGGGGGCTCCCAGCCGAGTTTTCCCACCTCTCCCTTGACTGTTCACCCCCAACCAGCCTGCAGCTGGCCAGCCATGGTTCCTCCCGAGCTGTCAGCTCCCACAGCTTCTGGACAAGGACTTCTTGCACCCCAGCTGCCTGCACTGAGCTCAGAGGACACAGAGGCAGGGACTCCAGTGTGGCATTTCTGTTCACGCTCGAGAAGGGGCTGAGGTAAAACCTCAGCCAGAGGTTTGTGGTTCTTGGCCACATGCAAAACTCTGTGCTTGTTTTCACTCTCCCACGCTCGGCAGAGAGGTGAAATTTCCCCACTGGGATCCCCTGTGTCCCCCTCCCCCAGCACTGTCACGGCCCTGGCAGGGCAGGAATGGATGTGTCACCTGCAAGGGGAACCCTCAGGAGCAACCCTTGCTGTGGAGCACAAGGAATGCCTGCAGGAGTTTGCTCTCAGATTCCTGCAGGTGCAGTGCCCAGGGGCTCTCAGGATGGCTCTCAGCCCCCACCCTCCCAGCAGCACACCTGGAGAGCTTCCTACATCCACTGCCCAACTCCAGGCTTGGGAAGAGAGGATGGATCTGGCCCTGGGATGTGCTGCCAAGTCGCAGTGCTGTCCATAACATCACCCACACAAACAGCAGTGTGGATTTGTCCTTTAATCCCCCCAAAAAGGTGGTGCAGGAACAGGGTGGTGCTGGGTGGTGGACACTCACTGCCCACAGGTTCAGGGAGAGGAGGAGCACAGGAGAGATGTCCATGCAGGTGCAGATCTGAGCCAGCCCTCAAGTCCCCATGGTCATGGTGCAGAGGGCAGCACCTCAGCTCTCCTGGGAACTCCCAGAGCCTGGAGCTGGGCAAGGGCTTCAGTGCAATGTCCTGAGGAATCCCTGGAGGTAGCTGGGCAGGCAAAGACACAGGTCTGTGGTCAGGTTAGGAGGAGCTGCCACTGTGGTTGATAAAAGCTCTGAGCCAGCCTGAGTGAGCAGAGATGAGTCCCTGGGAGTGTCATGCTGTGAGCCAGGCATGGAGACACAGGAGCTGCGTGTGCAGGGTCCATGCTGAGCAGTGCTGAGCCCCGAGGGGCTGGATGTGGCCTGGGTGGAGGTGCTGTGTGGGAGAGCCTGTCCAGAGGCTCCTGGGCTGTTAGAATGCCTGGCACAGCTTTGTGTGCTCCTCCTGGCGCTGGCTCTGTGGGGATACAGATTGCAGGGGTCATTCTGCCTGGCCCCTGTGGCCAGGGGACCACACAGCCTCCTCCTGGCAGCACCACAGGTGCCAGGAAATGTTAGGATGGGTGGAATAGGAGGGTGGCAGCACTCAGAGCACTGCCAGGCTGTGAGCACTGTCCTGAGGAGTTACCTGTATGATCTCTAGACTGTTGGCAGCAGCCATCAGCCAGGACACAGGTCCCTTGGGTGCCACCTCAACGTCACAGAGCGCAGGGGAGCCACTTCGAGAGGGCAGGGAGGGCGTGCAGGAGCCTGAGGCAGGGTCACTGTCCTCAAAGAACTGCAGGGGGGACAGCCCGATCTGGAAGAGCAGAAGAGGAATGGACACACAGCCCCTGTGGAGGACACCCATCCCACCGTGCAGCCTCACAGCACCCCAGGGCTCCCTAGCCAGAGCAGGAGCATGCCCCCAGGACCTACCGAGTGGTAGAACTCGTCCCCAGCGGGGTCGATGACCAGCAGTGTCACCTGATCCTCCCGGGCACGGATCCTGTGCACGGTCTGCTCGTGGTCCAGCCCCTCGATGCTCTCCCCGTTCACAGCCAGCACACGGTCCCCTTCCCTCATCCCTGCCTGCTCTGCTGGCAGCCCCACATCCACATCCCACAGGAACTGGCCTGCCACAGCACAGGGAGAGGGGCAGAGGCTCGCAGAGGGGAACTGGCTCTGCTGACCCCCGTATGCAGGTGGGGACAGGTCCCATTGTAGGCAGAGCTGTCTGCTCTTCCCAATCCTCAGAAATGCCTTGCTCAGGTACAAACTGCCCCTCTCAGCCCTCTCACCTACTCCTCCCGTGCTGCAGTCATCCTCCTTGAGCAGGAACCCGTAGCCAGCAGGACCCTTCACCAGGTGCAGCTCCCGGACCTTGAAGGGGAGCCTGGAGGTGTCTGCCAAGGCAGCCGTGACCTGCAGGCCCCGCAGGCGATAGAACTCCTCCACGGCGCTGGATGCCACCAGCAGTGTCACCTTGTTGCCACTCTGCTTAAGCTGGATGGGAAGCACAGGTGCTCAGTGACATTCTCAGCCCCATCTCTCACCCCCCATGCCAGGAGCAGGCACCTTTCTGGTGAGCTGGGTGTGGGAGTAGCTCTTGACACTGTCCCCGTTCAGCTCCAGCAGCCAGCAGCCTGGTGGCACCCCTGCTCTGTCTGCTGGCCCGTCCTGCAGCACCGACAGCTGGAAGGTGCCCTTGGTGCCTGCAGGAGGAGCAGAAGGGGCACTTTGGGGTGAGTGAGGTGCTACAACAGGGAGGCTCGTGGTGGCAGCATCCTGCTTTACCTTCTGGACACGACACGCTGAAGCCAAAGCCGCTTTTGTCCCTGGTGACGTGGCAGAGGCGCGGGCGGATGTCATCCGGCAGCATCTGGGACAGGTCCCTGCCCAGGGATTTGGCTGCTTCGTAGGAGTCACCATCCAGCACCGCCAGCAGGACCTGGTTCCCACTGGCCTTGATCTTCTGCACCACCTGGAAGGACCCAGGCTGTGAACCCTGGGCAGGCACCCTCTGATGGGGTGGGATTGGGGTCCCTGGGGTCAGCAGGGCTCCTGCATCCTCTGTGCCCCTGGCTGGGGAGGACATTCCCATGGGAGTTAGGGACCCCAGGGACCCAGGCGTTCCCATGGGATGTTCCCAGCTTACCCTGAGGTGGTCCATGTGGTCCACGAAGTGGCCATTGACCTGGAGCAGGCGGTCCCCGTCCTGCAGCCCCCTGCGCTGGGCCACCCCCCCCAGCTCAATCTGCCGGATGACGTGGCCCTGGCAGCCCAGCTCCTCGTGCAGGCAGAAGCCGAAGGTCTCTGTGCTGTCCTTGGTCAGGAGGTAGAAGCGAGGCTCCCCCAAGCCCTCACCATCTGTGTGGGGGCACAGCCTGTCAGCAGAGCCCTGCAGGGATCCTCACACAAGTTCTGCACCCCATCCTGGGCTGGGGATCTGCTCATCCCTTCTGTGGTCACCTCCCACAGGTCCCCAGTGTGACAGAGAGCTCAGGACCCCAGCAGTGCCCAGGTGCCACAGCCCCCTGCAGACACAAGGACACCCAGGTGCCACAGCCCCCTGCAGACACAAGGACAC
Source organism: Haemorhous mexicanus (assembly GCF_027477595.1). Taxonomy (NCBI): domain Eukaryota; kingdom Metazoa; phylum Chordata; class Aves; order Passeriformes; family Fringillidae; genus Haemorhous; species Haemorhous mexicanus. The sequence continues at coordinate 5,902,693 of NC_082364.1, forward strand.
CCAGGTGCCACAGCCCCCTGCAGACACAAGGACACCCAGGTGCCACAGCCCCCTGCAGACACAAGGACACCCAGGTGCCACAGCCCCCTGCAGACACAAGGACACCCAGGTGCCACAGCCCCCTGCAGACTCAAGGACACCCAGGTGCCACAGCCCCCTGCAGACACAAGGACACCCAGGTGCCACAGCCCCCTGCAGACACAAGGACACCCTGGGAGATGAGGGCGTGTATTTACCCGTGTCCTCAGTCAGTGTCAAGGCTGGGTTGTCGATCCCAACTTTGGGGTTAAATTCAAATTTTCTGAAATGATAAAGGGCAGGAGAGGCCACGTTAGTGCAGGATGGCCTTGCCTCTGCCTCCCCCAGCCTTAGGGAGTTGTTCCTCCCAGAAAGGGCCAATTGAGGCCTGTGCCTCCTTCTCCTTGGGGAAAGCCAGAGGGGATTTTCCTCTTGGACCATTCCCCACACCTCTCCTGAGCCCCAGAAAGCCCCTGGTCAAGGGGAGATCAGCACTTACATGATGGACATCTTGTCTCCCTCGAGCCCTGCAGAGGGAGAGGAGAGGTCAGCACAGGAGGGGGTGGGCTGGGAGCAGACCCCACACTCTGGAGCACAGGGCTTGTCCACTCACAGGCTGAGCCTGCCAGCCAGGTGAGGGGGTTTGCCAAGCCCACACAGCCCCCAAGCCCCTCTGTCTCTCAGAAGAGGTTGTTCTTTGGCCCTGTCACACCTGTCCTCCTGCATTCCCAAGAGCAGGACCTGCTGCTCAGGTCCCATGGGCATTCACTGTGGGGGGAGAAAGCAGGGCCAAGCAGATGGGCTCAGTCCTGGGGGTTTGCAGGGCTCTTTGGTGAGGGCTGAGAAGGTTCACCAAGACCCCAGAGAGCTGCTGGAGCCAGGAGAGCGAAACAGAGACCTTCCCTGGCACACACCCCTCCCATAAAACCCCTCCACACCTCTTTGGGCACAAGGAACCCCAAACCCAGGGAGAGGGGATGCCTCCCCAGCATCCCCACAAGGAGACATTTTCCTGCATGCCTCTGGCTCCTTTCACAGGCTGCCTGGGCTCTGACATTGCCTTGCTCCACCTGGCAGCAGGGCCTGTGTGTGTGGGGAAGGGTCTCCAGAGGATTCCCCGGCACATACCTTTTGTTTGCTTCATGGCTGCAGGGATTGCCAGAGGGAGCAAGGTACAGGGTGAAGTGGCAGGGAAGTGTCCCCGCCTCTCCCAAGATGTCCCAGGTTTAATGGTTAAACAGCCTGAGTCTCGCCTGCCCTCCCAGCCCCTGGCACAGCCAGCCAGAGCTGGGAGCAGGGACCAGCACCCCGGGACACCCAGCTTGGGGACAGCTCCTGGTGGCTTCCAGGGGGACACACAGTGGGGGGAGAATGACTGGTTCAGCACTGGAGCAGAGATGGGCTGCTCCCTGCCAGTGCTGGGAGATGGGGAAAGGGAGAACCCTCCACTCCAGCTGCTCCACATTCCTCCCCAGGAAGGGCCCGAGGAGGAGATCAAGTCTTGGTACTAGTGTGCTTCAGTGGAAATAGAGAGGTGCACTTTAATGCTCCCAAAAGATTCACAGACAAGCCCCAATCCTGCTCCCTGCCCGCGCTCTGGCTGGGGTGCAGGGGCTGGCTTTCCACAAGCCCAGAAGAACAAGTCCCATTTGCTCCTGGCCTGGTTTCTGTCCCATTCCCACACTTCAGCCTCACCTGCAGATGAGGCTGAGCCCCACACACCCAGCACCTTTGACAGCACCATCCACCCAGCATCTCCAGGTGGGGAAGGGCACAGGGAATGTGCTGCTGGGCACACTCCACTGCCACACCCTGGCTGGTGGATGGGCAGCAGGTTAGAGGCTCCCATCCTGCAGTTTCCCCAGCATTTTCTTGACCTCGCTCTCGACTCGCAGGAATTTGGCTTTCCTCCAGGGATTGGCAGTCTGGCTGCGGCTGCTCTCCAGGTCCTGCAGGAGGAGGGCGAGGTGCTGCCGGACGCGCTCGCGGTCCCAGAAGGGCAGGTTCCTCTGCACCACGTTCAGGATGTGGGACCAGTAATCGGAGATGTCGGTGCCCGCTGTGAGGAAAACCAGAGCCCTGACGCCGTCCCGGTCCATGCGCAGGCTGTCGAGAGCCCTCTTGCCATCCTCGCTGATGTCGTTGAAGTAGAGACTGGGAAAGCAGCAGGAGACACCGGTGAGGGCTGAGGGGAAGGACAGAGGCACACAGGGCAGGGACGCCGCGTGGGCGAAAGGGCGGGGACGCGGCAGAGCGGACTCACTGCACTTTGTCCAGCGTCTCGTGCCTCTTGGCCACCTCCACCACGCGCAGGGCTGCCGTGTCCGTCAGGGAGTTGTAGCCCAGGTTGAGCTCCTGCAAGTGCTGGTTCTGGGCCAGGTGCTGGGCGATGGCCTCGGCGCCGGGGTCCCCCAGTGCGGTGTGCAGCAGGGACAGCTGCCGCAGCGAGCGGTTGCCGGCCAGCGCCTCGGCCAGGTAGCGAGCGCCCTGCTCGCCCACGGGGTTATTGGCCAGCCTGTGGGACACGGGAGCTCAGGGAGTGCCTGGGCATGTGGGGGACAGCGGTGGCAGTGTCATGCAGGGAGGGGGCCGTACTCACCGCAGGCTGCTCACCACACACTTGTCATGCAGGAGCAGGTCACGAATTTCCTTGCAGGCGTCGGAGCCAAGGCTGTTGAGCTGCAGACTGGTGCAGAGCAAGACACGGGGGTGACAGGAACAAAATGGCTGTTACCTGTGAGCCTGGCAGCCCTGCCCGCTCCATTTTGCCCATCACCATCCTCCCTGGGCTCCCCAAACTAGGCCACTCCAGGTTTTCTCTCCCAAAGGGAGCACAGTGACACCGCACCCCAGCATGAGCCAGCAGAGCCAGTGCCAGCAGGAGCAGGGCAAGGGGAAGGGGATGGCGGAGCCTTCAGGAGGTGGGTGAAGGTCAGAGGAGGGATCAGGGCTCCATCAAGCCCTCCTGAGCATCTGGAGGAAGGAAGTGCGGCACAGCCCAGCTGCACAGCCCGATCCATCTGTGCTGAGCATGTCTCGCCACCACCTGGGCAGCAGGAAGACCTGCAGCTCCACAAATGTTCTGGAATGTTTTGTGGGAACATCTGCACAGCCCGGACTCCCACCTCTGGGACTGCAAACTCCTCACAGAGCTAACGACATGGGGATGCCGGGTAACTTCCCGTAGGGACTCGGGTCTGCCAGGACAGCTGGCAGCTCGCCCAGCCTGTACCAGCTGCAAGGAACTTGCCAAAAATTCCTGTGGGAGGGTGAGCTGGGACTGCAAATCCCAGCATGCAGTGCCCTAGAAAGGCTGCTCAAGGAGTGTTGCATGTTGGAAGCTGTAGTTCCCTAGGAATGCACCGAGGATAAACACGCCCTTTCCTAAGTTTTCCATACCTGGGCTCCTAAAGCATCCCTTGATGGGCAGAGGTGAGAAAAAACCCAATTTCTGAGCAGTGCCCAAGGGCAGGAGGAGTTGGTACTCACTGGAGAGCTTTGCATCGCAGCAGGACAGGGAAGAGGGTCCTCAAGCTGCCGCTGTCCAGGTTGCAGGAGGTCAGGTTCAGCTCCTCCACCTCGTGACACGTGGTGCTCATGACAGACGCCAGCACAGAGCACTTGAGAGGGGTCATCTTGACGGAGGAGAGGTTGACAGCGCGGAGGGAGAGGATGGCCTCGGCCGTGAAGCGCTCGTTCTGGAACTCGTGCAGGAAGAACAGGTAGTCCATGAGCTCCGAGGGGGGCAGGCCCCTGCGGCCCTTCCTGATCACTGTCTTCTTCATGGCCTTGGCGATCTCGAAGGCTGCCAGGTTCTTGATGGAGCAGCCCAGCTGCTCCAGGATGGCGCGGTTGCGGCGGGACAGGATCCCTCCCATGAAAATGGGGAAGAGCTCGAAGACCTCATCATCTGGGGCCTCATCGGGGTGGCGCATGGGACCCTCCACGCCCAGGATGCTGGAGTTGATCTGGTCCAAGACATCATCATTGTAGTAATCCTCCTCTTTGAACAGCTCCTCTGCCATGGTGTGGGCAATGGTATCCCTGTCCTTGCCGCCCACACGGGAGAAGTAACGAGGGAAGATCTTGAGCAGGTTGAAGAGCACGGGGAGGAAGCGCAGGGGCAGCACCTTGGAGACGATGTTCACGACCACAGCCACGTCTTCGCTCACCTTCCCGAGGACCTCTGACAGCTCCTTCCCCACTCTCTGCACCAGGGTCTTCTTCTCGCCCAGCACCACGTACAGGGCTGCCAGGTACTCCTGCATGGCGGGGATGGTGAAGACAAAGGTGTGCTCCTTGCCCGGCTGCACGCACGGGCTGAGGAAGAAGCGGAAGACGTCACTGCGGAAAACCTCCAGGAGGTTGAGCTCGCTTTCAGTCTTCATCTCCACCTCGAAGCACTGCCGCAGGTCTTCCTCTGAGAAGCAGGTCTTGCGGGACATCACCCCCTTGTAAGCCAGCTTGCCCACTGTCTTGGCCACGTACTTCATCATGGAGATGTGGGTGGGGTCGGTGCTGTCCAGCACCTCCCCGCTGAAGTTGAGCCTCAGGAAGCTGGTGTAGATACCAGTGAGGGTCTGGCTGGGAGGAACCGTCCTGGTGAAGTAGAGGAAGTGCAGGGTGGTGCACACCAGCCAGCAGTAGGACGGCAAGAAGCAGGCAGCCGTTATTTGGTTGTGGCGCTCCAAGTTCCTCGACAGCATCTCCACCAGGTTCTCCTGCTCCACTGAGCGGCGGTCCTGGCTTTCCTCTCCGGAGCAGCCAGGCTGGCTGAGGCGCATCTGGAAGTAGAGCTTCTGCAGGTTGGTGTCGGAGAAGCCGCAGATCTCGGCGTAGCGCCCCACGTACTTGCCGGGGATGCGGCGCACGGCCGACGGGCGCGTGGTGACGATGATGCTGGCCTGGGGACACAAGGCTGGATGAGTCTGGGGCTGCTAGCAGGGCATAACCCACCGAGAGGTGCTCAAGGATCACCCTGTCCACAGGATGGGGTTCACAAAGGTGCTGGATCAAGCCTGGCTCAGGCAGAGGGGACAGAAGAACTTTCTCCATTCCCTCCTAGACATAAAGTCTGGAAGATCACAGCCTTCATTACCTTACCAGGCCTCCTAAAATCTGGAAGATCACAGCCTTCATTACCTTACCAGGCCTCCTAAAATCTGGAAGATCACAGCTTTCATTACCTTGCCAGGCCCCCCCAAAGATCCCACCAGTGACATGAGGCCACCTTAGCAAGTCCCTCCAGGAACAGAGGCTGCCTGCCTGCTCCCAGCCAAGCTGGACTGCAAATAATGATCACAACGGCCCTGGGACACCTCAGGGCTCACCCCCAACCTTCTCCCAGCACAAAGCAGGGCAACACCGACCTCGGGCAGGAGGTATTTCCGCAGCAGGTTGACCACGATGGCAGAGGGAGGCACGGGCTCGTTGGGGTCACAGCACAGCTCCGTGCCAGCCAGGCGGAAGTCCAGGCTGAGGCGCTCCAGGCCGTTGAGGATGAAGAGCACGCTGAGGTTGGAAGCTTCCAGCACCGGCACCACGTCCCGGAGGTGCTGGTACTTCTTGGTGATGAGGCGCCGCAGGGACACGTGGGCGTGGCTGTGGGACAGGTCCTCGCAGGAGAAGGGGATGACCAGCTGGAAGCGGGGCAGGCGGCCGTGGCACCAGTCCACCACCATCTTCTTGATGAGGGTGCTCTTGCCCGTGCCCACAGTGCCATAGAGCACCACGTTCTTCACCTGCCGCCCACAGGCGTCCACGTCGAAGAGGTTGTGGAGGCTGATAACCTTTCTAGAGGGCTGCTGGAGCTGGTTCTGGATGGTTAAATCAGGGGAAGGCTTCAGAACCTCCTCCAGGGAGCTCTCCCGGATCACTGGGTCCACGTGGACAGCATCCAGAGAGAAGGAAGGGCCAAACTGCCTCTCCTCATTGGGCTGGTGGCTGAACCACGCAGACAGGCTCTTCTGGTGCTTCTTGATGGCACCTGCAAGGAGGAAGGTGCTGGACATGACAAGGGCTGCGCCCTGGCAGGGCACTGGGGAAGTTGCCTGCCCCAAGCTACTGCAGAGAAGGGACAGCACCCAGTTATGGGGAACCCTCACACTGCCCAGGACAGCAGCTGCCCCCATCCTGCTGTGTAGGACCCTCCCTCCAGACCAGAGCTGCAAACTCACCAGAAAAGGCCACATTCCTCAGCTGGGACTGACCATGGCGAGAGGAGCTGGGTTGGGCAGGTTTCTCCTGGGAGTCTCCCCGGTAGTGAACACAGCCCCTGCAGGAGGAGGGAGAGTGTCACAGGGAGCAGCTCCAAACCCCACCTGGGGCAGGGGGGACAGATCACCAGCGAGGCTCTGGGAAGTGCTGAGAGGAGCCAGCTCACCCCTTCCTTCCCCTGCACCACGGGAGAGCACAGGGGCACGGCTGGGAGGTGAAGGCAGGTCAGCAAGCCACGGGCTGTGCATTCCCAGAAAGCCCGTGGAGAGGCAGAGGAGGTGGGCTGGAGTCAGAGCAGGCAGGGAGGTGGGTCTGGGTGTTGGTCTGGGTGGAAGCAAAGCAGTGTCCCTGGTGCCAAGGCAGCCAGCTCAGCCACCCGCGTGCGGTGACAAAGAGCCCCAGCCGTGTGACACTGACTGTACCTGGGGAGGGAGATGCTGCTTGTGCGAAGGATCCTCCTGAGGAAACACCGGCCTGCACCTCCTGGTGGGGAGGAGGAATGCACATGGTCAGGGACGGCCCTCTCCAGCCCAGTAGGGTAACCCCACCCGCTTCACACCTTGCTAGGGTGCCCCACACCCCTGCACAGCTGGGGAGGGATGTCCAGGGGGGACAGGGCTGAGTGCCAGAGACACAGAGCCCAGCTCACCTGGCACGGCAGCAGCGCACACGGACACGCTGCGGGTCCCCCTCGTTCCTGCCAGGGACCGCGGCAGCCGTGCCCAGCTGCCCCAGGGCAGGCAGCTCTGGCACTGCATGGCCCGGGACATCCTCCACCTGAAACACAGGGGTGTGTGAGGTGGGCGAGTGGCTCCGGGGGCTCAGCAGAGCACGGGGGGCTGTGGGATGTGGTGCTGCAGAGCCCTGCCCAGCCTTACCTGCCCCAGCGTGGTCCAGCCCGGCAGAACCGGCTGTGCTGGTGCTGACTCAGGCTCCCGCCCCAGCAGGGCTCAGCAGGGTGATCCTTCAGGAGCCCGGGCGGTGCTCACAGCCAACATCCTGGGAAACTGAGGCACGGGGGAGAAAGATATAAGCAAACCCCAGCCGAGAGAAGGGACGAGCCGAGTGAAAACACTCACTCACTCACTCACTCACTCACTCACTCACTCACTCACTCACTCACTCACTCCACAACCCACGCTGTTTACAATCCCTTTTTATGTGATCCAGGTGGAGAAACTGAGGCACAGGGACGGGGGCAGAGGAGCTGACCTTGAGCACAGGTGTCCCGACCGCGGTGCCTCTGCAGGAAACAAACCCACGCTGTCCCATGCCCGGTTCCCAGTCCCTCTGCTGAGCCGAGGGCCCTGAGCTGCCGTCCTGCTGCTGAGCCCTTCCAGAGACCCCTCTCGGGACCCCCGTGTCCTGGTGGCAGACGTGCCCTCGCCCCTGTGCCCTCCCGGCTCCCCGCTCCATGGCGAGGCCGTGGCGGTGCAGGGACCGGAGCCCGGGGCTGGCACCGAGCGAGGCGGCAGCGGCACCGGGCTTACCTCGTCCTGCAGGATTCCAGCCGGGAACTGCCCGTGCTCGATCTGCCGGGCCCACGGAGCGCAGCCCGGAGCTGCCCATCCGCCTCCTGCCGTGCCTGTCCCGGGCACGGCTCCGCTGCGGAGGCGGCTGCTTCGCAGGCAGAACTTCCTGCAACGCCATCCTGCCCTGTCCCGCCCCGCTCCGGCGCTGCCAGCTCCCCGAGCACGATTGGAGAGCGGCTGGAGCCCGGCAGGAACACCCGCACCCGGCTCTGCCAGCTCCCCGAGCAGGATTGGAGAGCGGCTGGAGCCCGGCAGGAACACCCGCACCCGGCTCTGCCAGCTCCCCGAGCACGATTGGAGAGCGGCTGGAGCCCGGCAGGAACACCCGCACCCGGCTCTGCCAGCTCCCCGAGCAGGATTGGAGAGCGGCTGGAGCCCGGCAGGAACACCCGCACCCCGCACGGGCTCCCAAACACGCCAAGGACTGCCGGAGCCGCGCTCTTACCAGATGTGCTGCGAGGAGGGGATGTCCTCTGGACACATCTGGCGGCTCTGCATCCCCAGCTGCTGCCCGGCTGTGCAACCGGAGCCTCTAAGGACGCGTTCTGCTGCGGAGAGGATCCCTCCCCAGCGGGGGAAGGAGCGCGGGGCTGGCTGTGCCTGTTTACACACACAAGCACGCACACCTGTACCTGCCCTCTCGCTGCCGGCAGAGCCGCTCTGACCACCCAGCAAGTGACAGCTGTGCCACCGGGGCCACACACACTCTTCTCAGTCCCTGGATGCTGTCCCGGGAAGTGCCAGCCCACCCAGGGGTGCTGGGACTGGGGGAGTCACACCTGCATATTTGCACCCCAAGCACATCCCACTCGTGCCCTCGAGGCTCTCAGGAAAGGGAGACATCCAGGCAGTACACTATAAATATAAGTTTTATTGATGTGTGAAATCCAACAAGTACAGCTGGCATCTCGGAAACACCAACACAAACCAAAGCATCTCCTCCTGCCCAACAGCTCCCGGGACCCTCTGGGCACTGGTGAGCAGCAAGCTGGCACCTGGCACCCCGTCCCTGCGGGGCACTTACCTGCGTGTGCAGCCCAGCCTGGAGAGCCCAGGGCCTCACCTCCACCCTGCCTGGTTCCTGCCAGGCTGCAGCTGTGGGCAGCAGTGCCCTGCTCCTGCTTCACAGCCTCCTCCCAGCAAGCAGAAAGACCTGGGCAAATACCCCCGGAGCAGCTGCCACAACAGAGCTGTGCCAGCAGCCTCCCTCGGCCTTTGAGCTGGTACCTGCACCTCATTTTGGCAGGCTGTCCCAGGAGGGAAGCAGCTCACACCTGTGGTGGTGTGGAAATGTGAGTTTCAATGCCTGCACTTCTCTGTGTGGTGTCCCCCTGGATCACACGTGCCCCTCACTGTCCAGCCTCATGTCCTGACATGGCAAAGCTGGAAAAGCACAGGGTCCAGTGGCAGGGACACACACGGGCTGCCCGTGGCAGAGGGACAGGACGAATGGTGTCCACACACAGTGAGAAGGAAACACTGTTTTATTGCCTGATTTGGGAGAGGGGTGAAACCCTGGGAGAAGCCCCATCCCCTCCCTGTTCTAGCCCAGTCTCCCCTCCAGCAAACCCCAGCCAGGTGATGAAGCATTTGCTCTTCTTGTGCGTGTGACAAAGGTGGCCTGGACATGCATGGAGGTGAGTGGCCATGCCCCTGCCTGCCTGCCTGCCATCAGAGCACCCGTGAGAGGCAGAACCTGACACAGCCATGGGCCAAAGGGGCTGCAGCAGTTTTTGGTGGGTTGAGGCTCAGCTGGTGTTCCCAGAGAGCCAGAGCCACAGCTTGAACCCCACCCTCATCCACTCAAAGTGCATCACAAGGGAAGGCAGGGGCAGGAGAGGAGAGGAGGTGTGGGGGAAGAAGCCTGCTCTCCTCCATCACACTCCTCGTGATTATCCGGACGCGTTCTCTCGTGGCATTCCTGCAGCCAGGAGCACCCACAGCTCCGCTTCCCTGCTCTGATAAAGTGCATCCTTGCTGCTTCCCTAGGGGCCCCCTGGAGCAGGACGGCTGCACCCCATCCCCCTGCCATGCCTGGGCAGAGAAAACCCCTCCTGCCCAGCTCCTGCAGGGCAGAGACCACCCAGGCAATAAAACCCGGGGTGCTCAGCCCAGCCCCGCCAGCCTGGGGGCTCAGTGCAAATGTTCTCCTCCTCCTCACCTTTCCCTGCACCTTCCACCATCTCTGGGGCTGTCCTTGAAGCCAAGGAAAGGACAGTGGCACCTTGGCTGAGCTCTTCAGGCAGCACCGAGGGTTCCTTTGCCCTGTGCCACATCCCTCACTCATCAGCTCCTTCATACCCACACATTCACTTGTGTCCTGCTGCCCTGGGGTCTGCCCCATCACACCCACTCCCCAGAGCCCTTGCCCAGCTCGGGGACAGCCATCCTGCAGCTCCAGGCTTTGTCCTGGCCCTCTGCCCCGCAGTGGCCACACACCTGGTGAGCTGGGACACTGCAGCTCACGGGCACAGGGGACACAGGCTGTGCTGAGCCCTCCTGGACACCCCGGGGTGCTGCCAGCTGCCCCATCCCAGGCAGGCTGGGCCCAGCAGTGGGAGCCACCTGCCCTGGCAGTGCTGCCCCGAGCTGGGGACACCTGTGCCATGGGGTTTGTGCAAGCAGCAGAGCCTGGTCAGCAAAGCCCTCCCTGTGCATGGGGGACACGGCCAGGACACTGGTGCCTGCTGGTAGCCCCTTTGCACCACACATGAGTCCATCTTGTCCTGGTCCTCCTGGGAGCCGTGGTGGCCCTGGCTGTGATGGCACAGGGCTGTCCAGGTGCACTGGGGACAGCAGCACCCCCAGGGTGCAGAAGACAGGACCCACCACGAGAGCCCCAAATGCCAGGGGAGAAGCAGGAGCTGTGCAAAGCTGCCCCACTGACACCTCCTGCATCTTGGGATCCACCCAGGGAAAAGCCTCAGCCCAGCAGAGCACAGACTAGCCCCAGCCCAAGAGCAGGACAGGAGCAGGGCGTCAGTCCCATCAGCTCCAGGGACAAGGAGATGGACAAGGGTGACAGCCCCACATCCCCCAGCTCCCTGCTCATCCGTGCACCTTGAGACAGAGCAGGCACAGGGACTGTCCCCCACTCCTCCGTGCCCCTGTGGCTGTGGTTGGCAGCACTGCAGCCCTGCAGCTGGCACAACTCCACTGCAGAGCGCAGCACTGCAGGAAGATCCAGGAGCAGAGGGGAATTTTGTAAGGGACAGTGAAAAGTCAGACCACAGCCCCTGGGGATAACTCCAAGCTCAGTGTGGAAAGTGCAGCAGGGTGGGTCCTGCTTCCAGACCCTTTGTGCAGGAGAGCCCCAGGGCCAAACATTCCTCGATGCCCTCCAGGCAGGGGAAACTCAGCTTTGCTGAGTGCCAGCATCAGTGTCAGGCCAGCCAGACTCTGCTGTGCAGCCCCAGCCCAAGCCAGCAAAACCAAAGATCAGTCTCCAGGATTCTGCTGGAATCTGGCATTTGCCCTGCAGTCCCTGGCTGCTCAGAGTGCCAGGAGCAGGATCCCCAGGCTGACCAGAACCAGGGCCAGCCTGCCAGGGTGGGGCAGGGCTGCCTCCCCCACGTCCATGCTTGCCGAAAACCCGCGGGTTCCCACAGCTGTGGGTGCCACGTGCAGCCCGGTGCCAGCAGTGCCAGCACACCCACGGAGCCTGTGCTGTGCAGGAGAGCAGGGTGCTGTGTTCCCAGCACAGCAGCATGTGCAGATGTCCCACCAGCTCTGGGCTCAGCTCAGTTCCTCTGGAGAGCCAGCAAGGTGCTGAATTGCCTTCCCTCTGCAGGGTGTGCGAGTTTGGAGCAGCCACCAGAGACAGCAAAAGGGACCTTCGGGTACCAGTCACTAAGTGCAAAGGCCTTTCCAGTGTCCGTGTCACCCACTGCAAACAAACCAGTCTGGGATCTCACCTGGTTTCCAGTTCAGGCACTGCTGGGACCCCCTTCTGCACAGTGTCACCCTGGGGGTTGGCACTGTGACAGGCCGGGTGTCCTTGGTGTCCCCTCCTGCACAGTCGGTGCTGAGCGAGGCTCGTCCGCCCTGTCCTGCTGAGACAGCCCCGGTGGAGCTGGGGGAGAGAGGTTGCAGGGGAAGGGCTCAGGGCCAGCTCTCCTTCTGCAGCAGAGCCTCCAGTGATGACACAGCTGAGCCCAGCCCTGTTTTTCAGCCTCCTGGCACGGGCAGGGTGTGGGAACCCAAATCCTCCTTGCTCCGTGCAAGGGACCAGTCACTTCTCTCCGCGTTGAATTGGTTCAGACCCTCCTGTCTCAGACCCCAGGGACAACAGGGACTGAATGTGAGACTCCCTAAGGTCTGAGAGCACTCTCCTGCTCCCACAGACCCTGGTTTGAAGATCCCATCTCTGAGGATGATGTCCCAGCAGGAGCCTGAGACAGAGCCCCAAGTCCTTCTCTGCCTGTTTGCTCCCTTTGCTGAAGACTGAGATGCAGTGGGGCTTGTGGGGAAAAAAGAAAAGAAAAAGGAAAAAAAAGAAGGAGGGTTTGCACAGAAAGGAAGGGGGGGATGCAGCAATCTCTGTGGCTACAGCGACAGGAAACTCAAGCCTTGTGCAATTCCACCTATGGCATCTTGGGGCTCTTCTCAGCACTGACTCACACGCTGCTGGCCAGGACGAGGAACGGGGCCACGGCTGCCCTTCCAACTCTACAGCTCTCTCCTCCCAGCAGAGCCCCAGCTGCTGCTCCCCTGCACGGAGCAGGCTCCTCCCAGCCATGCTGGGCCCAAACCACCTGGGCTGGACTGTCCCTGCGGTCCCCAGGGCAGCGCCAGGCAGGGACAACAAGAGGGGACCCAAGCTCTGAGGGGCTCGTCAGTCCTGGGGGGGAGAGTGGCACATGCCAGGGCTGTACAAAACGTTTTGCAATGAAGTGTGTGGAAAGGTTAAAACAGTTCCGAGATGTCTCAAAACCCTTCTCGACTGAGCCAGGCCTGGCTGGCACCTCCCAGTGCCTCCGCCACGGTCCGGGACCTGCAGGAGCACCGTGTCCATCTGCAGAACATCTCTCACAGCAGGCCAGGCCCGGGAACGGCACCGGGGCCCCACGGCCCCTTTATCTCTCAGATTTGACCTTGTACCTGAGCACCAGGTAAGCCAGGAGCCGCAGGATGACAAAGAAGATGCCCAGGATGAGGAAGTCCAGGTAGAGCTTGGCCTCCTCCACATCCAGCTCCTGCAGGATCTTGATGGGCTTTTGGAAAGGGCAGAAGTCCTCGAGGCACTCCAGGTCCTCGCGCTCCATGGCGTAGATGGTGAGGATGACCCCCTCGAAGCCATACCTAGGGCAAAGCATACCTGAGGGTCACCAGGGTCACCAGGGGAGCCCAGGACAGGAAGCTCTGGCCAGAGCTGGGGCCCCACCTGACGTAGGAGACGTAGGAGCTCCACTGCAGGTAGGTGGGGATGGTTTTGAAGCTGACAAAGAAGCCCGAGAAGAGCAGCACGGGGATGGCAGTGACGGGTCCCACAAAGGTGGCCACCTGGGGAGCAGAGGCCACTGGGGGTCACGGCCCTGCCCACCCGTGGGCAGCACTTCACCCCAAACCATCATGGGGCCCCTTGCATCTCTCCACGGAAGAGGCAAAGCCCCTGCAGACCTGCAGGGAGGTGGAAGCAGCTCCGATGAGAAGCCCGAGGGACTGGGCCACCAGGGCGGTGGCGGTGGCCAGGGCGGAGAAGAGCAGGAAGCGGGTGGCCTCGGGGGGCTGGCCCGTCATCCAGTACACGATGCTGCAGTAGGCGATGGGGCAGATCACCTGCACGGGGACAGACACAGCCCTGCTGGGCCCCGCGGCCACCCCCACCCCGCTGGGGCACCGGGGAGGGGCTGGCTGTGCCAAGGGGGGCACATCAGCATTGGGGTGGTGAGGGAATGCACGGAGAGCTCACCTGGAAGGGCACGTCTGCTGTGGTCTTTGCCAGGTAATAGGCTTTGAGGCTGTACCAGTAGTTGAGGTGTTCCCTCAGGAATACGGTCATCTCCTGGGGGACTGCAGGGAAACAGGGAGTGAGCAGCCAGCAATTCCTGCTCTGGGGTGCTCCAGCCCCTCTCACACCCACCCTGCAGGTGGGATGCAACAGGTAACCCTCTGCTTGCATCATGAGAGGGTGCCCAAACCTTCACTGGGGAAAAAAAACTATCAGTGGCTGATAGGGGGAATTTCGATGTGGAAAATTAGCTTGGGTGGGGCTTTTTACAGATTTACACACCTTTTCTCAGATTAAAAAAACATTAAAACTCCAGCATTCTGCTTTGAGCCAACAGAGGTCAAGTAGCCAGAGTATGGCCAAATAAAGGGCAAAACTGCAATACAGGCAAACACAAGGCTTTCCCCTGTTTAATTTTTTTCTCTCTTATTTTCCCTCTTTTGCCTGATCCCTCTGACTCCCCACACCCTGCCCAGCACACCCACACTGCCACGCAGCTGGAGCACCCCAGCAGCTGGGAGCAGCGAGGGGATTTTGGGGCAGGGAGCTCCTTACAGGTGAGGATGGTGGGCATGAGGGCAGCGAACATGAGGAAGAGCATGGAGAAGAAGAGGAAGCCGGTGTTGTTGAAGACCTTGCCCGCGTCGTTGCCGATGTGCAGGTAGAGCAGCCCGATGAGCACCCCGATGCAGATGTGGGACATGAAGCGCAGGTGGGTCAGCACCTGCGGGCACAGGGGGGCTCAGCAAGGCAGGGCTGCACCCCAAAAACATCCCAAGGCAGCAGAGGACAGCCCATGGAGCTCCCTGTCGCTGCCAGCCCCCAAAGAGCCCAACCCCGAGCCCTGGCCCGGCCTCACCGTGTCCCTTAGGATGCAGATGAAGGTTCTCTTGAAGAGGATGCAGAACTGAGTTGAGGTGCTGGTGGCAAATGTGTGGCTCTCGATGTGATCCACCTCCTGCAAGAGCACAGGGACGTGGGTCAGCTTCACACCGAGGGGCCCCTGCTGGCACAGGGGGCTCCTCTGAGCCCCACTCACCGTCCCACACGTTGGGCACGATGAATCTGCCTTGTCAGGGCTGCTCTTCTTCTCAGCCATGGTGCACATGCCGTTCTGGACAGCACGGAACAGGACGGGGTTGAGGTCCCCGTACTCCCCTGAGGCCACCTCAATGACTGTGGAGGAGGACAGGACCCCTGAGAGGTGCTGTGCCAACCAGCACCTAGCAGGAAGGGCACAGGCAACTCCCTTGGGCAACCCGGGCAGCCCCCAGGGCCTGGGCACTGGGTTTGGAGCTCGCCACCCTCTGCTGGGGTGGGGGCACTCACTGAAGTCAGCGGGGTTGTGGTACGTGGGGCAGTGGAGGCCAAGGCCCTTCAGGTAGGGGATGAGGTTGGTCACGACGCCCTTGAAGATGCACTGGCCCTGGCTCAGGATGTAGAGCTGCAAGAGAAAACCAGGATGTGGCAGGTGCAGGGCAGCCAGGGCACTGTCACCCACCCTGCCCACCTCCCTGGCCCAGGGTGACACAGGCCACCCTTGCCAGACCCCAGCCACACAAGCCCCAGGACAAATGCCTGCAGCCCACCCCTCCCATGGCCTCTCTCCTGGCTCTTGGGGCCAGAGGGATGCTGTCCCAGGCCAAACCTTGTCAAACATCTCGAAGAGCTTGGCGCTGGGCTGGTGGATGGTGCAGATGATGGTGCGCCCACCCTGAGCCAGGGAGCGCATCAGGGACACCACCTGGAAGCAGGAGGCACTGTCCAGACCACTGTGGCCACGCAGGAGAGGGTGGAGGAGAGAGAGACAGCAGAGAGAGAAGGGGAGAGGTGAGAGGGGGACAAGAACATCCTAAAGATGCCCCCCCCTTGTGGGCACCCTCCCCTCAGATCCATGCAGGAGAGCATCAGCCCCAGGGGCACGGCCCCATCCTGTGCCCAGGTGGGCACCAGAGGGCACTGGCCATGCCAGCAGGGGCAGCCCAGCTGGGCAGGCAGGGCTGGGAGCCCCTGTGGGCTCACCTGGTGGGCTCATCGAAGAACATGACGGGTGGGTTGTTGACCAGCTCCAGGGCGATGGCCAGGCGCTTGCGCTGCCCCCCCGACAGGGAGCTGGTGCGGGTGTAGGAGCACTCCAGCAGCCCCAGGGCCGTCAGGATCTCGTTCACCTGTCACACAGCCAAGGGTTTCCATGGGCTTTCAACCCAGCCCCGCACCCTCCCTTCACCCTTGCCATCCCCTGCTCCCCTTGTCCCCATCCTGGGGAGAGCTGAGGGGGTCTGGGCCCACCCTCCTCAGCCCTTACCAGCTCCTTCTTCACCTCCTGCTTCTCGCTCAGCTTCAGGTTAGCCGAGACCTGCAGGGAGAGGATGGCCATGGAGACAGGACTGTCAGATGTAGGGAACAGAGCTGGCTGCACCATGGCTCCAGCCCTGTCTGCTCAGCACGGAGGGAGCACGCACAGCAGGATTTTGTTCCCACATCCCAGAGCCCTTGGAAATGCCCAATGCCAGAGCGGGCTCAGTGCCCACAAGGAGACAGCCCACGGGATGTCCCCAGAGCTCACCATCATGGCCTCGAGCACAGTGAGGTGTGGCAGCAGCATGTCATCCTGCATGATGTAGCAGGACATCTTGCGGAAGGTGCGCAGGTCCCGCGGCCGCCCGTTCACCAGGATCTGCCCCTTCATGCCAGTCTCCCTGCAGGAAGGAGGGGTGGGGGATCCAGCACAGCCCTGCACCCCCAGCCCCTCTGGGCCCCCCCAGGCTCACCTGTAGCCAGCCAGGATGTTCATTAGTGTGGATTTCCCAGCTCCCGAGGGGCCCATGATGCCAATGAGCTCCTGCTGGCAGAACTTCCCTGACAGGCATTTGAGGAGAGTCTTGTACCCTGCAGGGAGAGAGCAGCTGGGGTTTGGCCTCCCAGGGCAGCGGTGCTGCAGGCACTGCCGTGCCAGCCCAGCTCCTGGGGCACCTCAGGACCTCTGTGTGCCATGCCAGGGGCTGCGTGTGCTCCATCAGCACCCCCAGGGCTATGGCCACAGCAGCTGCCACCTCCAGCACGATCCCTGCCCCTGGTCCTTGGCTGATCCCACGGATTCCCAGCGCTGAAGAAGCTCCTGACCTGGATCACAGCAAAGAGCAGGGAAATCCCCGGGTCAGGCCACAGAGCTGCTGAGGGAGATTACCAGGCAGCTCCTGGGCCTGTCTTCACATGCTGATCCCGAAGGCCAGGGGGAAGGGCCAGCGCCGAGCAGGGCAGCAGGGGGCAGGCAGAATTCCCGATCCGGCTGTTGCCTTCATTGGCATTCACGCTGTGGCACCCGGCAGCAGCCGCTGCTAATCAGACCTGGAATTATCTCTGCTTTAAACGCGGCTGATTAGCATTTTCTGGCAGAAGGAACATGATGTGTCGGGAGTAAGGAACAAGCACAGCCTCAGGCTCTCAGGAGCTGCCCCTGAAATGGAGCCCTGGCTGGACAGGAATTGGTTTTGGGGGTGATAACCCCATGGAGCGAGCCTGAGCATCCCTCTGATGGAACTGTGTCCCCTCTGTGCCCCACGGGGACAGCCGCTGTGGGGCAAGGGCAACAAACCCAAGCTGGGCCAAGCCCAGGGACAGAGCAGTGACAGTCCCACCTCGCTGGGAGTCCTGTGGCTTCTCCATCCCCCGGGAAGGTCATCCAGCCCCCCGTTCCTCCTCCGTATGCCTCGGGGTCAGGACCCCGCAGCAGGAGAGGGTCCCGCGGGCAGAGGGGCTGCCAGGGGAGGGCGGGGGGCTGCGCAGGGTGGCCAGGGGCGAGCAGGGCCAGCAGCACCCCCCCGGCAGCGCGCACGGCTCCGCACCGCGCATGCTGCTCACGTCGGCGCCACTGCAGCTTGCGCAGCGGTTACTCACGTTCATTGACTGCCAGTAACCTCCTGCTCGGCACAGCGGGCCAGCCGGGGCTGGGGGCTGTGGCCAAAGCCACCGCCACCCCCGCCAGCCCCGCCAGTCCTGCCTGAGCGAGGGGAGAAAAGCCCCCCTCGCACCGCCATCCCAGGGACCCCGCGACCCCTGGGCTTGCTCCCACCTGGCCCAGCTGCCCGAGCCTGCCCCCCTCCCTCCCTCCCTCCCTGCAGGGCACTGGCCCGCTGGCAAGCAGCCGGTTCCCTCCTGGGTGCTACAGCACAATCCGCCCTGGCGAGCCCGCGGCTGTGCCATGGATCCTTCTGGGATGCTTCCTCAGCATCCCGGGTAAACAGGGAGGCATCTTCCCGGCAGGTGTCAGGGCTGCTCCCGGGGTGTTTCAGAGCCTCGGATTCCCGAGCTGCACAGCCTGGGGACGGGGCAGAGCCCCTCGGGCACTCCTGGCTGGCAGAGCCCCTCACCAAGCCCTGTGATCCCGGTCCCCGCTCGTCCCTGCCTGCCTTCAGCTTCTACAGATCAGCTCACCCTCCATCTTATCGGGCTGCCTGATTGGCATCCCATTAACTGAGAGCGCTAATTAAAGCAGACTACCACCCACCAGCCGCCATCTGCCTCCCCTCTCCCCTCCCTGAGCTCTCGGCCAGAGTCTCACCCAGGGAAGGGGGCCACGGCCTGGGCTGCCCAGGGAGAGGAAATCCCCCACAAACCACACCTTCTCCTTGCCAGGCTCGGAGCTGAGCCACTCCTGGGTGTCCTGCTGCATCCCACACAGCCATCACACCCCAAAAAGCAGTGCTGGGGACACCCATCCCATCCATCATACCCCGAACAGCAGTGCTAGAGAAACCCTCCCCACCCCATCCCATCGCATCCCACCCCTCCCGGCTGGCCCAGGGTGTCTGCCCAGGCCAGAGGTTTCCCTGGAGTGCTCTCTGCCTTCCCCTGGCATTGCCCAGCACAGGCAGGCAGCAGCTGCTGCGGGACACGAGCCTTTGCCTCCTCCTCCCAGAGCAAACACCGAGGCACAAAGAGCCCCTGGCACTCGGACAGAGCAGGGTGAGGTCATGGCATGCAGGACGGGAACGGGGTGGGAGAGCCCTGCAGGTCCCCTCCCCTCCCTGCCCTTCCCCACCCGCCAGCTCCTACCTCTCTTCCTCCACCAGGACCCCTCCCGCACGGAGTAGGACAGGTCGATGAACTCGATGTTGACGGCCGAGCGCTTCGGGAGGTGGGAAAACCTCTGGGCCTCTGTGATGTGGTTCTCCACCTTCTTCAAGTGGGTGGTGAGCAGCGGGGCGTCGGGAGGGCCGGCGTGGCACACCGTGTCCTCCAGGGCGATGGAGACGCAGGCGGGATCCATGCCCTTCTCCGCCATCCCGCCGCTCTGTGGGGAGCGCACGGGGATGGGCTCGCAGCGGGCTCCCTCTTCCAGGCACTGCAGGGACCAGCCCACAGCGAGTCCTGTCCCTGCTGCTCCTGCTGGCTCCGGGCCTCGCTGTCCCCTCCGCCCAGCTGGGGCCAGCAGCCACATCTGGCTGCGAGATGGAGCCGGCCGAGCCTGCGCCCAGGGGCTCAGGGCGAGGAGCAGCAGGATTTTGTTCAGCTCCTCAGTCAATAATTCATGCATCTCCTGCAGCTCGGTCGGGCTCTGCTGCTGAAGCTGCTCCCCCAGCCCCGGGGACCCTGTCCCGGTCCCACCTGTCCCGTGGGTGCAGGATGGGAGGTGGGAGAGCTGATGTCCTGCCCTGTGCCTGGATGTCCCCAAGGACTCACCAGGAACCGGCCCTGCCCTGGCCTTGGGGAGCACAGGTATGAAATCCTGAACAGCTGGTTCGGGACAGGATGATCCCAGCTGGTTTCCTGGACAAAGCACGCCATGCTCCTGGGGCAGAGCACTCCTGGGTGCATCAGACCCTCAGACAGTGCCTGGGGTCCCCCTGGGCTTGCTGGGAGAGCCTTAACAGAACAGGGAGGGGGCCCTGCTGCTGCCATTCCTTCTCTGCCTTCCTCGGCTCGTCATTTCACCTTCCGGGCTCTTCCAGCACAGCCTCCGAGGCCAGGCCAGCGCCGAGCTGGGGCCATGACGCTGATACACCTGCCCCAGCCCTGCCCTGCCCGCAGTGCTCCACAGCCGGCTGCAGCACGGCCGAGCTCCGCGGGTCTCCGCTCGGCTCGGGGGCTCTGCGGGGCTGGGGGATGCTGAGCGGGCAGGGTGGGGAGCGCGGCTCTCCGAGGCTGCCAGGGGGTCGGGGATCCCCCCGGCAGCAGGAAAAGGAGCTCGGGCTGTGCCGGAGCGGGCTGTGCCCTGCACCCGTCTCGCCTCCCAGCCTGGGGTCTCAGCGCCTCTCTAACCTACATTCAGCGGGGCTGCGGGCAGCGGCTCGCTGCGGCTGCAGCGCACACACGCGGCCCCTGCGAGGGGCGCCGGCAGCTGGGGGAGATCCCCCCAGCCCAGCCCTGCTGCAGGCAGACCCCGCTCAGGGCTGGAAGGAAGCCAGCCCAGCCCCGGGGAAGGAGGGGTGGGGGCTCCCAGCCCGCGGGTCCCCTCCCAACACCAGCGGGGTGCAGGAACGGGGGGTTCGGGGGTGCTGGTGGGGGGCAGCGGGCTCGAAGCGCCCTCGGGCTCACCTTGACTCCTCCGGCTGGGCGTTCACGAAGCGCTAAATCCTGCAAGCGGCTCTCCGCGGCTTAGTCCAGCCCCGAGGCGCGGGGTGGGGACGGGAAGGCTTTGCCCGAGGATGCTCTTCCTTCATCCCCGCTCCCCGCCGGCCCCCTCCATCCCCAGTCCCCCCCTCCAGGCCCCGGGGAGGCTCCCGGCTCTCCCGCAGGCTCACCTGGCAGGGTGCGGGGCGGCGGCTCCGCTCCCGCAGCGCCCCCGCCTCGCCTCCTCCGCAGACAAAGGGGCGATGCCCGGGGGGCCCGGCCGGGCGGGGGGCGGCTCGGTTCGGCTCGGTTCGGCTCGGTTCGGCGCGGCTGCGGTGCTCAGCGGCGGGAGCCGGGCTGGGCGCTGCCCCCGCGGGTGCCCGGCCCGGGTCTCCTCCCCATCCCTCCGCGGGGCTGGGTGGGCAGGGCGGGCGGGGGGCGCTCCGGCCCCGGCCCTGCAGTGGCTAGCAGAAGCCCCGCAGTGGCTAGCGGTAGCTCCGCAGTGGCCAGCAGCCCCCCGGGCCGGGCTGCTCGGGGGCGCCCCTCTCCGCCAGCCCCGTGGCCGGTGCTGCCGGGCGGGGAGCAGGATGGGCGGCAGGATGGATGGATGGGCTGCCCGGGCGGGCAGCGCTGCCAGGCAGCGAAAAATCCTCTTAAAGGGACCGGCCCTATTTCCTCTCGCCGCCTGCCAGCAGGCCCTGAGCATCCCTGAGCACACGGCCGGGGTTTGCCAGCCCTGCCTCCGCACCCCCTGCACCCCAGGGCTGCCTCTGGGGCACAGCCCCCGCACTGCCCCCTCAGCCCAAACCCCCTGAGGGAGCCCAACACACCCTAAAGCTGCTCCTGCCCCCCTCAGCCCAGCACAGACCCCTGTGCAGAGCCCCCAGCACGGGCACGGTGGGCACCAGGGCTGCCATGGCTTGGCACAGCCAGAGGGGTGACAGCTGCTCACAGAGGGTGGTGGCAGGGGGTGTCCCTCCGGGGTTTTACCCCCAGCAGACCCTCCCTGGTGCAGCTCATCCTGCAGGATCCCCCTGCACCTCCCCAGCACCACGCCTGGCTCCCTCCTCGCTGTTACTCACACCTCTCACCCACCACAGCAGTTAAACACCAGAGACATATGGAAATGAGTGGCACCAGCAAGAGTATTAATTAAAAAACCATCTGTTGAGCCAAGGAGAGCTTTCCCCACCCCCTGCCAGCTTAGGGCTGGGACAGAGCTCAGGGCAGGATCCAGGCAGGGGACACCAGGGGAGGGCACGAGGAGTTATCCATGGAGCCAAGCTCCTGTGGAGGTCTTAAGCCATCCTGTCCTGGAGCAAAAGGCACTTGGGACTCGCCCAGTTCTCTCTGCCTCCCAGCCCTGGAGCACTCCCCGTGTGCTGATCCCAGCCCAAGCCTGCTCTGGGCAGTGCCACAGCCTTTCCTCCCTGCAGGGAACGGCCTGGGAATGAAACCCCTAAACCCCTAACCCCCTTTCTGCTCAGCTGGGCCCAAGCTGTGGCCATGAAGCCCCCAGCGGCTGCTGGGGAGTCATTTCAAGGTGGGAGGAAGCAGGGATGTCCCCAGTGCCATGGGGACATTCACATCCCTCTAATCCCCAGCTGGGACCTTCCTAAAGTGGCCTTGTCCATAGCTGTGTCCCCACTCAGGACAGTGACAGGGGAGCCTGTCCTGGTTCTGTCATCTGTGTTCAGGGCTGCAGGGACAGAGCAGGCAGCAGAACCTCTTTGCATGACAGGAAAACCTGTGGGATTCCCTTCCAATATATTTTTAATGACCCCTGGCTGGTCCTCCAGCACCCTCAGCTGTGCCATCACTGGTGCTGCTGACCACCCTCTCCTTCCCTGGGGGAATAAAGCTGCTTCCTAAGGAGCCAGAGATGTCCCCAAGGGACACAAGGCTGTTCCTGGCTGGAGTCACATCTCCCCCTTTGTGGCCCCAAGCTGCTGGGAGGAGAAGCCCCTGTGGAAAGGGGTCTCAGGGCAGGACCACAGACCCCCTGGAAGGAGCAGGAGCAGCAGGCAGTGCATGGAGCAGCCTGTAGGAAAGATTTTCCACCTGGGAGATGAGACCTTTGCCCACTCTGCCCTCCCAGGGAGGCTGCAGGGCAGTTTGGCTCCTCAGCAGTGGGTGCTGCAGCCCTGGCCAGGCTGCTCTGTCCCTGCCATGGGGACAGGAGGCAGATGCCACACTCCTGCTGACCCCAGCGAGCTCAGGGGGCAGCTCCACCTCCCACCTCAGGGCCTGGAATTCCCTGACACGGAGAGATCACAACGTGCAGAACTGAAGGACAGGTATTTTGCACCAGGCACAGGCACAGGGGCTGCCTCCCCCCTAACAGGGGCTCTGAGCCTCCTCTGGGAAGCAGCCAGGAAAATGGATGATGACACCCCTGTCCCCAGGAAACAGTCCCAGATCCCAGCACCTGCTGCTCCCAGAGCATCCCCTGGCCCTGGAGAGTCTGGGATGAGCCACCCTGCAAGAGTGAGCCCAGAACATCTCAGATGGCAGCCTCGGGACAGACAGAGCTCATGGAAGGAGCACAGCAATGGAGACAGTGGTGAAGGGAAGCAGGAGCCAGGGTGGAAGCCTCCCTCAGCACGGGGCCAGTGGCCACAGCCCCGGGTGGCCCAGCTCTACCTGGAAGAACCTGAGGAGAGCAAAGACAGGATTTTGAGCTGTTTGCAGCTCCCATCTCCCAGCGCCAGCCCTCCCCTCAGAGCAGTGACCCTCAGCCGGGCAGTGCCACCCCCAGGGCTCACCGCAGGGCACGTGGCAGTCGCACTCGCAGATGTCACAGCGCTGGAACCAGCGGGGCCAGCCCGACAGCTTGGTGACACAGCCCGAGATCTTGATGCAGCCGCGGTTGGGGGAGGCTCCCAGGTGTGCCTGGCTGCCGCAGGACGAGGAGCACCTGCCCGTGAGGTCCCGCTCGCTGATCTCGATGCGGCCCCGCAGGCAGATCCCTGCGGGGGCAGAGCCCATCACGGGGGGCTCACCTGGAGCCCTCCGGGGCAATGAGGGCTTGGGGACGTGCTGGCACCCGCCCGGGCTACTCACGGAGGCAGGAGGGCTTGGGGCTCCACCGGCCGTCGGACTGGCAGGCGCTGGCGGGGTCCCCCAGCAGCACGAAGCCGGGCCGGCAGCTGTAGCGCACCACGGAGCCCACCCACCAATCGTTCCCGTGCACCACCGAGTTAAAATCCGCCTCGGGCCGCCCGCAGTTCACTGCGGACAGGGATGCAGCCGGGGCTGGCAGGCTGCTGGCCGCGGGGACAGCCGCAGGGGTCACCAGACAGGGCTGTGCGTGTCCCCAGGCTGCTGGAGGCGCTCACACCGAGTGTGGCACAAAGCCCTGCAGCATCCCCAGGGATCCCCCGGCCTTCCCCCGGGTTTACCTCTGCAGAAGGATTTGTAGCCCAGCCAGCAGCAGCTGCCGTTCCCACACTGGCTCCTCTTCAGCTCCTTGTGCCTCCCCTTGCAGCCCCCCAGGCAGATGGGGGCCGTGCCAGACCAGTACGTGTCCAGGTCTCCTGGGGCCACCGGGGACAAGGACACCATCGCCAGCCCTTGCCCAGCCCTCAGAGCCCCACAAAGGTCCATCCCAGCCCTCCCCAACCCTTGCTGTGAGTGCAGCCACTCAGACTTGGCTCCCACATCCCCTGGGCCAAGCCCTGGTCTTGCTCCTTACTGGGCAGGACTGGTGCCAGCACTGGGGCACCCCAAAAACCCCCTCATTCCCCAAGCCCCTGTTACCTTCTGGGTCCTGGCAGGAGGTGAGCGTGGCCAGCACGGTGAGGAAGAGGAAGCCCAGGGCCATCATCTGCCTCCTCCCCTCGCCCCTCCAACCCCAGAGCCCTCTCTGCTCACCCAGGAGAAAGTGAACTTGGTTTGCACACACCCCCCAGGCCCGGGGATGCCGCAGGACGGGGGGAAGGGAGGAGACATTGCCTTTAATGCCAATCCTCTCCCCAGCAGATAATCCCTGGCAGATGACCCTGCCTGAGGCAGTGTTTAAAGGGACACTCGCAGCACCCAGCCCCAAACCCAGCAGCAGCAGCAGCAGCAGGGCCCTGCCAGTGGAGCTGCAAACAGGGCCAGGCTGGCAGTGCTGCGAGTGCAAACCTGGCACGGGGCCCTGCTCTCGAGGGCAGCTCAGCCCAGCCCTGCCAAGGCAGGAGCCAGGCAGGGATGGGAAGGCTGGGCAAGGCAAGTGCCCAGGGATGCTCTGCCTGGAGCAAGGAGCATCCCCCAGCAGCGTGTGCTCTCAGGGACAGCTCCTGCCTCTCCCAGAGGTGCTGGGATCAAGGGGTTTCCCCCAACACCCCGGAATTCCAGCAGCTTTTGCTCAGCTGCTTGAGAGGGAGCAGTGGGGAAAAGTCAGTGCCCAGCCAAGAGCAGCACTGCGTCCCCCATGGCACATCCCCTGCACACACAGGGCAGGGAGGGCACTCCCAGGACCCCAAATTCACAGTCCTAGTCCAGTCACTCAACAAAGGATGAGCTGGCTCTGCTCACTAGCCCAGGCTACTCCCTGTATTCAAACAAGGCCTGAGCAGGCAGCAGAGAGCCCTGGGGGAGGCAGCAGAACTCAGCCCCACAGCAGGAACACGAGTGCCAGAGCTAAACCCGGCCTTGCAGTGCCACCTCTGGGGAGCAGCACACTCCAGTGCCAGCTGCACAGCACCAGGAGAGCCTGGCAGCTCCTCAGTGCCCACCTCCCACCCTGCACCATCCCAGTGCCATCCTCCCAGCACAGCACAGCACGCCTGGCAGGGGTAGGGCTGAGCAGAAAAACACCAGACACTGCTGGGCCTGGCAGCCTGAGGTTTATTTGTCTTGCCAAAGTACACTCTGCCCAACCAGGAGCCCAAACCCCAATGTGGGGAGGACACCCAGGGGATGCCAAAAGCAGCAAGAAGCTCCCACTGTCCCAGTGCTGCACTGGCCTGCAGGGGACAGCAGCTGCAGCACTGTCCTCCCAGAGAGCAGCGCTGGTTATGGGATCAGCGAGGCACACACCACCAGCAGCAGCAGGTGAGACAGGAAATGTGTGCAGAAGTGCTGATGAAGGCATGATGCCCCCTGGAGAAGGCATGGATGGGGCAGGACAGGAATGCCAAGGGCCACACATGTCCCAGGGAACAGGCTTCAGCACCAGAGTGTGCTCCACACACCATCCTGCCTGGGCAACAGGCTCAGAAGGGCACAGCTGGTGACCATTCCACCCTGCCAGGCCTAGGCCAGACCTCCCAGAAGGGTGGGAGAAGCTTGACAGGCCCCAGGCCCCAAAAGGAGGGGGCAGACAGCTCCTTCCAACTCAGATCACTTAATTCACACCTGGGGGATCTGTCCCTCCCCTCTCCCCACACTGACCAGAACCAGCAGCCAGCCAGGCTGGGCTGAAGACAGGCCCAGCCTCTCCCCAAGCACTCCTCCAGCAGCAGATCCCCAGGAGGCTGAAGCTCTCCTGCTGCAGAGGGGCAGCCCCTCACAGGACCTGGATGCCCAGCAGCCCCTCACAGGATCTGGATGCCCAGCTCCTCAGCTGTTTTCTGCAGCCTGTCCATGACGTTCTCCTCCAGCTCCAGAGCTGGGGCTGCTGTGCCCTGCTGCTCTGAGGCTGAGCTGGCCAGCACGTAATAGACAGTCTCACTCTGGCCCTGCTCGTTGGTCCTGCTCACCACACGGATGATGGGGCCGCTGCTGCTGCTGCTGCTGGCTCCTTGCTGTGAGGAGGAGGCAGCTCCTGGGAAGGGGCTGGGTCGTGCTGGCTCAGGGCTGGGAGCAGAGCACAGGGCTGGCAGCACAGGGAGCTCTGATGTGCTGTTCTCTGCTGGGGGCTCCAGAAGGATGCCCTGCAGGCTGCCCTCGCCCTCAGGCAGCACCACGCACTCGCTGGAGCCATCCAGAGCCTCCCCACACTTCTCCCTGTCCTTGAGCAGCTGCTCTGTGAGCTCCACGCTCTCGTAGCGCACCAGCTGCAGCCTCATGTAGCCGTCCTCGTGCTCCCTGTACCTGGGCACAGACAGGACGGGTCAGCCAGGCACACTCCCCTTCCCAGGAGATGGGCAACAGCCAGGGAAAGGGCACAACAGCCAAGGTTCAATCCCCGTGCTGCACAGATGGTGTTTCAGCCTCTACTCCCAAAGGCACACCTGTGTGGCAGCTTCTGAGCTCTGGGCCAGGCTCAATCCCCTCCCCAGCCCATCTCCTTCCACTACTCTGTTTCACTGGGACTATTTCAAGTCCATCCTCTTCCCCTCCCAGCTTTCAGGCTCTGGAAACCCTCTGGAGTTTCCTCCAAAGAAAGCAGAAGCATCTGTCCCAAGACTGATCTCTCTAGAGGGGAACACCTGGACCTGGCCCAGAAGTGTCTCAGCAGAGGCTGCAGTGATGGCACCACTGCCCTGGAGCTGCCAGCCAGCACTGCTCAGATCCCACCGAACATTTACTGCCCACTGGGGAACAGGTCTTGAACACATTTACAGACATCAGAGCCCAGCACTGCCAGCACAACGCAGGATGCACTGGAGAGGAGGCACTGAGGAGCTGAAGGTGAGCAGTACCTGAAGCGAGGATGTCCTGAGGGCCATTTGAACTGGTGCTTCTTCCTGAGGTGCACAGTGAGGTTGTTGCCCCGTGTGAAGCACTTGTCACACACGTGGCACTTGTACCGGGGCTCGGAGTCACCCTGAGGGACACAGAGAGCGACGTCAGCACCTCACCAGGGCGCAGGGAAGGAGACAGAAAGCTCTCTGAGAAGACTGACATGGAGCATCACGAGCAATGCAAGCTCTGCTGCTCTCCCACCTCGTGGACCTTCCTGTAGTGCAGTTTGATGGAGGACAGGGAGCGTGCAGAGAAGCTGCAGGTCTCAAACTCGCAGCGATACGCCGGCACCTCGCTGTGTGTCTCCAGGTGCTTCCGCAGGTCAATGAGGTTCTTGCAGCTGGAAGCACAAGGTGAGGGAACTGAGCTGCAGCACACACACACACAGAGGCCTCTGGGAGGTCTGGGGAGGGGGCCAGCCCTGGCCCTCACCTGTAGTCACAGTAGTCACACTTGAAGGGGCGCTCCTCGCTGTGCCGGAAGCGGATGTGGCTGCGCAGCGAGGAGGGCACCGGGCAGGTCATGTCACACAGGGGGCACTTGTAGTGGTTCACTGGGCCAAAAACGGGGAGAGATGTCAGCCCAGAGAAGGGCAGAGCACACCCAGGAGGCTGAGCTGGGAGCAGGGCCCTTCACTCACTCACTCACTCACTCACTCACCGTGGTTCCTCATGTGGTCGCGGAGCAGCCTCTCGGTGGCGAACCTCTTGGAGCAGTGGGAGCACTGAAACCTCTGCTCTGCACCAGGGGGCAGGGAGGGCACAGGGGAGATCAGGGCAGGAGAACAGCACAGGGAGCAGTGAGGAGAGGTGTTCCAGGGGGCTGGAAACCCTGGTGTGCAGCCCTGGGTCCCTACAGGAGGAACAGCCTCCATCCTGCCTCTGTCAGGAGACACTTCCCAGGGGACACGGCCTCGAGCTGGGCCAGGGGAGGTTCAGGTGGGACTTCAGGAGGAATTTCTTCATGGGAAGGGTGATCAGATGCTGGAAGGGGCTGCCCAGGGAGGTGGGAGAGTCCCTCCCCCTGGCTGGCTGACAAGGTGAGGCTCAATCCCAGGCTGCACTCAATCTCAGAGGTCTTTTCCCATCGAAATGATTCTGTGGCTGCCATCACTCAGCAGCCAAGCCAGGCTGTTCCAAGCACCCCCTGCCCTTGGCTCACAGGGTACAGGCACCTCCAGCCACCCCAACCCCCCAGGCCAGCCCTCCCCAGCCCCTCCCTGGCCCAGGGCTTACGCTCCAGGGCGGTCTGGCGGCGGATGTGGTCGAAGAACTTGGTGTTGTTGGCAAACATCCCCCCACAGGTGGGACAGGCCACCACCTTCTCCTGCGTGTGGCTGCGCAGGTGCTCCCGCAGCTTGCAGCGGCCCTTGAAGCTGCAGTTGCAGTCTGGGGAGGGACAGAACAGCTGAGAGCCCTCCCAAGGGACAGAGCCTCACTGAACAGCAGCTTCCTCGTCCTGTTTGGGCCAGCAAGGCTCCAAAACCCCCGCAGAGCAGGGTGAGATCAGCACAGTGAGATCCCAGTGTGGTACCGGGTCTAGCACAGTACAAACAGTGTGCCCCCCCCCAAGCAGATAAGGCAATTGCACAAACACAGGAGAAATTAATGAAAGCAATAAAAATATAAATAAATCAGCTGTAGCCTTTTCTCCAAGGAACTGATTACACATAAATAGGAAGTTCAGTACTGAGCACTCAGCTGAGGGAACTTCTGCAGGAATATTTCATGGTCAGACCCATGAAATTTGAAAACCTACTTTTGAAGGCCAAGGGGCTCTCTGAAACCTGTTCCCATGTTTGCCACCCAGCCCGAAGCTCTGAGGAGAGGCCCTGCAGGCTCCCACAAACCTTTCCAGCCACAGAGCAGCACGTGGTTCTCCTTCCCTGCTGCCTTGTACTCGGAGCAGAAGCTGTGATCCTCCACGTGCCGGAAGAACCACTCGGGGTTGTCAAACGACCTCTGAGGGGACAAGGACACACAGGGCAGGGTGAGAGAGACCAGAACAAGCCCAGATGCTCCCACAGAGCTCCAGACAGAGCCAGCAGCTGTGCAGCACAGCAGCAGAGATGATATTTTTGTCCCAAAGAGGGGAGAGAATGATGCATCTGACTCCACCTTATCAGAAGGCCAATTAATTACTTCATTATACTATATTATTCTATATTACATTACATCTAAACTGAATCTGCCAAGCACTCAACTGCACAGAACTGCCCAGAATCTCATGATTGTCAGCCCACAGTCCCAACACACACACACACACTTGGCCAAGGAAACAAAACCCCATCACTGTGGGTGAACAATCTCCACACTGCATTCTGCTTTGGCACACCACAGGCACGGCAAATGATAAGACTTGTTTTGATCATTCTCTGAGGTTCAGAGAATGTGAAACCTAGAAATATCCTTGGGAAGGACTGTGCCTTGCTTTTCACTGTGAAGAGAAACGTGGTAACATGTCAGGGTCACATTTTCTGAACAATCCCAATCCCTTCACCAAGATTTCTTCTCCTGGGAAGCTGAGAAGCCTCAGAGAAAAATGAAAACAAGAATTATCTGATTGCTTCTCCTGTGTTTGGCTGCTTTGGAATGTGGTTTGGAGATTGTTTACCAACTGGTCATGGTTTGATTGGTTTCATGGGAATTGTTTTGGCCAATCTCCATCAGCTGTGTTGGACTCTGAGGAGTCAGTCACGAATTTTTTATATTATTCATTCTTGTTAAGCCTTCTGTCTGTATCCTTCTCTTTCTTTGGTATAGTTTTAGACTAGCATTCTGGAATGGAATGGAATAATAAATCAGCCTTCTGGGAACATGGAGTCAGATTCTCTCACCTCCCACCTCCCCTTTCCCAGGGAGCTCTCACCTCGCAGTACTCCCAGAGGCACAGGAAGCTCTCCTGGATCTCAGGGATGATGTTGTGGCTCTGGAAGTCCAGCTGGCAGGGGCTGAGCTCTGCCTGGCTCTGCAGGGCCCTCAGCCCCCACTGCTTCAGCTTGGTGTGGTAGCAGTGGAAGTAGACGTGGCGCACCAGCTCGGCCGGGCTCGCCAGGGAGCAGAAGCCACAGTCCTGCCACAGGCACGTGTACTCCTCTGCAACAGACAGACAGACAGCTGCTCTGGGACAGACAGACAGGCAGGCTGCTGCTCTGAACACACACAATTCCTCTGCAACACAGACAGACAGCTCCTTTGGAACACAGACGACTGCTCCTCTAGAACACACACAATTCCCCTGGACGACAAACTGACAACTGCTCTGGAACTCAAACAAACAAACAAACTGCTTCTCTGCAACACAGAAAGAGAACTGTGCTGGAGCAGACAGACAGCTCCTCTGCAACTCAAACTCTCCTCTGCCCCCCAGAAGCACAACTCGAAGGTCTCTGCAAGCAAATCTGCTCTCCAAGTCACTTCACTCCCAAAGTGCAGCTCAGCTGGTGCAGCTGCACAAACACCACATGTGCTCTCCTGACAGCCAGCCCTGCTTTGCTCAGGGAGAGGAGAACAAAGGCCAGAAGCTTTCCCTGGTCAGAGAATCACAGAGCTGCTTAGGCTGGAGAGTCCCTCCAGGACCATCGAGTCCCAGCTGTGCCCGATGCCCACCTTGTCCCCAGCCCAGAGCTCTCAGTGCCACCTCCAGCCCTTCCTGGGACACCTCCAGGGATGGGCACTCCAAACCTCCCTGGGCAGCCCTACAAGGCCTGACTCTCCTTTCCATGCAGAAATTCCCCCTCATGTCCACGCTGAACATCCCTGGGCACAACTCGAGGACATTTTCCTTGTCCTGTTGTCCCTACGAGCACAGCCCGACCCCCGCTCCTGGCAGGGGCTTGTGCAGAGCCACAAGGGCCCCCCTGAGCCTCCCTTTTCCCCAGTGCCTCACCCAGAGGGTCCAGCTCGGCGTGCTGCTCGCCAGAGCCAGACAGGTGCTGCTGCAGGTGCTGCGCCACATGCGAGCAGAACTCCTCCATCTCCGAGGCCACGAAGGAGCACTGCTGCCACTCGCACTGCAGCACCACGGCCGCCTTACCGCCCGCACGGCCGGGCGGCATGGCCGGGCTGCTGCAGGGCCGCCCGGGGCTGCCGACACCGCCCGGGACCCGCGGGCTCCGGGCAGAGCGGCACCGCCACCCCCGGCCCGCCGCCCGCCTCTGTCCCGCGGGGGGCCCAGCAACGCGACGCACCGCGCGGCCGCCCGCCAATCACAGCGGCCGCCGCCCGCCCGCCCGCCAATCAGCGCGCAGGAACCCGCTGACTGCGCGCGGCAGCCGAGCGGCCCCTCCGGGAAGCAGCGCTGTGACACAAAGGTTCCCAGGCTGTTTGGGGCCGTGGGTAATGGCAGTGTGAGAAACGCCAATCATTGTTTTTAAAATGTTAAAAGTTTAATAGTAATAAAATGGTTATAAAAATAGAAATATAATTAGAGTAATAGAAATTTGGACAATTTGAATTAGGACAATATGAGGCAATAAGAACAAAGAGTTACAGACAGTCCGGGTACCTTTGCTGGGAAAAATAAGCCTGAAAAAGGCCCCACGTTAACAGAGGATTAACCTTAAAAGCAACAGCCTGTTGCACATTCCTACACCTCATCCATGGTGCATCAATTCCATTCCCACGCAGGATTCTGTCTGGGCAGGGCCAGCTCCTTCCTCTCAATCCTGACAGCATCATCCGACCTGAGCAAGGCAGGAAGAAGTTAGTTTCTTCTGATAATGGGGCAATAAATTCTTTTTCTCTGAAAGATTCAGGTGTCCTGTGGCTGCTATCTAGATGCGAGTCCTGTCTTTAAAAAAGTATCCAACACAGCACAGTTTCTATTTTAACCTTATGTTATAGCCTAAAACTACATTTAACACACTGCTTAAGAGAATTAACACAGCATCACTTTCTAACACAACACATGTAATTTCATTTGAATATTTGTGAAAAGCCAATCATAAAATACACTTTTTTTTATTGTTTACATTTCGTTTCTGAGGCTTCTCCGCCTCTCAGAAGAAAAGATCCTAGCCAAAGGGTTTTTCATGAAATCTGTCAGTGACACCCAGAGTGTCACAGGAACTTCTGCAGATCCCACCACAGCCCCCAGCTCTGATGTGAATGGCAAACACGTGCCCAACTCCACCAAATTACCCAGAAAATGTGGGTGGAATGATTTTTGAATAGAAAACACCAGGTTAGAGGTTTTCATCTCAAAGAAGCCAGGCTGAGCTTTTGTTCTCTCTCTGTTTTCAATGGAATTGAGCTGCAGCCAGCACAGAAAACACCTGCACTGAGCAGCCACAGGATGGGGATTTAACCTTGTGAAAAATGCCACTCACTTGTTTTCAACATTTTAAAAGTCTAATAGTAATAAAATGGTTATAAAAATGTCATTTCCCCTTCTCCTTTCTCTTTTCCTTTCCCCTTTTCCTTTCCTTTTCCCGTTTCCTTTCCTTTCCCCTTTTCCTTTCCTTTTCCCCTTTTCCTTTCCCCTTTTCCTCTTTCCTTTCCCTTTCTTTCCCCTTTTCCTTTTTCCTTTTCCTTTCCTTTCCCCTTTTCCTTTTTCCTTTCCCTTTCTTTCCCCTTTTCCTTTATCCTTTTTCCTTTCCTTTCCCCTCATTTTCACCCATGAAATGCCAGCTCAGGCAGGAAGGAGGCTCCTGGGAAGGACCCTCACTGACCATGCAAAGTGGAGTGAAACACAGATCCAGGAATTTGCATTTAAGCAAATCCCAAACGAGGTATGGTGCTGGAGACATCCCTAAATTCCAAAACCCCATTTCCGCCAGGCTCAGCTGGAACCTTCCCAGGGAATGATGAGCACAGGCTCCACTCTGCTCTGGGAAGCTGATGAGGGACAGATCTGCCCGAAATTCCTGCAGGATCTGGGAGCTGGGACTCATCAGCAGCGCCAACAATGGAAGCAGGTGAGTTCCAGCAGCTCAGATCTTCCCAAGCTGAGGAATCTTCATGGCAATATCTGGGAAGGAACAAACTGTGCTGTCCTTGGGCTCCTATTGGAAAAAAAACCCACAAAAATTTGTCTAGAATAGACATGTGACATCTTAAATGTCCCAAGAATTTAATAGAATCAATTAACATTCTGCCTTCTCCAGACTGAATTTGAATTTATATTCCTTCACAGTGCCTTTTTTTTTTTTTTTCAAAAGGCAGTTAGATCAAAGTGATGTGAAATTGGATTCAATTTGCTTGGAAATGATTTAAACTCAGGCCTGGATTAGCATTTTCTTCCCCAGTGGCAGAGTTATCTGAAGTTTTGACAGCTCAGCATCAGATCCCTCTGGAGAATCCACTGGCAGCAACAGGTTCAGTAGTGTGACAGCTTCAGCCCCGGGTCAGAGGGCTGGGTGATGCTGAATTGCAACAATTTGGGCAGAGGAATAAGGGAGGATGTGAGAGAAGTGACCTCAACAGCCCAGAACAGCAGAGGGGTGTGGCAGTGATTTTCTAATGCCTGCAGAGCCCAGCAAAGGTGTCAGGAAACCTGCAGAGCACCAGACCTGCTGGAATTCCTCCACCTGTGAGAGCTCATATCCATTTCTGCATTTCTGGCCACTTTTGCTGCCTTTTTTTTTTTTTTTTTTTTTTTTTTGTAGTCTCACCTTCACCTCATTTTTGGGAATCTGTCCCTTGCTTTGTGTTTGCTTTGTGCCTGGCCTTGGCTGAAGCTCTCTGGCCAGCACTCAAACACCAACATAAAATTCCACTTGCCCACATTTGCAGCTGCTATGACCCCAAAAATAATTAAAAAAAACCCCAATTTGGGGCAAAGCCAAGCCAGCAGTGTGTTGTTGGAACCCTCTCACCTCCCCTGGTGTGTGTGTGCACCTGGGGCCACAATGCCACCAGAAACGGAGCCAAGGGACACATCCTGAGGGGCAGAAGAGCCAAATGATAAATCCTGGAGATCAAACACCTCAGCTGTGCCCTGGCAGTTTGCTCTCCCTCAGGAGAGCGTGCCTGTGTGTTTTCCAAGGGATTAGCTTCAAAGGCAGGGAGGTTTTTCCGGGATAATTCAATAAAAGCCCCCATGGAAGCTCCTCCCTGGCTCCACAGGTGCGAGCTGGGCTCAGGCAGGATAAAAGAGCTGTCCCTGCATTGTCCCTCAGCTCCCACCTGTGCCACCACCTCTGTGCAAACCCCAAAATCCACCCCAGGCTCGGGGGGAGGGCAGATGCCTCGTGCCAAAGCCACCCAGAGCTGGTTTAGGCTGTGCTGTGCTCCAAGGCAAAAAACAGGGCCAGACCCTGCAGCTGCCAGGGCAGGGACCCTTTGTGCCTTCCCAACATAATATTCTATTAATATCAACACACAGTATCTCATTAATATTAATATTATATATATTAAATAGGTAAATATATTTTCTCTCTCTCTATATATATATATAAAATATATATATAAATAATATAGTAATAATAATAGATAATTTATATACCTAGAAAGATGTCTATTTCTAGATTACAAATACTTCTATATTTCTAGATCTAAGAATTGTAGATTTGTATTTTCCCCTCCCAACCCTGTGCACAGAGAGGATGAATTTGCTTCTCCCAGCTGCTCTGTGCTCTCCCTGAACTCTGCATTCGCTCAGTCCCTGCAGATTTTGGCAAACGCGTGTACCAAGGGGTGCGAGTGAAGCACACGGTCAAGGATCTCCTGGCTGAAAAGCGATCCCGGCAGAGCAGCGGCTCCCGCTTCAGCGTGAGTCCCGTCCCGTCCCCCACCCCCTTTTTAACCCCATAACGTCCCTCATCCCACCCTGTGCTTCAAAGTTTGGGGCACTGCCAATATTAATTAATAGAATTAATATAATGCGTGCCCCAAAACATCACTGATGGCTCCTTGGTTTCCATATCTCTCAACCTTAAATGCCTCAAAGCCCTTTTTTTCTTTTTCAAGCATGGCAGTGATGTTAAATTCCTCTTTCCTTTCACATCCTACGTGTGCCACCTTCCCGAGTCAACTTCCTTTTGCAGCAGCTACACTGGGACAAGTCAGTGCCCCGAAAATATCTGTTCCTCCCCAATGCTGAGCTCCTTCCAGCTCCTCTCAGGGTGCCAGGGGAGCTGCAGGGATGTGGTGGGCTGGAAAGAGGCCAAGCATCAGCTTGGAAGAGATGATTTCCTCTTAAAGGGCTCCTATGGCAACAGGAAACCCAAGCCCTGCTGCACTACCTTGGGTTTTAGTTCTCAGTTGCCAGCCAGAAAGGGAGGCTGTCCCCAGAAGAGGACACAATGCTGTGATGGCACGATGTGGTGGCATCCAGTGGCATGAGGAGCCCTTCCCTGGGTGCTCCTGGGACTCACCTGTGCTGGGCAGCAGCTCCTCACCTCCAGCTGGGACACAGGCAGAGGAGGGGAGCAGGAGCTGTGTCCTGCAGGGAAAGAGAGGGAGCAGAGCCTGGGGTCACTGACAGCAGAACACAGAAATTGGGAGTTCTGATGCCTTTTTTCCCCCAAAACCATTCACCTCTGGCTTTTCTTTTATGCTGAAGAGGCCTCACAGGGACTTACTTGTGACTTTCAGGCCCATTAACTCTGCAACCCCAAACCCAGCAAAATCCAGGCACTCATCCATCCCCACAGGCTTCAGCTGCTGCAGGGAGGCAGAAGCCCCCTGAGCCATGGAGAGTCACTGGGGAGGGCACACTCCCAGCAGGCAGATATTTAGGAAGAGTTCTTGGGGAGCAGCTGAGAAAACAGCTCCTGTTGGTGCTATCACCAGTGACCCTCTCCCTCTGTGGAGGCGGCAGCTTCAACAGCCCCAGGACTGTAAAACCCTCCTGGCTTTATTGCCCTGGGCTTTGCAGAGCCCAGCAGTTGTGTGTGTGTCTGCCTGATGCCAAACCAGCCCTGCTGCTCATTCCCTCGAGAGACAAAAAGTGATTGTGCAGGGCAAACATCCGTATTTGCTCGGACATATCATGAAAAGAGCAGCTGGAAGTGCAGCTCTGTTTGTCTGGCAGAACATAACCCAGAAAACAAGCCAGAATCAAAGCCAGGGGCAGATAACTGAACACCCCTCTGGCTGTTGGTGATGCAGGGTAATTCAGCTGCATCTTTTGTTTGAGGGTGATCTTTGCTCCAGAAATAAACCAGCCCTGGGCAGTTGTTGGTGCCAGGCCTCTGGAGGAGGCTGTGCTGAGCTGGGGAGGTCAGGGCTGAACAAAGCAGAGCTTTGGGATGAGGTTTCAGCAATCTCCTGGCAGCCAGGCCCTGCACACATGGAGTGATGGAAATCAGGGTGTGCTGCGAGGAAACCCACCCAAAACCAGGGCTCAGGGCTGGGCTTTGGGGAGGCTCTGGCTTTTCCCTTGTAGGTGTGAGCCTGCAGGTGTCCTCTGCAGGGTGAGAGGATTCCTGTCTTCTCTGAGGTGTGGAAGGGGGGGCCTGCACAGGTGAAGCAGTGCAGTGCTGTGGTTTAAGAGGATTCCTTGCTGAGTGCCCAGCAGCACTCCAGGGCAGGGACACACAGCCAGCCCTGCCCTGCTCTGCCCAGGCTCAGCTTTGCTCTGATGGAGGATTTTTGCTCCTTCAGCTGCTCCACTACAGACTGGGCCCAGAGAGGGGATGTCCTGATGCCACAGCATTGCCACAGGGCAGGGCCAGGTCGTCATTTGGAGCTGGATCCTTAAATTTAGGCAGATTTGTAGGGGAGTCAGCAGGCAGTGAGGCAGCAGAGCTCTCTGGAGCAGTCCCAGGCAGGATCTGTGCCTGGCCATGGGCAGGGCAGGCTGAGCCCAGCTGATCAGCAGCTGGACACGCTCTGGACCCCAGGGAGGCTGAGCAGAGCTGCAGGAGATCCAGGCTCCCCATGGCCATGGCAGGGAAAGGAAGCACTGCAGGGAGGAAATGAACTAATGGCTCTCAATTAAGGCTGATAAGGAGCAAGGAGGGGAATGAAATGCAGGGCTCTGCTCTGATGAGGCCAAAGATGGGCTGCAGCAGAGGCTCCTGCATTGAATTCAGGCAGGCAAAGCCCTGGTAGCTCCTGGCACCTCTGGGACTCCTCACCACAGGTGTGTACACACAGCCAGGCAGTTCCAGGGGCTGTTGAGCAGACAGGATCAAAGATTAAATGTGCTGGTAACTGGAAATGATCCCTGCTGGAGGCTGCCAGCCGTGCCCAGGGAGCTGGGCAGAGCATCCCAGCTCCCACCCCTGCAGCCCCCTGTCCTCTGGGCAGCATCTGTGCTGCCTGACCCTCCCAGCTTGGCTTTTTCCTCTAAAAGTGACCTGGATGCTGAGAGAGGACCTGGATTTGCATGTGATGGCTTCAGCTGGGGACAGGTGCAAGCCCTGCCCGTGTGACAAGGACACTCCTCTGTCTACAAGCCCAGGGGCTCCTTCCTGACACCTCCTGCCACCTCTGCAGCCCGTGTGGCCTGTGCAGGCTCAGAGCTCATTTCCATGGTGGAGCAGGGAGCAGCTGCAAGCCTTCCCTTGCAGCAGAAGGAAGTTCTCAGAGCTGGCAAATTTAATTCAAATCTAAACCTCTAAATTTGGTTGCCTGCTGAGGCAGGAACCTCCTGTTTGCACTATGCAAACTGGACAGAGCGTGCCACCAGCACGGCCAGGGACAGCAGAGTGACAGCAGGGCAGCTGGGGGCTCTCTGTTCCTGCTCTGGGGGCCTGGAGCCCCCCAAACCAGAGCTCAGGGGGTTCCAGAGGAGCAGATACCTTTGCCAGGGTGCTTTGTGAGGAATCAGGCACTGGGAACAGCAGGGTCACTCCAGGGGTAATTCTCCTTTACCTGGGGACCAAGAGGAGAGGATGATTAATAATATCATTATTATTATTATTATCATAACCATTGCTGTAGGACCCAAATAGGATTTAGGAACTCTCTTTCCACCCAGCCTGCTTGTGCTGGCAGGAAGGGCCAGGTAAAGCAGCCCTGGGCAGCAGAGCCAGCCCAGCTGAGCTGGAGCATGGGCTGGCTCTGCCCTTTTTGGCCACTCAAGGGCTCAGATCTCACCTTGCCTGGTTTGTGCCAATACCCAAAGGACGCCTCAGCATTCTGCCTGCCTTGAGGGACCCTGTGGGACAGGAGGAAGAAGCCAGTTATCTTGATACTCCTCCTCTGAGCAGCTCTGCACAAGATCCTCACAATCTCTGCTTAGCCTGCATCTGTTAATTCCTGTGAGGAAATCATGGAGTTAAACCCTTCACAGCACCCAGGCTCAAATAACGTGTGTGAATTCCACTCAGAGAGCTGCCTTGCTTTGAAAAGTCATTCTTTCAAACATCTCTTCATCTTTTGCAGGGCAGCACCAGCACAGCACAGTCACCCTTTGGCCAAATGCCAGGTGAGGTTTTCCTTCCACTGCTAAACACCTTCCATGCAGGTGGGAGGGTTGGCACAGCCCTTCTGTTCTCCTCCAGAGGATGTGAAACAAGCCCCAGAGCGGGGCCACCCCTCAGAGGGAGCCCAGGAGGAAAGCAGTTAAAATAATATCACAAAAAAGAACATCAATAATTTGTATAAAATCCTCAAGCTGAGTAATTAAAGCACTTCCCACCTCCTTTAGCAGAGGAGCTGTACAGAATCCCTCCTTTCCCTCCTGTGTTTTCCCATTTTCCCTGGAGCTGGAGAGAGAAAGCACAAAACCATGAGCTGACCTGTTTTATCCCTTGGCTCTCAGGCAGGGAAAGCAGAGTGAGGTTGGAACCTCCTTCCCAGGGGCTGCAGCAGAGCGAGGAGGGAGCACAGCCTGGCTGAGCTGACCTCCATCTCCCTGCCCTCCTATTTAAAGCTTCCCCAATGCTCTTGGTTTGCTGCAGATGGAGTCACCAGGTGGAACCAAAAGCACCTCTGGGCTCACACACCTGTGTCAAGGCAGGGTGGGTTCCTGGGCCATGCTGGAGAGAAGAGGGCTCTGTTGTGCACCCACAGAGGTGTCCATCATTCTGTGGCAGCTGTTAGAATTTTCTTTACACTTTCCCACCTTTTTTCTGTCCCCAGGCTCACCCCCCATGTCTGGGTACTACGGCGTCCGCAGATCCTTCCCGGCTGAGCTGGATTTCCACGGCACCAAGCAGTTTGTCAGCGACACCTACCCCTCCCCTCTGGGCTCCAGGCCCTTCTCCTGCGACTCCTCAGCCCCCCAGGGCCACCCAGCCCTCCTGGAGCCCTATCTCAGTGAGCAGTTTGGGGATCACCGTGCTGCTCCTCCTCTCCCAGCTCCCACCAGCTCCTTCTTCAGCGCCCCGGCCGTGCCCCCTCTGCTGCCATCCTTCCCCAGTGACACGGGGCACTTCCTGCTCGTGAGTGCCTCCATGGCTCTGTCCCCAGGGCAGGGTCACCCCCTCTAAATGTGGGGTTCAGTCAGGGGGGCTCGTGGGGGAAGCATGTGGCTGCTGCAGGAGCAGCCATGGCAGGTGGGGCAGGGCTCTGCGGGGAGGGTTTTTCTCTTTGGTTCCATCTCGTTGTCCTCTGTTCCTGTTGGAGACATCCCTGGAGACTCCTGTTCTGCTCTGAATGGGACACTGCTCCCAGGCCAGGGTGGGATTGCTGGGGTGGCCCCTGCAGGGCCAGGAGCAGGATTTGATGACCCTGCTGGGTCCCTTCCAACTCAGGATAACTCTGTGATTTTATGGTTTTATGAAATCCTCCCTCCCTGAGTTTCTAGAAACATCCCTTGGTGACTCAAGGCTCCCTATCCCAGCTCCACTCACAGCCCCACCACAGAGCCCCTGGATCCTGTAGGACCAGGGCTGGTCAGTCCTACTGGGACCCTGATCCAGGCCCTGCTCCAGGATGGACATTCCCTTTCACAGCTCAAACCCCAAACTCTACTGAGAGGATGGATGTTCCCTTTCACAGCTCAAACCCCAAACTCTGCAGAGAGGATGGATGTTCCCTTTCACAGCTCAAACCCCAAACTCTGCAGAGAGGATGGATGTTCCCTTTCACAGCTCAAACCCCAAACTCTGCAGAGAGGATGGATGTTCCCTTTCACAGCTCAAACCCCAAACTCTGCAGAGAGGATGGGTGCTCCCTTTCACAGTTCAAACCCCAAACTCTGCTGAGAGGATGGGTGCTCCCTTTCACAGCTCAAACCCCAAACTCTGCAGAGAGGATGGATGTTCCCTTTCACAGCTCAAACCCCAAACTCTGCTCCAGAGCCACAGAAACTTTTGGGCATTCCCAGGGATAGATATTCCATTACCTCCAGGACAGGCTTTTGTTCCTAAGCCTTTTCCTTGCCTTCTCTCCCTGTTTCCCTGCAGAGAGAGCCCTGGGAACAGCCCTCACCCGAGAGCCTTGGCCAGCCTGACAGTGCCTGCTCAGAGCCTCTGCAGGCGCTCCCTGCCAGCTCCAGCTGCCTCTCCCTGCCCGAACCCGGAGCTGCTTCCCCGTTCCGAGGCTCAGGTTGGACCCCAGCCCTCCCTGGAGCCCAGCTCTACCCTCTGCACCCCCTTGAAGACACCCACTACTCCCCCAGCTATGCTGCAACCTCGCCCTACAGCCTGTCCCCGTTGGTGGCCGGCGAGCCCTCCAGGATGAGCCACCTGTGCCCAGAGCCACCCTCGGAGCCACCACACCTTCCCGAGCACTCTGCCTGGGCCAAAGAGGATGGAAGTGCCCTCTGGGGGACTTATGAAGGCAGGAGAACTTATTGAGGAGAGAGAAGAGCTGGAGGAAAGAGAAATTGATCGTTATAAAGCAAATTTTACGTTCCTTCCTGTGGTGGTGTTTGCAGGGGTCCCAGGACGAGGAAGAGATGAGAATCCTGACTCCATGTTCCAAAAGGCTGATTTAATCTTTTATGATATAGATTATATTAAAAGAAAATGATATATTAAAACTAGACTAAAAGGATAGAAGAAAAGATTTCATCAGAAAGCTAGAAAAGAAAAGAATGATAAAATCTTGTGACTGCTCACAGCCTTGACACAGGTGGCTGTCATTGGTCATCAAGTAAAAACATTTTCACATATGCTAAGTAAACAATTCTCCAAATCACATTCCAAAGCAGCAAAACATGGAGAAGTTGAAGCTTCCCAGCTTTTCAGAAGAAAAGATTTTTCAGAAAATATGTCTGTAACACCTTCCTAAAACTGCTCCTTCAGGCGAGATGCTTTGTGCTCTGGTTAGAAACACAATCCCTGGACACCATACTTAGCTCAGGGTGCTGACTTCTGGTGTCTCCAGAAAGGGATTCCTCCCAGCCCCACAAGTAAAATATGCAACCTGAAAAACTTCTGTGCTCTGCAGGTTTTCCCTACCAGCAAGGATCAGGGGGGCTTTTCCAGTCTAAATGGTCTGGGGGCTCTGCAGGGTGTGGGCACTACCCTGCCTGCTGCCCCATGCCCGAGGAAGCCACACCCCCCTGCCACCTGCAGGGCACCAAAAACCCCTCCCCGACACCTCTTTTACCCTGAATGAGCCCACAGCAGACCCACACCCACCTGGTGGGCTGCTCGGGGCACCCAGGTGGGCTGGCAGTGGGAACGGGACAGGTACCCAGCCCAAGGGGCATCCAGGTGGGCTGGCAGTGGGAACGGGACAGGTACCCAGCCCAAGGGGCATCCAGGTGGGCTGGCAGTGGGAACGGGACAGGTACCCAGCCCAAGGGGCATCCAGGTGGGCTGGCAGTGGGAACGGGACAGGTACCCAGCCCAAGGGACATCCAGGTGGGCTGGCAGTGGGAACGGGACAGGTACCCAGCCCAAGGGGCATCCAGGTGGGCTGGCAGTGGGAACGGGACAGGTACCCAGCCCAAGGGACATCCAGGTGGGCTGGCAGTGGGAACGGGACAGGTACCCAGCTTTGGGGGCATCCAGGTGGGCTGGCAGTGCCAGTGGCACCGGTAGCCAGCCCTGGGGACATCCAGGTGGGCTGGCAGTGCCAGTGACACCAGTAGCCAGCCCCGGGGACATCCAGGTGGGCTGGCAGTGCCAATGGCACCATACCCAGCCCCGGGGGAACCCAGGTGGGCTGGCAGTGCCAATGGCACCATACCCAGCCCCGGGGGAACCCAGGTGGGCTGGCAGTGCCAGCAGGAGCGGTCGCCAGCCCCGTGGCCACTAGAGGTAGCTCTGCACCCACGAACAGCGCCGCGCAGCCCTCCCAGAGCAGCACACCCTGCTCTGTCCCCGGAGGGGTCACCCCCTTTGGCCCGGGTCACCCCATTTGGCCCAGCTCACCCCATTTGGCCCAGCTCACCCCCGGGCCCTGCACCCCCAGCAGCAGCAGGAGGCTCTGGAGCATTCCAGCCCCAGGGAATGGGAGGGGATGCGGCTCTTCAATCCCTCCTTACCTTTCTTCCTCTAATCCCGGGGCATCTGAAGCCTTCCCAGCCCCTTCCACTCCCACGAGTGGCAGCTGTGGAGCCTCCAGGGGTGGCCCTGCCCAGCCAGGGCTGTTCTCCGCTCACCTCAGGTGTGTGCAGCTCTCCTGGCCCCACAGCAGCCCTGCTGCCCCAAACCTGAGCCCAGTCTGAGCCTTTTCCACCCCACAGCTGACAGCACTGCTGGGCTGAGCCCCAGGACCACCTGAGCTGCTCCTTCTGCCAGGTGAGCAGGGCCACCAGGCCAGGGGGGCTGCGCTGCCCTCAGGCCCTGGGGAGGAGCAGGGACAGGGTTTGGAGCTGTCTCTGAGGGGTCTGACCCACTCAGGCATTCCCTCCTAAGCCAGGCAGGGTTTCCTGGGGGTTTGAGCAGCAGGGACAGGGTTTGGAGCTGTCTTTGAGGTGTTTGGCCCAAGGGTTCAGCAGGGATTTCCTCAGCCTGGAAAGGCTCTGCAGCCCAGAACAGCCAGAGCTGCCCTTCCATCCTGCTTCAGCTCTCAGCTTGGGCTGGAAAATGTGAAATCTGGCACCTGTGGAGGTGTCACTGCTGGGCTGTGACCATCTGAGCTGCTCCTTCTGCCAGGGGCTGAAGGTCAGGCCTGAACCAGGCCAGGGGGGCTGCGCTGCCCTCAGGCCCTGGGGAGAAGCAGGGACAGGGTTTGGAGCTGTCTTTGAGGGGTCTGACCCACTCAGGCATTCCCTCCTAAGCCAGGCAGGGTTTCCTGGGGGTTTGAGCAGCAGGGACAGGGTTTGGAGCTGTCTTTGAGGTGTTTGGCCCAGGCGTTCAGCAGGGATTTCCTCAGCCTGGAAAGGCTCTGCAGCCCAGAACAGCCAGAGCTGCCCTTCCATCCTGCTTCAGCTCCCAGCTTGGGCTGGAAAATGTGAAATCTGGCACCTGTGGAGGTGTCACTGCTGGGCTGTGACCATCTGAGCTGCTCCTTCTGCCAGGGGCTGAAGGTCAGGCCTGAACCAGGCCAGGGGGGCTGTGCTGCCCTCAGGCCCTGGGGAGGATCAGGGACAGGGTTTGGAGCTGTCTTTGAGGGGTTTGACCCACTCCTAAGCCAGGCAGGGTTTTCCTCAGCCTGGAAAGGCTCTGCAGCCCAGGAGCAGCCAGAACTCTGCTGCCTCCTGGTTCCTGAGGGCACCCAGCTCCCCCAGGGCTGGAGCTGGGCAGCCTGCAGGCTCTGCTCGCTGCTTACAGGGGTGAACAACCATCACCCCAGCTCCCTGCAGCCTGCACCCACCCACAGCAGCTGCAGGAGGGAGCAGCCCCACTAAGGGAAGGGTTTCAGATCCCAAATTCCTCAGTGAGACCCTCTCCCCTCCCTGCAGAGCACATTCCTTCATGCTCGGGGCAGGTGGGCTCCTCTCCCGGTGGGATGTGTCCCTATAAAGCTGTCCCAGGCAAGGCTTGGCCTACCAGGAGCTGCAAGGGCACATTTCAGAGCCAGGAATGGCCTCACTCCCCGCAGAAATCAAGTGCTATTTGTTCAACTTAAAGGGGGGGGGAAAAAAAAAAAAAGATTCGGCCGTGACGACAGCCAGCCTGAGCTGCTGGTAGATGATTAACAGCCTGGCCTGCTCTCTGCTTCACTCCTGCCCATGGCTCAGGCTGTGGTCCCCAGGGAAAAGCTTAAAGGCAGCCTAAAAACCCAGTTCCAGCAGTGCTGGGAAGGGATGGCCATCCCCAAAGTCTGAGCCACACGCTGAACCCCACTCTGCAGCTCCCAGCACTGAGCCTTGTGAGGAAAAGGCCGATTTGTGCAGCACAGGAAAACAGCCTGAGCTGGGGACAGTGCAAATAAACTCCAGTGTGAGCCCAGCATCCAGGCAGAGGGAGGGAATGCTGTGGGCAGAAGTGGAGCTCAGCTAACTTCAGCCCCCCGGGTGCCCAGGGCAGCCTCTTTGTTAGGCCACGCCTGCCCGCTGCCATTTTGGCCCCAAAACCTCAGAATTTAGCCCTAAAAAGTGAAAAAATGTGCAAAAAGCAAGTCGGTGCCCTGCAGAGTGCTCAGGGCAGGTAGCAAATGAAATCTGAGAGGGCTGGAGCCCAGCCTGTGCATCTGAGGGGAAAACACCGAGCTGCTTTGGAGGCATCTGCTTCACTCAGGGAAAGATGGATAAAACCCTGCAAATGTCCCCAAAGCAAAGGGTGGGGAGGGTGAGCCCACCAAATCCTATTCCCCCAGACCCTCTGCTAGATGGGGATGTGCTCGGTTTCACAAAAAGATAGCCCATTTTGTGGAGCCTTTGAATATTCAAATTGAAAGTAT
Organism: Haemorhous mexicanus; assembly: GCF_027477595.1. Classification (NCBI taxonomy): domain Eukaryota; kingdom Metazoa; phylum Chordata; class Aves; order Passeriformes; family Fringillidae; genus Haemorhous; species Haemorhous mexicanus. The sequence goes on from NC_082364.1 coordinate 5,947,155, forward strand.
CGCGCAATCATTGATTGTCAAATCATTGGTTTCTAGAGGTTTTAAATACTTGGCATTAGGAGAGAAAAACTCAAACTTATACCCGTAGGGATAAAACAATAATATTGTCGGGATCACCTGCCATTGCCACCTGGCAGGCACGTCCCTTCACCCCCAAATTTCAAGCCTGACTCCTCTTGCCCCCTTGGCCAGCTTGTGGGGCCGGGGCCACCTCTGCTGCTGCACCGGGCACCTGGCGAGGCGCTGCCCGCTCCGGCTCGGCATGTCCGGTAAGCCCCGCTCCGTGCCCCCGCCCGCCCCCGCACCCCGCTTTGGGGCCGTTTCGGGGTTCGCCGGGGTCACTCCGCCAGCGAGGCGATGCCGCCTGCCAAGGCAGGAGGGAGCGGGGAGGGCGGGGAGGAGGGAGGGAGGAGGCACGGCAGGATCGGCTGCTGCCCGCCGGGTGCCAGCGCGGCCGGCTCGGCACGGGGCTCCGCGGGCACCGAGCCGGGCTTCTGCCGGGCTGGCTGCGCTGCGACCCCCGGCCGGGGGGCCACAGGGGACCCCGCACATCTCTGTGCCCACCCCGCACATCTGGGTGCCCTCTCTGCATCTGAGCCCTCCCCGCATCCCTTTGTGCCCACCCCGCACATCTGTATGCCTTCTCTGCATCTGTGCCCACCCCGCACATCTGTATGCCTTCTCTGCATCTGTGCCCACCCCATATCTCTGTGTGCCCACCCCACATCCCTTTGTGCCCACCCCACATCTCTGTGTGCCCACCCTACATCCCTTTGTGCCCTCCCCGCATCTCTGTGTGCCCACCCTACATCCCTTTGTGCCCACCCCGCATCCCTGTGTGCTCTCCCCACACACTCCACCCCGGCCATGCTGCCCCTGAATCCCAGCCCTGCTCCCCGACCCCAAGTCCACTCCCTGTCCTTGTCACCCTACTCCCAGCCCAACCTCAGCAGCCTTTCCCTCGATGCCCAGCACCATCACTGTGCCCCTGGAGCCCCAGCCCCATCCCCCGGCTCTCTGTGCCCCAGAATCATCACTCTGCCCCTTGACCCCTGATCCACCCTGGCCACCCTCCTCCCTGACCCCCAGTCCATCACCTTGCCCCTGACTCCCAAATCCATCACCCTGCTCCTCGACCCCAACCCCACCCAGCCTGTCCTTGTCACCCTGCTCCTGATTCCCCACCCACCCTGTGCCCACCCTTGCCACCCCGCCCTTGCCCCCAGCCCTATCTCTCTGCTCCCTGCCCACCCTCACCGTCCCACCCTTGGCCCTGCCACCTCAGGGCCCTCCCTGGCTGCAGGGAGCTCTGCTAACCAGCGAGTTCTCCTTAAATCCCACCCTTTCCTCCTCTCATTTTCCCCAGCTTTAGCTTGTTGAACAGAAACAAAACACCAGAACACGAGCTGAATAATCCCCAGCTGAGCCCAGCTCAGCAAACTGCCCTGAGGGCAGCCCTGTCACTCTCTGGAGGGCCCCGGGTGCCTGTCCCAGCTTGCCCTCCCCCAGAGCAGCCCGGCGGTGCTGGCAGGGCTGGCAGAGGTTCCAGCACAAGAGGACAGTGCCTGCAGTGCAGGATTCCCTGGCTGTGTGGGCACAACCTGCAAACCCAGCGTTGTTTCTGTGCCAGGATCTCCTGGCACCGTGCAGCTGCCTTGGAGAAGGTGTTCCGTGCCCAGAGGTGGCACTGGAAGGCCGGGTTTAGCTCTGGCACTGCTGCTCTCCTGCTGGGAGTTTATTTTTGGTGCCTCCTTCAGGGCTGTCTGCTCCCTGCTCTGGCATTTTTTGAGAGTAGAGACCAGTCTGGGTGTGTTTCCTTTTATTGTGTGATTTCAATTAAAACACCAGCAGAAAGGACAGGAATGACTGCCAAGGAGCTGAGTGTTTTACCAAGAGTGCAACAAGTGAAAGTGATTTTTCAGAAGAAGTAAATTCTTCATCATTTCCTGTCCTAAAAATCCCTCATTAGGTAGTGACCGGTGAGTGCTGGCTGGTTTTGGCTGGATTAAACACACCCTAAATTCTTGTTTGAAATAAATAGGGGCTGTACATGAGCAGAATAAAGAGATAATCTAGGCTTTGCAAGAAAACAGTCATTTTATCGGTGTTTTGTTGAGCTCTCTGAATAACCACCCACACATTTCCATTGTTTTGTTCCTGGGCTTCATCTGCCAGATGAAATGCTTCCCACATTTATTTTCAGGTCCTGAGAGAGGCAAATATGTCAGGAATTTAAATGAGTCCAACAGCAGCACCAGATGGAGCTGGGTATTGGGAAAGCTGGAAGAGGGGCAGGGGAAGAAGAAGATAGATAATAAACATGTGCTTTTTAAATATTATCAACAGCGAGATTTTCATGAGTGTCTGCTTGTCCCAAGCTGGAATAGCAGGTGTTAAAGGGGGCTGTGAGTGTGGCTGCAAAGAGAGACTAAAAAAACAGTCATGTTAAGTCTAAAACTGCTCTCCACGTAGAGCACGCCTGAAAACCTGCTGGATTTGCTGTTTGCTCGGAGATTCTCCCTCCTTGCAAAGTGTTTCTCCACAAATTCTTCCAGGAAAGCCCAAGGTGTACCAAGGTGTGAGGGTGAAGATCACAGTCAAGGAGTTGCTGCAGCAGAGGAGAGCACGACAAGCAGCTGCTGGTTCAGCAGTGAGTAAAAATATTGTGGTGATGGCTTGGTACCTTCTCTTTTAATGATTTTTTTTTTTTTTTTTTTGCCAGGACTGTAATCTCAGGACCAAAATCTGAGTGTAACAGGCTGGTGAGGATGGGGGAAAGGAACATTCAGTCAGAGTAGCTGCAGCAGTGACCTAAAGGAGTGAGAATCTGAGGAGTACAGGGAGAAAGCAGAGCTGCTGCTGCTCCAGAAAAGTCACTCCCTCCAGAATGAAAGCACACCTGGGCAGCCCCATCCCTTCTGGAGGAGGGGCTGGAGCTCTGTGTGCACACACACACCTGCACATTCCCTCTCATTCCCTCTTCCAGCCTTTGTAGGATTCCTCCAGCTCCAGCCACTCAGGGCATTTGCATAAAGAGCTTGGCAAATCATTATTTCTTCCTGGTTCATGACATTGCAGCTCTTGGAGCCCTTCACATTTCAGCTTCTGCACTTTGTTGCAGCTGATTGCACAAAAATCAGCCTGAGATCCAGGGGTGAAGAGAATTGTCAGGTTTTGGAAACGCTGGGTCACTGCTCCCCTGCAGCCCCAGCAGCAGCAGCCTCTTCATCACAGCCAGGTGTCCCAGGGCTGCGTGGAACCGGTTTTCACTTCCCACCAGCACTTCACACAACCCCTGTGGTGCCCACACAGGAAAAAGTGAAAAGCGGCGGTGAGGGAAGTCACCTCGGTGACCTGCACAAGGTATGGCCCGCCCCAAAAGCCCCGAGGCTTCGGGCTGGCAGGATGTGCACTGAGAAAAGCTCAACCCGGGGACTCCATCTCTGCCTTGTCACGTCTGCACCAGGGACAAAAGGCACCCTCAGCCCAGAAGAGTCACTGCTTCAGGAATTAAATGCACGGCATGTGCCAGGAAGTTGTTGCCAGGGAAATGAGCTGCTCACTCGAGAGCATCTTGAATAAAGGAGATGAAGTGGAGGGCTGTATGAATTAAATCTGAGGGGGAAAACCCCACCAGTACTTGCAGAGTAAAATCCTGGCCCCCAAGCAGCAAAACTCCCGTTGCTCTTGGGGTGGATTCCTTCTTTCCAGCAGGTCAGGTTCCTAGAAGTGGTTGGTCTGTCTTGTTTCAGCATCCAACATTCCTTAAAAAACGAGGCTGTCCCTTTTCAAGGAGCGCTGCAAGAGCTGCTTCTCTAACGACATCAATCCAGTCTGACGGGACACCTGCGGTGGTCTTTAGTTAATTACCCATTCCCGGTAATATCCATCCCTAGGAATTCCTTGGGATTCCCTCCACTGTGGAATTCACACTCCTGGAAATGAACACATATCAGTTTCAGAGTAGAATCGGGAATGCAGCAAAAAGAGCCCCTCAGCACCGAGGGCTTCACCCGGGGTGGGTGCTGAGCCCACCAAAAATCCTGATATGCCCATTCATTTAATGTTCTGCCAGTGCCAGGGAGGTTTTCCTAGCCACGGCTAGGAGGGAAATAAGGTTTATTTCCAGAGTTTTCTCTGAAATCCAGACTCACCTCGCTCTGTGGCTCAGCTCCTCTCCTTTCCTTCTCCTTGCTCAGGTTCCTTGGGACAGCAGCAGCAGCAGCAGCATCCAGTTTGCAGAGTCTGTGTCTCCGCCTCACCCAGGTTGGTACAAAGCCCATCCACACGGCCCTTCCCGCCCCATTCCCAATTTTCCCCACAGCCCCGAGCCTTCCCAGCCCGTGTTTGGGGCCGGCAGCAGCCGCGGTGCGGCCAGTCAGCCCCTGCAGGGAGCCCGCGGGATGCAGGTGAGGGGCTCAGAGCACACCGTGCTCTCCTTTCCGAGCCTGTCCTTCCCACCGCAGGGAATTCCATCCCCTCGGGAAGGGATGCTCATCCCGAGGGAATAGCATCGCCTTCCCCAGGCTCTGGGGGCTTCTGAGGGTCAGAGTGCCCTGGAGCCCCTGGCTGGGTTCTGTTCTCTCCTCCCTCTCCTGCCAGCATCCACAGGAGTGAGAGAAATGCCAGATTTTCAACACCACCAAGAGTTTCCTCCTCCTGCCTGTGCATATCCAAGGAAAAGGGGGAAGGGGTGAGGGGAGGGGCACTTTGGGCTCACAGATCCTTCAGTTATCCCCAGCCAGAGCACAGAGGAGAGGCTGGGCAGGTGTGAGAGCACACATTGCATGGACAAGGAAATTGTTAAATCATCGATAGCTGGGAATCCATTTGCTTATGTTAATAAAGAAACGTGAGACTCGCCAAAGCTGGCATGCCAAAGCCTTTTCAGGCTGGAAGGTCTCCATCAGTTTATGTATTTTGGGTGTTTCTCACTCCCCACAGCCAGCTAAGCACTGCCACCCTTGACCCTGCAATGTGCATTCCAGACCTGTGCCCTTCACGTGGACAGGGCTGAAACCATGTTTGAGCTTGGTGTGAAAAGATAATAATTCTGAAAAGCCAGATCTGCTGACAGCTTTCCAGGAACTCACCCTTTGGCCAGCAGCACTACGTGGTCACAATGCCACAGCAGCCCTGCCTTCTCCATTTGTTCTGCTCCTGTCTGGCTGTTTGGAGGATAAAAAAGCAAATTATCCTGTTATCCCCTTTTCCTGCAGGTGTAGCTACCCCAGGTCTGGAGATGAGGCAGAGGCACATCTGGGAAGCACAAATCACTGCCTGGCCCTTCTGGGGCTGCAGACAGGGCACAGAAGGGAGGCCAGAGGGTCAGAGTCTGAGGGAGTGTCCAGCTGGATCCCTGTCCAAAATGCCTGGGGTCAGAAGAGTTTCCAGCAGTTAGAGCTTTATAGCTGAGGGGACTGCCTTCCCTGAGTTATTCACATGCTTTTGAGCATCTCCCTCGTGGGAGTTTCTGCTTTCCTACAAAATCCACCTTGCCCATGAGAGGCCTGTTTAATGTCTAAATTCACAGGGTTACTGAGCCTGGGAGAGCACTGAAACCTGCCTTTTGAGAAGACAGACACGGATTCATTTGCTGCTGTCTGCTTTCCTTTCTCTCCTAGAGCCTTTTGAAGCAGAAGCCATCCCTCCTGTGCCCAGCTGCTGCCCGTCCTGGCAGTTTTCCAGCTGCCTGTCCTGTGAGGAAAGCCCTGGATACCTGGAGCAGCTGATAGACTCCTGCCTGCAGTCGGATGCACCCTCTGAGCCAGCCTTCAGTGCCTTCCAGCCATCCCCACACTACACCCCAGACACCTTCCAGCCAGTCCAGCTCTGCTTCAACCAGGGCCTGGTGAGCTTTGGGACCCAGGGGAGCAGCCACAGGTGTCCCCAGGGGGAGAGGGAGTCACCTGCTGGGGCAGAGCAGCAGCAATGTGGGAATCTGGCTGCTTTCAGGAGCCTGGGGTGCTCATGGGCTCTGAGTGCTTTCCCATGGGGAGCCCCAGATAAACTGGGGGAGGCTGCAGGATGGGGAATGTCCCTTCTAGAGGTCCTGTAGATTTTGTGCAAATAGCAGCACAGCTCCTGCAAGGGGTTGTCCCTACAGACACAAACTACCTCTGGGTTTGCACCTCCAGGATCTCCCTGGGCAGGGATTGTCAGTCCCTACTGACACAAACTGCCTTTGGTTTAGACCTCCAGGATCTCCCCGGGCAGGGATTGTCAGTCCCTACTGACACAAACTGCCTTTGGGTTTGTACCTCCAGGACCTCCCTGGGCAGGGATTCTCAGTCCCTACAGACACAAACTGCCTTTGGTTTACACCTCCAGGACCTCCCTGGGCAGGGATTGTCAGTCCCTACAGACACAAACTGCCTTTGGTTTACACCTCCAGGACCTCCCCGGGCAGGGATTGTCAGTCCCTACTGACACAAACTGCCTTTGGGTTTGCACCTCCAGGACCTCCCTGGGCAGCCAGATGAGAAAGGCAACAGCACAGGAATTCTGGCTGCTGGCCACATTCCCCTGAAATCTCATTTTCTCCCCCTTTTTTCCCTTTTTCTCTCTCTCTCAATCTCCAGCCTGCCAGCTCTCCCAGCTCAGCCGACCTGCCCAGCCCGTGGAGCTCCAGCTGCTCTCCCCCCCAGCTCTCTCCCCTCACCCCGCTGACCCCCAGCCCACCCTACAGCTGCCCCATGGAGGAGTGGCCCTGCCACCCGCCGTGTCCCTTGCCCAGCCCCGTGTGCTGCTGCCCTGCCTGTGGCTCACAGGGCAGGGACAGCAGGGGCCCGCAGTGCTGCCCCTGCCCCAGCACGGACTGCCTGGAGCTGCTGCCACCCCTGGCCCTGGCCGAGGACTTCTTCAGGAGGGACAGGAGCTGTGACATTTGCTACAGCTAATGGGGACTGTGGTTTCACACATCCACTCTATCCAAATCAGATTAAATTGCCCATGAACTATGCAAAGTTGTGCTGCCTAACACAGCCCAGTTTATTCTTCACTACTCACACGTTTTTACACGATGCTGTCACTACATTGATCTACGGTCAGGGGGGTTTTGTTGGTGGTCTGGTGGTTTGGTGGGGTTATTTTTCCCTGTTTTTTTTCCATTGTTGCTGTTTTTTAAACTAAATCTGAAGCTGCCTTATCAAACACTTGTTCTTAAACCAGCTTTTTTTTGATACAAATAAATCATTTGGTGTAAATGCTGAAGCCTGGTCATTTTTCACGTGCTAGAGGTCAACGCTTTTCTCTTCTGCTGCTGACCCTGCTCTCACAGAGGTGAGGATGAGATTTTGAGCAGCCTATTCAGTGACACAAAAGCTCTCACTCACCCCTTCCAGCAGATGAAAGGTCCACATTTGATCCAGCATCCAGCTTTTCCCAGAGAACGCTGTGCCTCACCCAGCTCTGAGCTGGATCTGCAGCTCCTTGCCCTCTGCTGCAGCTCAGGCTGTCCTGGTGACATTTCCCAGTGCTTCTGGCAGAAAAGGAAAGCTGCTGTTTGCCACGCCAGGGTTTAGCCCTCAGAGGTAAAATCCAGAGCCAAACTTCTCTGGCTGCTGCTCAGCACCAGCTCCCCTGGGGAGGCAGAGGCTCAGGGAGAGGCTGTAGTTACTCAGCAGCCCTTGGTCAGGTTTGGGCTGGTGAGAAAAGGTTTTCAGCATAATCAGCTGAACAGGAGCTAATTATTAATTTTTTTTTTTTAAGTAGATCATAGGAAAATTGTAATACCTGAGGATTTCCTGCTTCTTACATAAACCCAGAGCTTCCCAACATTTTGTCTTGCCTCCTCTTGGTGAGGAAAGAAAGAAAGAAAGATAGAAAGACAGAAAGACAGAAAGGAGAAAGAAGGAAGCATCTTTCCATATTGAATTCCACCAAAAAAGAGAAAATAACTACACCTGTGAAGAGAAATATTATTTCCATCCATTTGCTCACCTCATCCAGACACTTCCACACTGCACTGAAAACATTTCCAGTTCCTTTACCTTATGTAAGGTACCAGGTAAAAAAAACCCAAATATGTTTTTAAAATATTCGAGTAATATCTCCCCTTCTCCCCTGATTAACCTCAGCATTGGCCCAAGTGATGAATTCATGAGGTCACAGCAATATATATATATATATATATATAAAATTATTATTATTATATAAATTATAGAGAGCTGTAACTTTGCAGCAGTTAAAGGTGTGATCACCCCTGTGCAGTGACACCCCACCAAGTGTCATTTCAGTAGAGCTGGCAGCTGCTTCAGCCCCTGAGTGATCTTTTGGGGCACTGAAGGGCAGAAATTCTGCCCCAGAGCTCACCCAGTGCCAGCTACTCCTGCCTGCTGCCTCAGGAGCAGGCACACCTCAAGCCACACGTCAGAACCCCTTATCAGCAACAAGAAAAAGCCAGAAAAGAAGGCTGAGGCAAGAAACTGGAGGCTTCTAGAGGAAATGGGGTGCCCACATCCTCCTGATGGCTTGGCCAGGTTGGCCTGAGCTTAGCAGAGCCAGGGAGATGCTCTCAGGGAGTGAAAGGGCACCATGAAATGATAACTAAGGGTTTAGGAACACTCATGACACATCTTGCAGCAGCAGCCTAAGTGTGCACAGCAAGGAGGGCAAGTGCTGGAGCCTGACAAGGTCTCTGACCTCCAGCTGAGGTGGGTGTGTCATTCTGACAGGTTACTGGCAGATTGCACACCTGTCAATATCTGTGGAGTGGATCCTCCCCAGGACTGCTCTGTGCAAGGGCTGTGCTTGTGCCCAACCCTGATCCCACTGCTGGGCACAGCCAGGTACCAACAGCAGCACTAAAACCACCCTCAATCCCATCCTGGTCCTTGGATGATGCCTGATCCAGGCAAAAACCCCTCCTCAGTGGAGGACACCGAGGTATTTCCAGCAAAACGTTCCTACACACCCAAACCTCCCGGCTGTGCCAGCTTCCATCCCATCAGCAGCACCATTTCCATCCCCTGCAGCTCTTCCTCTGTCCCTGCTGCTCCTTCTCCAGGGTTGTGCAATCCCACCTGTGCCAGACTGGAAACACGTTTGAGGTGCTGTCCCCACCTCGCTGCCAGCAGCCCCAGGGACACACTCAGGACAAGCAGAAGCTTGCTGGCTGTTGACACAAGGCCTTGTTGACACAAGAAAGGGGAAAAACACAACAGAGGAGCCATTCAAAGGCTGATTGTGCGTTTTCTGGCTGTGAGAAATGTATTATTTCCCTCCTTTATCCCTCCCAAAAGTAAAAAGGAGTTGAAGAAAACACCTAAACCAGAGCTGGCTCTACTGGAAGCCTGGCATTTCATCATCCCTGCCAGGTGAAGCCCTGACTGCTCTCTAAACACAAACCCGGGGATCATCTCGTGCTTACAAAGCCGTGAATAACTCCAGAAGTCACCCACAGTTACAGAGAAAAGAAAAGGTTCTTATTTTCAGCTCCTCTACCTGAGAATTTGATCTAAAAGTTTCACTTGCCAACCGACTGACAGCTTTTCTGTGGTGCCACTTCAGAACGTTTGTTTGGTGATAACGAGCCTTTGTTATTAGCAACTTATCCCAAGCCACAGGTAGGAAGAGATAAACTGTGCAAATAAAGGGATATCACACACTGCCAGCAAGGCTGAGCTTTGAGAAGTCACATTTCCCCTGAAAGAGCAATACAAAATTGAGGGGTGAGCTGTGAACTGCTTAAATCAGTGAGAGAAGCAGAGAAGACACTCAGGTTTGAGATTTAAAAGTGATTTTCTTCACAGCCAGGCCAGGAATTGGGAAAGGGGAAATTGTTTTACCCACAGGGGGAAGCAGCAGCTTCCAGCAGTCTGGTAGCTCCAGTCCAGAGGAGCAGCTTGTGATTGTGGCTGCTTTCAGAGCAGGCCTGTGCTGGCTGAGCTTTGGGGAGCTGAGCACAGAGAGGAGGAATCCTGGGGCTGCAAACCTCATCCATCAGCTCCCAGCAGCACCAGCTGCCAGGGGGATGCCTTAATTCCTCCCCCAAAACGATATTTCCCCTGATAATCTGCAGCTGGTGATGATTCCAGACTCCCACTGACTCTGCTTTGTATGAAACACCCAAGAGATGACACAATAAAGAGAAAAGCCACTCGAGGAAAGAAAGCTCCTGTATTTTTTCATCCTGCCAAAGGACTTCAGTCACCTCACAGACATTTCAAGGTGGCAAAAAGCTTTTTACACTTTCACCTGCCAGGTGCTGCTCACAGTTTGACAGTTCTGCTGCTGCAGGTTCCAGAAATTGGTATTTTATCCATCATTTTGCTTTGGCACACAGTACTGCCTCCCTGATACACTTCTCACTCCGTTCAGGGCTCGTTGTAACATCCTTCCAAGTGAGACAGCGCTGGCTCTTGCTGGCCTGTGCTCAGACACATGAAAATTTATGCAAACACATGCAAATCCACGTCTGCTTCTCTGTCAGCAGGAGTGCAGGTATGTGTAGTGAGAGGCAATGGCCCAACAGCAGAGAGGAGGGCTGGAAAATCGAGATCTCTGCATTTCTTAAGAGCTTTTGTTCCTGTCACTTGTTTAAACACTCCAGGCCTGCCAGTGCCTCAGGAAATCCCAGTGAGGCAGCAGCCAGTGGGTGCTCAAGGAAGGGGCTGCAGTGATTTTAGAGCTCTGCCCTTCATCTCTCTGCTGGAGAGCAGCACCTGTGCACACCGAGGAGCCAGCAAAATCCAAAATCCAAAATCCAGCTCAGAGCGAGCCCTGGCACTGGCCAGCCTCTGCCAAAACTCAGCCTTGCAGAGCCACTGATTGCACAGCAATCCACAAATCATTTCACAGAAACGCCAAAAAGAATCTGCCAAACCCCAGAATCTGCCAGGTGGGAAAGGGAGCAGGAGAGCGCTCCTGGCACACACCCACACGGGTTTGCTGCCCTAAAAGCTCTGGGAGACCCAGAGGGATTCTCTGTCTCCCACCCAGGTGAGGTGAGATCCCACCTGAGGGGGTTCCAGAGCTGCTCTGTGCCACCAGAGCTGGGACTTGGGCGGGGTGGGATGGGATGGGATGGGATTGGGTGGGATTTGGATTGGCTTTGGATGGGATGGGATGGGATTTGGATTGGCTTTGGATGGGATGGGATGGGATTTGGATGGGCTTTGGATGGGATGGGATTTGGATTGCATTGCATTGGAAGTCTCCCCTCAGCAGCCACACAAATCCTCCCCATGTCCTTGTTCTTACAGCAGCTCTTTCTTCCCCTGGGCTGGCCATGGGGAGCTGCTCCAGAGCCCTCCCAGAGTGCTGAGAGTGGGAATTCCAGCTTGCAGGACCCTCCTGTGGGGCTCTGCCTTTGGATGTCCATCCCCTGGGGTGAAATCCAGCCAGGGCTGTCTTGAGTTCTCCATCCAGGCTTTCCCCCCTCAGGATCCTGCATTCCCAGGGGAGCAGGGGCAGCGGGAGCTGCACGTCCCAGAGGCTGCAGCATTTCCAGCAGTCCCTGTGCACAGGCCCAGTTTGGGGTGCCTCAGAGCAGCATTTCTCAACCTTTTACAGCCAAACTGTCCCCTTGAGCTCTGTCAGCCCCAAGGGTTTCAAAGCTTGGCTGTGCTTTGAACTCACTCAGAATATTTACTTATTTATGTAGCAGCTCCTTGGTTTGCTCACCTCCTTGCTGGAGGTTTATTCTCATTTTCTGTTACCAAAATTGAGTTTTCAACCCTTTGAAAGCTCATCTTCTGCTGTCTGGTGTGCTGCTGGTGGCCACAGGTTGAGGAACACTCCCAGTCCAGCCTGGCTGAAGCCTGCAGGAGCAGGGATGTGCTGCAGAACACCCTCACAGCTTTTATAGGAGGCACAAGCTGGAGTTGAAGCTGTTCCATAAATTGCAGATAAATCAGGATCTGGCATTTCTGTGACAGGAGTTGAATGCAGGTGTGACTTTCCCTTTCTTCAGCAAATTCCTGACCTGCCAAAAAAATGTGGAATTTCAGGAAGCACCATCTGAGCCACCCAAACCACTCACACACACAATTATTTACCTGTACGTGTGCAACTAAATAAACACCCAAATAGATCAGGAATAGTTTTATGTTCACAAGCACAAAACCCAGCCCCCCTGGAGCGTGCAGTGAGTTAGGGGAGAGCAGCAGTGTGGATCCCATACCTGCTCCCCAGCTTTTCCAGCAGGGGCCATGTGGATTGGCTGGTCATTGTCCAAATTCCTGATGCTGGGGTCTGCCCCGTGCTCCAGGAGCAGCTGGATGATTTCCTTCTGGTTCTTGTCCCCAGGCAAAGCAGCTGCCATGTGCAGGGCTGTGTTGCCATGGGCCTAAAGGAGGGAGAAGGGGAAAAAAAAGGAGTAAAAACCCCAGATAAACTCCCTGGTGAGCTTTGCCATCTCCCCAGAGTCATCCTCAAAAGGGAGATGTGAAATGAGAGAAGAAACCTCATGGGATTTGTCATCTGAGGGAGGATCTCTGCTCTGTTTCTCCCAGACAGGAGGTTTGTGGATTCAGATTTTTTTTCTTTGCCAGAGCACCACTAACTGGGGGGGTTTGATGTTTTGGGTGTAGGTAATTAATAGCCCTGAAGCAGGAACATTCCCTGACTGCTGAAATTCCCCCTAAATCATACCCTGGTTGTTCTGAAATACCCCTTAAAACTGCTCTGAAATCACTCCCTAAATCACAGCATCATGAATGATTACTCTGAAATCACCCCTTAAATCACAGCCTCATGTATGATTGCACTGAAATCACCCCTAAAATCACACCATCATGAATGATTGCACTGAAATCACCCCTAAAATCACACCATCATGAATGATTGCACTGAAATCACCCCCTAAATCACAGCATCATGAATGATTGCACTGAAATCCCCCAAAACTGCTCTGAAATCACCCCCTAAAATCATAGCATCATGAATGATTGCTCTGAAATACCCCAAAACTGCTCTGAAATCACCCCCTAAATCATAGCATCATGTATGATTGCACTGAAATCACCCCTAAAATCACAGCATCATGAATAATTGCTCTGAAATCCCCCAAAACTGCTCTGAAATCACCCCCTAAAATCACAGCCTCATGAATGATTGCACTGAAATCCCCCAAAACTGCTCTGAAATCACCCCCTAAATGACACCCTCATGGAAACAACCTGGGGAGTTACTGGAAAAAGAGAAGGCTGTGACAGGCATGGAAATATTTCACTGGGAAGCATTAAATGATAGCAATATAAGACATAACATTGGATTACAGACACCAAACTCATCACACTGCTGCCCACCACACAAAGCTCCACAGCACCAGTCCCACCCGTGCTCCACACATTCCTCCTTCCCCAAAACCTCCAAGTGCCAGGAGGATTCCAGTTCCTGAGGTCAGGCATGGCTTGGCACAGGAGGGACAGAGCTGGCTGTGAAGCCAGGCATGGATGGAGGGGCTGCAGAAGCTCTGGTGCCACCAGACCATGAAGAAATCTGTGCCCTGTCTGGTCAGGTATGACTGGTAACGGTTGTGAATGAGAAAAAGCTGATAAACAAAAGCACAAGGTGAGGTATTTTTAGTCTGCAAGAGTCTCATTGAGGCAGCTGCTTGGGTTTTTATTTTTTTTCTCTCAGAAAAAATCTTGGGTTTGTCATGGCATTGGAATGGTTGGGCAGAAATTGCAGCCTGTGCTATTATTCCAGTTGTTCAAATGGGAAATGAAAAATGTGATTTTCAGCTCCTGTTAACCACTGAGACATCAGGGAGAACTGAAGTGGAAAATGAAATTGCAGCATTTTAACAGTTTTTCTCAGACAAGAATGTTTTACAAGCCCTGAACAAGCAGATCCTTGTCAAGTTTATTATCCCAGAAAATCAAGGGGTGGTTACAAGGCCTTTACAGGATTTCTTGTTAAAATGGAAAGATCTGCATTTGAGAGATTCCAAATCCAGGCATGGGCTAAGATAATGAGGCAACCTGACAAGGCCTGACCTTGAAGCCTCAGGCTGACTCTGACAGGTCTCACGTGAGACAAAGTGGGCTCCAGGAATCCTCCAGATGAAAAACACCTCCAAGGCTTCAATATTTTCCTCATTGTGAAAATGCCATGGAGACAGACTTGGAGTGAGACAAGCACAAGCAGTTGGTGAGCCAGGGAAACCTAAACATGGCTGTTTCCTTGGCTTCTTCATGCTTTGAAGAGCTAAAAAATCCAGGATATCTCCCTGCCCCAGACTGCTCAGCAACAAGACTGAAGGCTCTGAGTGATCCTATCACAGGAGGAAGCTCTCCAGGATTGTGATCAAGAGACAACATCACTCCCCTGGACAGGCTCTCACCTGCCTGAGGGTCTCTGAAGATACAGAAGGAATGCAGTGAAAAGCCCTGCACTGGACAGAAAAACACCAGCTCGGTGCCATTACCCACAAACACAACCCAAAACAGGTTTTCTCCAGCCCAACAGAAATCTGGAGGGGTAAAAAAAGCAGAGCTGCCCTTTGTCAGCCTCAGTGAGCAATGGATTGACAGAGAAATTCAGTTCCCTCCTGAGGGACACAAACTCTGGGCAGCCCAAGCAAGGCTGAGACTGCAGGTGCTGCAATGAAACAGGGACCCTCAGGTTTGTCCCCCTCCTCAAAGGAGAAGGACAGAGGGGAAGCAGCCAGAATCACCCCTCAGCCCTGCTGAGAGGGGCAGCCTGTCCCAAAATGAAACAGGGACCCCCAGCCTTGTCCACCTCCTCAAAGGAGAAGGACAGAGAGGGAAGCAGCCAGAATCACCCCTCAGCCCTGCTAAGGATTAGCCCAAAACTCTGCCTGCTGGGCCGTGGTGGCTCAGCTGAGGCTCCCAGGAATGTCAGGATTTTTGTCTGGGAGGAGGGAGGAGCTGCTGCCTGGGGAGATGATCAGTGCTGGGGATCTGCTCCCAGGGGAGCTCTGGGGCAGCACTGGGGAGGTTTCCAGCTTGCTTTACCCAACCTAGGGATGGCTGTGCCAGCAAATCTGCAAATAAGGTTTCAGGCAGAAAGAATCCTCATGTCCCTTGACAGAAGCAGGGACTTTGTCCTTCCTGAGGTGCCACATCTGACAGCAGAGATGAATTGACACCTGGCTGCCCTGAGGTGCCACCTCTCAGTGTTGTGCTGCTGTCAAACCTTGCATCACTGCAGGGCTGTTTGCTCAATCCTCAGCCTAACCTAAAGTTCATGTTCCTCCTCAAGCAACCACTTCCCCTGTCCTTCCTCCTCCCTGCTTATCTCTCCTCATTCTCTCCTCTCCTGCTTTTCATCAGAGTTCAAGCCAGGTGCTGTTTTCCTGTGAGCTGCCTGTTTACTGGAAAATGCAGTTTGGGGTTGAACAGAAGTTCAGATTAGCAACTTTTGCCCTTTCCCTCTGTAAAAAAAGCCCTGTTGTTGATAAAAATCACCTTGTTGTTGACAAAATCCTTGCACTTGAAAGCGTTCAGCTCCAGGAAGTACCTGAGCAGGGAGACGTTCCCATCCTGCACCGTGTAATGAAGAACTGTCTTGTTGCTTTTCACATCCTATTTCAAAACAGAGAAAAAGAATATTAAAAACCCAAACCAAATAAGAAATGTTCTGCAGGACAAGCTGGAGAGATGCCATGAAGCCATCAGAGGAAACCCAGCCAGCTCTGCAGCTGATGGGGAGCATCTGTCATTGACATGTTCCATGAAAAATCCTTTCCTTGGGATTTGTTCCTCCTGAGGAGCTGAGAGGCCTCAGGAACAAACTGCAAACAATTCTTATCTGCTGCTGTGGGTGCAGCAGGTGGAGCTGGGATTGGTCTCTGTGGTTGTTTCTGATCAATGGCCAATCCCAGCCCAGCTGTCCAGACTGTCTGGGTCACAGACAAACCTTTGTCATTCATTCCTTTTCTATTCTCAGCCAGCCTTCTGCTGGAATCCTTTCTTCTACTCTTTTAGCATGGTTTTAATGTATTATATATCATAAAATAATAAACCAAACCTTCTGAGCATGGAGTCACCTTTCTCATCTCTTCCCTCACCCTAAGACCCCTGTGAACAATGCATCAAGCACCTCCCTCCTCCAGGGACCCTCGGAGTGTCCAGTGTCTGCTTCAGGAGCTCCAAAAGGCAGCACCTCCCAGATCACAGCTTTTTCTGGACTTAGAGATGGGTTAATTGAGAGGTGTTTTAAAAACCTTTATTTGATTTTTAGTCTTAGGAGAAGGGTGAGATAACCCAGATGTTATAATTTATGTTATTGCAATTAGAAGTTAACAATTTGAATTATAATATTCTATTATAATAGTGACAATAATCACATAACAAGCACCTAACCCTGCCAGCAGTCCCTTGGAAGGAGAACAGGCTTGGCCCTCATGCCAGTAGCTCATTCCTTCTCCAATCCTGTGTTTTAGCAGGAGAACTGGGAGAGAATTCCCAGACAAACCCAGGGATAACCGAGCCCCTCCTCACCCGGCTGTAGATGGAGGCTCCGGTCTGCACCAGGAGATGGATGCAGGATTCCAGCTCCCTGCTCTGCTGCTGCAGCTCCCTGTGCTGCTCCTCCGCCCCTGCCTGGCTGCCCTGGTCTCTCAGGAGGGCGTTGTGGGCCAGGACAGCACAGTGGAGAGGGGTATGGCCTGGAAAAGCAGCGTGGGATGGAGGTGAGGACAGTGCCAGGAAAATACTGGTGTGCAGAGAGGAGGCAGGGCTGGCACAGAGAGCATTCATCCCATCATTCACTCCATCATTCACTCCATCATTCATTCCACCATTCATTCCACCATTCATTCAATAATTTATCCAATCATTCTCTCCACCATTCATTCCATCATTCACTCCACCATTCATTCCTTCATTTATTCCATCATTCACTCCATCATTCATTCCACCATTCATTCCTTCATTTATTCCATCATTCACTCCATCATTCACTCCATCATTCACTCCATCATTCATTCCACCATTCATTCCACCATTCACTCCACCATTCACTCCACCATTCATTCAATAATTTATCCAATCATTCTCTCCACCATTCATTCCATCATTCATTCCATCATTCATTCCATCATTCATTCCAACATTCACTCCACCATTCATTCCACCATTCATTCAATCATTTATCCAATCATTTATCCCATCATTCACTCCATCATTCACTCCATCATTCATTCCATCATTCATTCCATCATTCATTCCATCATTCACTCCATCATTTATCCCATCATTTATTCCACCATTCATTCCATCATTTATTCCATCATTTATCCAATAATTTATCCAATCATTCATTCCACCATTTATCCAACCATTCCTTGCAAATCTGTGCAGGTGTTGTGGAGGCACAAACCCTTCTCAGATTTCTTCTCTGCCTCTCTGGACACTTTTTGGGGCACTCCAGCATGTTTCTAGCTCCAACTGAATCCCCCCAGAGCCACCAGCACCTTTGACTTTTGTGGCATTTGAGTGCACAGACACATCTCTCTCTCCCCCAGGAATTTTCTGAGCCTGCTCTGGTCTCCCAGCACAGCCCCAAAACCCAACGAGCACCAGGCAATGAAATATCCAATTCAGGTTTTCTCCCCACTTGTGCAAAGGTTTTTACCTTCAAAATCCTTCATTTCCAGGTCCAGAGGGAAACCCAGTGACAGGATAACCTGGAGGCAACAGGGAAATGCAGAATTTTAGTTCAGCAGAACACTGTGCAAGCCAAAATCAGCCAAAACCAACAAAATGTAAAACCAAACACCATCAGATAATGAGAATTTAATTACAAACCAAACCATTATTTGACACTGGATTCCAGTGCTGTGAATGCTCCCAGGGTGATCACACTCCCTGGTTTCCTAACTCCCACCTGATTGTCCTTTCAGTTCTCAGTTCAGGACAGTCAAACTCAGTCTCTGCCCCAGCTCAGGAGTGCCAGACTCCTCACTTCCACCCCAGGTTAGGCAAAGCCACCAGTGACCCCAGAACCTGTTGATTCTGAGTGATCCTTGACAAGGAAAATGAAAAAATCTCTCCTTGACAGGGGTAGCCAAGGTTTATGGCCCAAAAGTTTGCCAGCACTGACAATTCTCAGGCTGGATTTGTTTACTTTTTGTTTTCAGTGTGCAGCAGTGTGTAAAGTTAAAGCCCCACTTGTGGCAATGAGGCCACAGAAACACCAGGAATTGTGATCTGGAGATGAGAATTTCTCACATTTAGCAGAGAATCAAAGCTTTAAAACTCTTTACTATAAGAAAATTATAGATTTAACACGATGGAGTTAAGTAACTCCTTGTCTATGTTATTACAGAGAATTTATTTATTTCTTTTGATTAAATAAAGCAAGTTGTTCACATCAGTGCCTGAGAATTTTTGCAGTGACTCATCTTTGTCAAACCAGACAAGGCTGAGGACAGAATCCTCCCACTGAAAGATCACCCAGAACGGTTAGGGCTTGACTTATCATCTTCTAACAAAAATAAAATACGTCCAGATCAAATATTGACACCTAGCTCTGAGGTGCTTATTAGAGATTAGATAGTTAATCCATTAGGAAAAAAACCCCAATAAAATAAACAAACAAACCATAAAGCCTTTCATGGCTCTGACCACAGCGAGGAGCGAGTCTCTGCCCGTTGTCCCTTTTCATGTCAAGGCAAAAAAAACCCAACAAAAAACCAACAAAGAAACCCACAAAAGAAAAACCAAACAAAGGAACCTTGCAATCCACACCACGAGGCACTCTGAGAGGCTTTGTTGGCATCATCTGGATGAAACCCCTTTTTCCTACTTAAGGAAACACCTGTTTTCCAGAGAACTGGCTGTGTTACACATTAACTGCCTGCCCAGGGCTCAGCCTGGGCACAGCTAACGAATGCTGGACCTGGTGCCAGCACCACAGGCACCCCCTGGCACCTGACCCCTGTCCCCTGTCCTCAGTGGGCTCAGCAGAGCCACCAAACCCTGCCTGTGATCAGCCCTGGCACAGCTCAAGGCAGGGTTTTAAATTAATTTCATTTTCTGGACACCTCACCCCTGCCCTTGGGGAGCTCAGCAGAACCACCAAACTCTGCCTGTGCTCAGCCCTGGCACAGCTCAAGGCAGAATTTTTAATTAATTTCATTTTCTGGACACCTCATGCCTGTCCCCTGCCCTCAGTGAGCTCAGCAGAGCCACCAAACTCTGCCTGTGCTCAGCCCTGACATGGCTCAAGGCAGGATTTTTTTATTAATTCCATTTTCTGGACACCCTGGCACCTGACCCCTGTCCCCTGGCATTTCACCCCTGTCCCCTGCCCTTGGGGAGCTCAGCAGAGCCACCAAACCCTGCCTGTCCTCAGCCCTGGCATGGCTCAAGGCAGGATTTTTAATTAATTTCATTTTCTGGACACCTCATGCCTGTCCCCTGCCCTCAGTGAGCTCAGCAGAGCCACCAAACTCTGCCTGTGCTCAGCCCTGGCATGGCTCAAGGCAGGATTTTTTATTAATTTCATTTTCTGGACACCTCATGCCTGTCCCCTGCCCTCAGTGAGCTCAGCAGAGCCACCAAACCCTGCCTGTGCTCAGCCCTGACACAGCTCATGGCAGAATTTTTTATTAATTCCATTTTCTGGCCAGTAGTGAAGCATTTTAGCTCACAGGGGCCAATCCCTGCTGTGGAATCCCTTGCTGAAATGCCCACAGGGCCTGTTTTAAAGTGTTCATTTGCTGTTCAGGGCTGGCACAGAGCTTAGCTGCAGGGAAATCCATGAAGCAACAGGGAAGCAAAGATTTGCTCATGTAAATCAGGTTTTGAAGGAAAATCTGAAAAATGTGCCTCATTTGGGGGCTGTGCCTGCCTGCAGGGTCTCAGCTCATCTCTCTCTGCTGCCTTGAGTCTGGACACAATTTTTTGCCCCTGTGTGGAGGACAGTGAGCTCAGGGAGGGGTGTCCCTGCTTTTGGAGCTGCCTCTCCTCCAGTGCTGCACCGCCCTGGGGATGCCAGCAGCACATTCAGAGCGGGCACCTGCAGAAATAATTCCTCTCTCCCCACAGAGCCACTGAAGAATGTTCCTCTGTAACAGCAGGCTGCGAGCACAGCCCTGAAAAAAGGGATTAAACCCACCCTGGGAAGTCAATCCCTGACACAAGGAGCCTTTGCTCAGCCTCCATCTCTCACTGAGATTTATTTAAAGACATCAACACCAACACTTTATAATACATACACATTATATATATATATACACATTTTATATATATATATATGTGTGTGTGTGTGTGTATTATATACACATATATACATATATGTATATTATATATACATATATGATGTATATGATATATACATATATGTACATTTTATATACATGTATATATATATGTATTATAGATACATGTATATAATATATATGTATATTTGTATATTATATGTGTGTATATTGTATATATACAACATATATGTACAATATACTATATATACTCACATATATATATAAAATAGATACAATTATATATATTATATACACACTTTATATTATTCATAGGCAATTTTATATATATATACACATATATATACATACTTTATATTATTCATTAGCAATTAAAACCATCCAACTTCCCCTACCTGGAGAATTATATATTATAATATAATATAATATAATATAATATAATATAATATAATATAATATAATATAATACAATATAATATAATATAATATAATATAATATAATATAATATAATATAATATAATATAATATAATATAATATAATATAATATAATATAATATAATATAATATTATATTATATTATATTATATTATATTATATTATATTATATTATATTATATTATATTATATTATATTATATTATATTATATTATATTGTGTTATGTTATGTTATATATTATTCCTCAGCAATTCAAACCACCCTGCTTCCCTTACCTGGAGAATGATATATTATGTTATGTTATATGATATTTATGATATGATAATTATAATATATTATTCCTCAGCAATTCAAACTGCCCGGCTCCCCCTACCTGGAGAATGATATATTATGTTATATGATATTTATGATATGATAATTATATTATATTATATTATATTATATTATATTATATTATATTATATTATATTATATTATATTATATTATATTATATTATTCCTCAGCAATTCAAACCGCCCGGCTCCCCCTACCTGGAGAATGATATATTATGTTATATTATATTTATGATATGATATGATAATTATATTATATTATATTATATTATTCCTCAGCAATTCAAACCGCCCGGCTCCCCCTACCTGGAGAATGATATATTATGTTATATTATATTTATGATATGATATGATAATTATATTATATTATATTATATTATTCCTCAGCAATTCAAACCGCCCGGCTCCCCCTACCTGGAGGACCTGGCTGTAGCCATAGGTTGCAGCCAGGTGCACAGCTGACTGCCCCTTGTTGTCCACAGCGTTGACATCTGCTCCCACCTGGATGAGGTCGTGGACGATGGCAGCCTGCCTGGCGGTGACAGCCACCAGCAGGGGAGTCTGCAACAGCAGCACAGACAGCTGTGAGAGCTCGGGCTGGCCCCAGAGCCTGGCAGGGATGCCTTGGAGGGGCTGCCTGAAACAGAGGCTGGACAAGATTACCAGAATAAAAGTGGGTTTTTATTGAAGCCCCTCAATAGGTACAGCCTGGGCAGTCAAAGCCTCCCTGAGGCTACAGCCAAGGTGGCCACGAGTTTTTCAGACATTTATAAGCTTGCTCATGTCAGGGGTTAATCCTCCACTTACAGCTGTAGGTAAGGAAGTAATCTACCCCCAGTTTGCTCCCCCCAAACTCACTTTTGTTACACTTTTTAGGGCAGAGACAGTGAAATGTCCTTGAGTTCCAGCCCTGGAGAGGAATTATGTTGTCTGAATAAAATGTGAGAACAGTAGCTGACAGGCTATGGAGCTTTAGAGTTACACACTGAAGAATTGCAGGATTATAAATATGAAAGATATAAAAGCTAAAATCCAAAGGCAGCAGCAGCTGGTGTAAAACAAGGAGTGGGGAAGGTGCTGGCTGAAATCCCAAGGACTGTGGTGCCAGGAATGAGCACAGCTCACAGGATGGTTTGGAATCCCACTTGAGATGGGGATTTCCAGCTCTTGCTCGACTCCCTCTGCTGTTCCTCAGCCCTTAATTTGACAGCATTTTTAAAATTGCATCAGGTACAGCACAAGTCAGTTGCTGTAAACCCTCCAGCCTGGGAGACTGATGCCAACACACAAATATTTCACTGGACCAGTGTTTTCTCACATCACCCATGGGCTGAAAAAGGAATGGGCTCATTCTCATCCCACCTGGTTTATGACCATGCCCCTGAATTTTCCAATCCTGACACCAAATTTTCCAATCCTGACACCAAATTTTCCAATCCTGGCACCAAATTTTCCAATCCTGCCCCCGAGTGAGGCCCATCAGTGCCAAGCCTTCCTTGCAGCAGGAAGCAGAGGGGCAGAGCTGGGTTTTGGGGGTACCTTGCTGTCTGTCATGCCAAGGCTGTTCCCATCCCAAAGCCTGCTGTCTGCAGCAGAAGGTGGCCCCTTTTTTCCCTTTTTACCTTTCCTCTGTGCTCCTTGGCATCGAGTCTCCTCAGGGCTCTCATGCGCTCTGCGGCTGCCAGCGTGTGTGCCCGCAGGCCTTTAGCTGCATAAATATGCAGAATTCTAAGACAGCAAATAAATAAAGACACCCATCACTGATGGACCACAGACCACGCTGGGAGCAAACAGTTTTACAGGGTAGCACTGCCACTTTTTGGGGTTTTACACCCAGGGTTTCACAAATCCTTGCCACGTGCCTCAAAAATTCCCATTTTCACGGGAAGGGCTCTGCACCTGCAGCAGCTGCAGAGTCCAAGAGCCCTCAGTGCTCCTGAGCTTTGCCTGCTGCCTCCTTCCCACTCCAGAACCTTCTTGCAGCTGAGATTCACCACTGGGAGGTGTCAAAGTCCTCCACCATTCCCAGCTTGGGGAACTGGATGTATAAATCCCTTTTTGGGGTGATACAGCCCTGGGTGTGGGGGTGAAACCTCACCATCAGGGGTAACAGCCTCTCCCTAATTGATGCATTTGTAATGTATCAACCTCCTAAATTCCCTAATTGATGCATTTGGAATATATCAACCTCCTAAATTCCCTAATTGATGCATTTGTAATATATCAACCTCCTAAATTCCCTAATTGATGCATTTGTAATATATCAATCTCTTAAATTCCCTAATTGATGCATTTGTAATATATCAACCTCCTAAATTCCCTAATTGATGTATTTGTAATATATCAACCTGTTAAACTCTCTATTGATACATTTGTAATGTACCAACCTATTAAACTCTAATTTCTACCAAAACTCCTGGTGAAAGGAGTTTTATTTATTTATTATTTATTTACTGTCCTTCTATTTTGCACCAGACAAAGAGTTGGCACAGTCCAGTGAGTGGCCAGTGGCCCTCAGTGATGGGGAGAACACTTCTCTGCTTCCCTTTGGACATCTGGCTCTGGCTGGAGCCACTTCCATTCCCCCAGCTCCTACCTGAAGGAAATTCCGACCCCCTAAAACAGGAGGAGCCCACCCCCCACACAGTCACACCAGACAGAAATATTTGCTGCTTTTCAGGCAGAAGGTGGTGGGAAGTTGCTTCTCTCCTCGGGTAGTTTCTCTCCAGAGCCACCCTCACAATCTCAGGAAGTGGAAATACAATTTTCTGGCTAATCTGATTTTCAGTCAAGCTCAGCATTAGCTGTGGCTGCACACCCACACATCCCCAAGGGTGCCAGGAGAGGATAAAAGTGATTGAAGCTGAACTGCAGGAGCAAGGACTGCTGCAGGAAATGCCTCCAGGCCACAGGTGGATCAAGGAATTCCTTCTTAGTCAGCTTAATGTGTAAAATTAGCACAAACTCTGACAGCTAATCTCTGGTTCTAGCCTGTACATATATTATTGGACTAATTGATTGCTAAACCAACGCTTGTGGATAGGAAATAAAACACTCTAGGCATAGCAAAGTTACTGTAGATCTTTATTGAAAAAAAAATTAAATTGTCTTTTTTTTCCTAACCAGAACAACCCAGAAAGAAATGATGAAACAGTTTCATCTTTGTTTTATGTCCACACACAGAATTTACATACACTGGAGTGAAAGGAATTGAAAAGCAATGAGAGCAACCACGGGCTTGATCCACAACTGCTTTATCCCAGTTTTACCTAGGGAATATCTCTGATTTTCATAAAACTGGAGGAAGCAGTGGTGAATTAAGCTCCTTTAAATGAATTTCTTTGCTGGGTTTTTCTGCAAATATAAGCCACTAATTTCAATGCAAACCTCAACTGCTGCTCTTTTCCAACAATTTTATGATCACTTACATGATCTAGTGCTCGTGTCTTCACGTTGGTCAATGTGCAATAAAAAAATACTCTTGGAAAGTCTTTAAGACTTTCAACCTGGGTTTTCAAACCTCACTCAGGCTTGAACTCTAAGGCCACCTGAAATATTGCCTGGGTGGCAGCTGGACTCCAGGTAATAAAGAGTACAAGAAATAATTTTGCAGTTAGTCTTGCAAATAATAAAATCATCCAACAATCCTGGGCTTTAGAAAGCAGAAAAACCCAGAGAAATTGTGTTCAGCAGCCAAGAGCCTCTTGTTTGTCAGGAAAGCAATAAACAGGGTTCAAAGGGGATGTACCTCCTGAAACAGATCAGTATATTTGCCTGTGGCACCCCTGAGCCTCAACCAAAATATTGACACTCACATCAGAGGGAAAAGTGAAGCTGCTCATTCTCCAGGGAAGGAAATCAGAAAGCCATAAAGGACTCGTGTGCACCTCTGGGCCTGGGGAGCTTCCCAAGGAGAGGTCACTAAAGTTCCCTGGCTCAGCACATCACACTCAAAGCTACAGAAAAGCAAAACCATTGGCAGATGACAGCAATGCCATGGAGTCCTTGCTGGGCTGCAGTCCAGGCTCTGGAAGGTCCCTGTCTTGTCAAGGATGCCCTGAGCTAGGGCCATGAATTCAGTCCTGACTCAGACAAAACTCCAGAGACTTCACAGGGACAGGATCTGCCACTGGCAGCGTTTCCAGGCAGCCACTAAATCAGCCCCACAGCTCCAATCTGGATATTTCAGAGCCCCAAACCCTCTGCAGCTGAGAGAACATGACCCCAACCCTTGCAGAGCTGGGCTCAGGGGCAGCCAAGGGGCAGAGAGCTTCCAGGTACAGCTTGGTGTGAATTCCTGCTCTGCAAACAGGGACCTCTGACTGCTCTGGCATTTAGCTCAGCTTTATTTTCACACTGCTGCACCTACCTGCGCCAGCAGAACACAGCCACACTTTATGTTTTCCTGATTTCCAAAGGAATAGTAAAATTTAAGAGAGAAAAATGTAAATTTAGGCCCACCCCAATGTTTTCTAGTGGCCTAAATCTGCTGAGCTCCTCCCTGGACAGCTCAAAAACACACAAACAATGCATTTGCACAAAAGCAACCCTACTGAATTGGGTTTGCTGGTATTTAGAGACTATTGTACCCTCACCAAATGCTACAGCTGGCTGTGGCTACACTGGAATCTGTCATTTTGAGGCCATTGGGGTGAAAATCACCTTGTGCTGGTGCTGAGCACAAGTGTGCAGCATCCAAACCTGCCTGGGACAGGCAGCAGGAGCTGGAACAGCAGAGGAACCTTGTGCCGGGCTCCAGGACAAAGCAAATTTCCCTCACCACACAAATCACGGCGTGCTAAAACCCCCACCCCACCCTGCCTGCTTCAAAGCCCACGGAGCTGCTGGGGGGAGCACTGAGCAGCTGAGGAGCAGGCAGAGGTGCCACCTAAAGCCCTTCAACAGAGAGAGCATGGCTCAACACGTACGTATCATTGTCCTCATCTTCCAGCAGCAGCTTCTCCATGGGCAGGGCGCCGATGGCTCGCCGGGCATCCTCCAGCTCCTGCGGGGCTGGCTCGGGGATGGAGATGGGCACGGGCACCAGCTGGGGCCCGGGGAAGGAGGAGGAGGCTGCAGGGTACTGCAGGCTGGAGGCTGGCAGGGCAGACAGGGGCTGTGCCCACGGGAAGTAGGGCAGGGGCGGCTGCTGCTCCGTCACCTCCAGCGGTGGCACCACGGCCGGGGCGCTGCTGCGGGGCTGGGGAGGGCACAGAAACACAGCAAAGTGAGACAGGCAGTGTGAGACTCACTGCTGGGGAAGATGGAACAGCAAAGCCTGATCAATGTGATCGCCTGGAAAAGGGTTCTGAGAACATGGAAACCATGAGTGAGATTGCAGTGAAAGCAGCTCTGAGATCCCTCAGGTACTGAACACCTGGCAAACAATGGCATGGCTGGCTGGAATATGGAAACCATGAGTGAGATTGCAATGGAAGCAGCTCTGAGATCCCTCAGGTACTGAACACCTGGCAAACAATGGCATGGCTGGCTGGAATATGGAAACCATGAGTGAGATTGCAATGGAAGCAGCTCTGAGATCCCTCAGGTACTGAGCACCTGGGGAACAATGGCATGGCTGGCTGAAGGCAATCCCCTTTGGATGGAACAACACCCTCTGCTTGCAGGCAGCTCCAAGGGTCAGAGCAGACCCTGCTGGCCTGGCAGAAGGGCCCAAAGAGGAGTTTTTAGGTATAAAATGGAACACAGTGTGGTGATGGAATGATCCTTATAGGCTGTGTGTAAATGCTGTAGGATTTGTGTCTTGGACTGGATTGGTTGGTGAGAATTGGAATATTCAGCACAGAGGAAGATTTATGGTATTGGAATGGGAACCTCGCTCTCTTACCCTCTCATCCTCTCTCTTTCTCATCCTCTCTACCTGAGGTCCATTGGAACAGAGCTCCCTGTTCCCCTCTGAAGGGAACCACATCATCTTGGGTCAGCCAAGCAGATTTGGTCTGGCCTGAGGCCAAATATTTTGCTATCTTTATGTATTTTGACCTTGCTGTTTTATCCTTTAAATTTATTGCCAAGTCATCCTTCCTGCTCACCTGATCAATATCTTTCCTGGAATGCCATCGACTTTTTTATAATTTTATTTTAAACTTGGAAATAAAGAGTGAAAATCCTTGCTCAGTCTGGAAGAGTGAAGAGAGCTGGGGGAAAGGTTGTGAATTTTGCCTGATTCCAGTACAACCACAACTTTTTTCCCTGCTCCAACCACATTCCTGTCCTGGGAACTATGTACCATGGATGCAAAGTCACCCAACATTACAGCAATTAAATAAATTAGCCTGACTCCACCCCACAGCTCTTGCTAGAAGGTGAGAATTAACATCATTTCCAGCTTGATGCTTTTGACTTACTGCAAAATTGGTGATGAGAGGCTGGGAAGTGTAAGTGAGGACAGAGGAGGGTCCCACCAGGGTGTAGCTGGGACACACGGGCTGGACGTACATATCTGCTGAGTAGGGACAGCTGCCAGCCTCGTGGGACACGTAGTCAGGGTAAGGGCTCCACTGAGCCAGGGGCTGCAGGGGGGTGCCAGGGGCCTGGGGCATCCAGCCAGAGGCCACAGCTCCTTCCTCTGGGCCAGGCAGAGCAGGGGCAGCAGTGTCCATGTCAATGCAAGGCTGGCCTGCAAAACAGGACAGGATTAAAGCCCAGCTCAGCACAGTCTTCTCTGGAGAGCCCCCAGGAGTCAGGGATACCTTACCCATGGGTGAGTAGGAAGGGACTGGCTGATGGGGCAGAACAACCTGGAAGAGAGAAGAAAAACTGAAAATCAGAGGTGAAGCCCATCAGGATTAAATTCAATCCTTCAGAGAAGCACAGGGCAGACCAGGCATTCTCAGCTGGGTATCACTGCCAGGGTCTGAACTCTCCCAGCCCACACCAGGGCCAGAAGAGCTGAACCAACAGCCAGGACCAAACACCACCCAAACACCCACAATGTCCCCTCAGCTCAAGGGGACCTTAACGTGTGTTCAAATCTCGTGTAGCAGAGAGAAAAAAATAAAAATCAGAGGTGAAGCCCATCAGCATTAAATTCAATCCTTCAGAGAACACAGGGCAGACCAGGCATTATCAGCTGGGTATCACTGCCAGGGTCTGAACTCACCCTCCCCACACCAGGGCCAGAAGAGCTGAACCAACAGCCAGGACCAAACACCACCCAAACACCCACAATGTCCCCTCAGCTCAAGGGGACCTTAACGTGTGTTTAAATCTCATGTAGCTGAGAGAAAAAAATAAAAATCAGAGGTGAAGCTCATCAGCATTAAATTCAATCCTTCAGAGAAGCACAGGGCAGGCCAGGCATTATCAGCTGGGTATCACTGCCAGGGTCTGAACTCACCCTCCCCACACCAGGGCCAGAAGAGCTGAACCAACAGCCAGGACCAAACACCACCCAAACACCCACAATGTCCCCTCAGCTCAAGGGGACCTCAAAGTGTGTTCAAATCTCATGTAGCAGAGAGAAAAAAATAAAAATCAGAGGTGAAGCCCATCAGCATTAAATTCAACCCCTCAGAGAAGCACAGGGCAGGCCAGGCATTATCAGCTGGGTATCACTGCCAGGGTCTGAACTCTCCCAGCCCCCACCAGGGCCAAAAGAGCTGAACCAACAGCCAGGACACACCTCCCCAAACACCCTCAGCCCAAGGGGACCTTAAAGTGTGCTTAGATTTCATGTAGCAGAGAGAATTCTCCTCCAGAGAGGAGCCAGCCAAGCCTCTGCCTGCTGGGAGGGCAAATCCAGGCTGCAAAGAAGCAGCAAGCAGCCAGGGCTGGCTGGGATGGTCTCTGGCAGGCTCCTGACCAAGCTGCCTCCCTCCCCAGCAATCAGGTCCTGCCAAGTGCAAGCAATTCCCCTTCCATGGAGGGGTGGAAGGTGCTCAGCTCACTAAAAGCAGCCCAGGCAAGGAGATCTCAAGGGCCTTGCCAGGTAACCCCAGGCTGCAGGGCTTTCAGAAAGATTCAGCAAAGGTTTCTTTCACTGGCACAGCAGTGCTGGGCAAGCTCTGAGCTCCTGAGGGAGGATTTTCCTCCTGGGTGTTTTCCCTACCGTTGTAGCTGCAGTTGCACTGGAATTCTGGACATTCCCCCTTTTCCTCTTCAGCAGCTCCTTCACTGGCTCCTTCACTCGGACACCTTGGTAGGGGCGAGGCTGTGGCTGCTGCTCTGGGGCAGAAGCTGAGGGGAAAAAAAGGAATTAAAAATTTAGGAAATATTTATTTTCCTCTCAGGGACCCCAAATCCCCACGGCAGCCTGTGCCAGAACACATTTATTTTGTTCTTCCTTTCCTTTGTGTCCCTCGGTGCCACTGACCTGCAGAGCAGCTTCACACACTCCCAAAAGGAAAATCAGACCAAAGATACCCAAAGGTGACACACCAGATTGTTGGCCAGGCAGGGACATGAAAAAGCAGAGATTAGATATTAAAAGAAATAGATTCACTGTTTAGGTAGAAGGTATCAAAACAACCCAAATCAGGAAAACATCCCCCCTTGAAAAAAATATTTAAACATCATTAATTGGACTTAAATATCTCATTTTGAGATCAGGCAGGTGCTGAAATCCCAACTAGACTAGAGTTTTAGACCAGTTCTGAACAAATTTTGCTCATAGCCTGGCCAGGAGGTTGATGAACAGGAGACAACACATCCCAGATCTTACACCCAAAAACCTCCCAGGTCCCATCCATAAATTCTGCTCCATTTGGAAGAATTAAGTTTACAGGCAGAAGTAAGTTTGAATTTAATTCAGAATTAATTTGAAAAATTAAGTTTACAGCTCCAAAAGGCTCTCCCAAAGCCATGGGAGCAGCAAAAGCAGGGGAAGCACATTTCTGCCAGAATTAACAGCCCATATTTTACTGGAGAGAATCGATAGCAGAAGGAAAGCAGGGGATATCAAAGGCTGCTGTTTGTAAAGGCACCGATAGCAGAGGTGGCTGCCTGCCCCTTCCACTGCTCTTTGGTGTGCAAATACAGAAATTGATAAGTTTTCCATTTTTAACAACTGGAACTGGCCTTGAGGTACAGGTGGGTGTCCAGCTCCAATCTGGATTTTTAACTGTTGCTCCACCTGAGGGGCATTTATTTAGATTCACATCCTACAAGAATGAATCCTTTCACCTCAGATATCTCTCCCAGCTACACTGAATTCTGAGCACACTGAGATGTTTCTGTTGCACCTTCCAGGGAGGAGAAAAATGGAGTTCCAAACACAGAGATCACAAATCCACCACAAAAATTACTTAACGGAATAAACATTTCTGCTCTGATTTCTTTTCAAAAGTACTTTTTTCCCTTCAGCTTGGCTCTTCTATTAACTCATTATACATAATTTAATTATGAAATCTTGATTGGCCACTGTAAATCCTTTTAGGACCAGACAGAGCTCCATTTATGCCCTGAACGTTGCCTTTGTTATGCACATTAAGGAAATATTTTACTTTTAAACGGTAGTTGAAGCAAAGATGATTTTCCAGCCTTTGCCTGATCTACCTTTGCTTTCTCTGGACATCCTTTGTGGCTCTTTAAATCAGGTTTCTTGCATTCCCATGAATCCTGTGGCTTTCAAAATGAAATTTTAAAAGAGAATAAAGGTTCTTCAAGTCTCCATAAAACATCCACAAGGGCTTTTAAAACAACTCAGGTTTTGCTTTTTCAATTTAGTTGGTATTAATTTATTTGAGTGCAAATAATAAAGAGATCTGGTGTTCTTGGTGCTGCATGAAAACACCAACTCCACAAATCTGAGCTCTGCCAGAGTTGCTGGAGTGGCAGAAATGAACATTTTGGGGGGTTTCTCATCCCCAGCTCATAAAGGGCCTCCCTGAAGAATTAGGGTGGGGAAGGATGGTGGTTTCTGGCTCCAGGTTTGGGGGAAGGGAAAGAAGAAATTTACTGTAAAAGCTGACAAATATACCTATTCAGAGTTTCCGGTGTAAGTAAGCAGAGTAACCAAAAAAGAAAAAAAAAAAATAAAGAGAAAAAAAATTTTTAAAAACCAAAGTCTGCAGATCGTATTTCGGTTCCCCCAAGCTGACCTCCAGAAATAAAAATAATGCGAGCACAGCTGCTTTTCCACTGCTCAGGGGCCTGTGGGGTCTGAGCATCACAGACAGACCACAGCAAAATGGCTTTGGGGCTTCAGGGTGCAATTCCTCATCGAGCTAAAGACACCTGGCCAGTTACAAATATCAGCATTTGGAGGAATAACGACAACTGAAATATCTTTGTAATATAATCTTTGTAAAATAATCTTTTTGTAAAGGAAGAACCTGGATTTAGTCATCCTTATTTGAAGGTTTTAACAAACCATGAAGCTGTCTTGGACCAAGTTTCCATTTTATTTTGATTTTAGTTGTGAGATCCCAAGTTCCATTCAATAAAATGGAACTAAAGGAGACAGAGGAACAGCAGCAGTGTCCTGGCTTGTCTCCTGCAATTCCAGAACCACAGAACACTCACATGCTGGAGGCACATTTTGATTTTCACCTGCTCTGTGAAGCTGGGGCAGTGTGAGACGTCTCCAGTGGAGGAAGAAGGGAAGGAATCCAAACCCAATCCCTCTGCAATGGTTTCCACATTTCACTGGGGCCCATTTCAGAGCTTTGGCCAGGCTGCCTCAAGCCCTGGTGTGTGCTCAGCCCCAGGCTCCCTCCATCAATGTTATCACCTGATGTATTTGCTAAAAGTCCACAAAAAGCCTTGAATTCTTGTGGGCAGCCTTTAAAAGCTGCTGCTGAACACCAGAGCTGCTGGAAAGGCACCAAATGGCTCAAAACATCAAGTGAGAGCAGCAGGAAGATGCTGGATTCCAGACCATGCTGCAGCTCAGCCTGGAAGCCTCCAAAACAGGTTCCAGGGGATCTGTCACCCTCAATTTATGCAGATACAGACTGAATAAATACCTCAAAAATATTGATCTGTGTCACCAGAGGGGTATCAGGGACAGCCAAAGGTGATACAGAGACTCCATCATCAGAAGGCACAAAAAGCACTTTATTTAGAAATCTGCAATTCTTAGAGAAACCATGGAGCACCTAAGACCTGACTGCCCTGTGGGAATCTTCTCTCCCACTATGGGTGAGCTATGAATAGCACGCTCTGGAGAACCACATCTACAAACAACAGTTACAGAAAGAGAGCTGATAATTCCTTGAATTCTTTCTCTGAGCTTCCTCACAGCTTCCCATGAAAATCCTGGGAGAACCACGTCTCTGTCTGTTCAGAGGATCTGTGATCAGCACAGATCTCAGCAACAGGCCGGGCAGGAAAGCACGCCAAGGCATCACCAAAACTTCAAGCTCTGTTCTCTGCTGCATTTTGGTTTAACCATTGCAGAAGCAGGAGGGAAGAGAGGCAGAGCAGCTGCTGGAAGGGTGCGGGCAGCGAAGCGCGGCGAGTTCCAGATCACTGAGCCTCACCCCCCAGCACTGCCCCTCACACTCGCACTCTCACACTCACAGAGGAGCTGCAGCTCGCTCTCAGCCCCCCAGCCAAGGCTCTGCCCTGTCCCAGCAGGCAGATTTCACTTTGAAACACCCTGCTGCTCCTGCCCCAGCCCTGCCTGCAGCAGCGTCCCGCTGGGTCGGTGCTGTGACGCCCGACATCTGTGCAGAGCTCCATGATATCAGAAGGCTGATTAATGACTTGATTATACTATATTAAACTATATGACACTCACAAGACCTATCACTAACTAACTGGAAAACCCGTGGCTCCTGCCCCAGAGTCCTGACACACACACGTGGATCCAATTTTGGGCAATGAATCCAAACCACCATCACCAAATCCAATCAATCACCTTTGGTAAACAATCCCCAGAACTCATTCCACATGTGTCACCCACATGTTCCATGAAAAATCCTTTCCTCAGGATTTTTTCCCTCCTGAGAAGCTGAGAGGCCTCAGGAACAAACTGCAAACAATTCTTATCTGCTGCTGTGGGGTGCAGCAGGTGGAGCTGGGATTGGTCTCTGTGGTTGTTTCTGATCAATGGCCAATCCCAGCCCAGCTGTCCAGACTGTCTGGGTCACAGACAAACCTTTGTCATTCATTCCTTTTCTATTCTCAGCCAGCCTTCTGCTGGAATCCTTTCTTCTGCTCTTTTAGTATAGTTTTAATGTAATATATATCATAAAACAATAAATCAAACCTTCTGAACATGGAGTCACCTTTCTCATCTCTTCCCTCCTCCCGGGACCCCTGTGAACACCACCACACACATGAGCACAAACACAGCAGCAGCAAATGAGATAAGAATTGGTCTGATCACTCTTTTCTCTGCTTCTCTCACAGCCTTTCTCAGGAGAATCCTGAGAAAACGAAATCTCTCTTCAGAGGGCATGTGAACACCCCAGCACTGCTCCCTCTCACAGATTTCTGTGCTCACAACCACGTGATAAAATATTCAATTGATCAGTGCTAACCCTGCAAACAGTTTTCCCTTGTTTTCCTCCTCTCACCCTCCAGTGTAATAAATAATTGAAAAGAAGCCCAACAGTTTCTCTTGTTTGCAGTAACACTGAAAAGCAATCACTGACTGCAAATAAGAAAAAATGATATTTCAATTAGGAAAGCCCTGAGTTAATGGCTTGGATATTGGAGACCCAATCACATTTTTTATCAGACACGGTGAACTTTGGCTAATAAAAAGAAGAAAGAGGCTGCATTTCATAGGCTTGTGTGCTTAGAGTCAAACCAAAACCTTTTTCTCTCCAACCCATTGCAAGGGAATCAACATTGGTCATGATCCTGTCCTTATTTCCTGGCTAATTAAAGTTTCCCTCAAGAAAACCCCAGGGTGATCTTTATCTTTGTGGTCAGTCCATTCTTCATTTGACAGAAGAATATTTTAGATATTAATGCCCAATATCTTCATCTTCAGGTGTTGGAAGATTTTCCAGGAATCAAAGTGGCCTTGGATTCAGGCAAATCCATTCCCCATGCTGCTCCTGAGGAATGCTTTTGGGAACTTTAAAAAGTCCTTAAAAAATCATTTCCTTCACACCTAAAAGGATCTAACTGAGTGCAGAGCACTGTGCAGAGTGTCCATTTTGTTCCTGCATAAGGAAGGGATTGCAGATGAACAAACATAGAGTGGATTTTAGATTTTTGCCCTTGGATAGAAACCAAAATCAAGGGGAGACACAAAATGCTGGCTAATCCCCGCTGCTCTGATTATTCTAATTAAAAAAACTAAAAACTTTCAAGTGCCAAATGAGAGTTGGATGCTTTGGCCATGCAGTGGTGAGGGCCACTAAAAATTCTCTGTTTCAGAATAAGAGGAGCCCTGGTGCAAAGGGGAAGCTGAGATAGACAGAAAGTGCCTTTAACCTTAAATCTCACCCTCAGCTCCTAATTTCTCCCAGCCCATAATACTCTTTCCATTTTAGTAACACAAGCTTTCCATTGAATTGCTGCTGTGGTCATTCGTAGAGTTTGACACCTGCTTTGCCAAGCATGGATGGGCTCAGCTCTCGTGCTATCCCTCTTTCCTGCTGGGGTTTGACCAAAATTAGCACTCACAAGGTGCAGAATGTGGCAGTTTCACCTCTCAGTCTCATTAGCTGATACTTTCAGGGTGGCTCTGTGCAGCCCCACATCTGTTGTGGGCAGAAAAGGGTTTTTATCCACTTTAAAAGCGTTTGGGAAGGGATTGGCAGAGGTGTGAATTCACATCTCTCGGTGGTAAAGGGAATCTGAGCAGCTCAATCTCTGCCAGCGACTGCAACGGGAGCTGAGCACCCAAAAAACTCAGACACAGGCAAAACCAGCACCTAAACAGGAGATTCCTGCAGAATTAGAATTAATTAGGCTGGAAAGGACCTTTGAGATCATCAGGCCCAAGCTGGTTCCACACTTTGCAGAACAGAAATCGTTTGTATGGAAGGAACGTTCGGGTGGGTTTAAAAAGTTCACGACAGAGGTGACAACAAAAGCAAATCAAGAGGGAAAAGCTGGTGCTACCCTTGAATTCCCCATCCCTGAGGGGCTGCTGGGGCTGCTCCTGTTCAGCAGAATCCTGGGGAGCCCCGACCAGTCACTTCTCCGGGGCCGTGGGAGGGGAGGCTTTCGGGCTGAGCCACCCTGGGGAGCTGAGCGGAACCCAGGGCCCCAGTCCTGCAGGGGAGCCCCTGTGCCCTGACCTGGGAACGTTCCCAGCCTGCAGGGCCAGCCTGGCCAGGCTCCCTGCCCAGCAAAGGGGCCCAGCTGGCCTTGTGGTCCTGCAAAATGACCCTGAGGGAGCAGGAAACCACCCTGAGGTGCCCTGAGAATGGCCTCAGGTGAGGTCACCTGCTGCTGGAGGGAGTTCTTGTGGCCCTTCTGGGTTTTCAGAGATTCACAGAATGTTCTCAGCTGGGAAGGACCCTCCAGGATCACCTGGCACGGACATATTTTATGAAAAATCCTTCTGCTAGGATCTTTTCTTCTGAGAAGCTGAGAGGCCCCAGAAATTAAATGCAAACAATAATTGTCTGCTGCTGTGAAATGCAGCAGGTGAATCTTTGATTGGTCTCTGTGGTTGTTTTTAATTAATGGCCAATCCCAGTCTGGCTGGCTCAGACTCTCTGGTCACTCACAAGATTTTATTATCATTCCATTCCTTTCCTTGCCATCCTCCTGATCAAATCCTTTCTTTTAGTATGGTTTTAGTATATCATTTTCTTTTAATATAATCTAGATCATGAAAGAATAAATCAGCCTGCTGGAGTCAGGATTCCCATCCCTTCCCTCATCCTGGGACCCCTGGAACACAACCACGTTTGGTGACCCCGAGTAAGGAACATTCCCACAATCACTCACCCACTCTCAGGTGAGTGGCCCACACAGGGATTGAACCCAAAACCTCGGTGTTGTCAGCCCCAGATGAGTCAAATCTCAGGGTTTCAGTCTGGAAAGTTCCCAGGTCACCTGAGCTGCCTCTGCCTCGATTTCTGTCCCAGAGCAAGGCCAGGGGTGGGGACATCCCTGGGGTCACAGGTGGCCTGAGGCAGGAAACGTGAGCTGCCAGCTGGTCACACTGCCAGGAAGCAGAGGTGACACCTCTGGGGGGGCTCACAGAGCTGCTGGGACAGCAGCTTCCACTGAGACCTGCGGGACCTGGCACCTGGGAACCCGCCCTGGGCTCGGGGGGCACCCAGGGGTCTCCCCTCCTGCCTGCCCTCCAAGCCAGCACGCTGCAGGGGCAAGGAAAAGCAGCAGCAATTATCAGAGTTCCAGCAGTTCCATGCTGGAAAAGGGAATTCTGACAAAATTCAAGAGGAGAGAGATCCAAGCAAGATTCCAAGACTGGAAAAGCAGCAGCAATTATCAGAGTTCCAGCAGTTCCATGCTGGAAAAGGGAATTCTGACAAAACTACAAAAGGACGGAGATCCAAGCAAGATTCCAAGATTGGAAAAGCAGCATCAATCAGAGTTCCAGCAGTTCCATGCTGGAAAAGGGAATTCTGACAAAACCACAAAAGGAGGGAGATCCAAGGATGAACAAGCTCAGGGAACACTGGCCAGGAGTTGTCTGCAAGTTATCATCAGGGAATGACTGACACAATTTGACTTGTAATTCCTGCAAGTGTCAAAGGAAAAAAGCAAAATAAAACCACCAGTTCAGTTCCCAATTTCCTCCTACCCTAAGCATTGCTTTGTCACTGCAGGAATAAAAAAACCAACCCAAATAAACCATTCAGAGAATCTGAGATGGAAGATTAGAATCAGGATGTGGATGTGATCATCTTGCAGGTTTTTTCCACGTCATCTCCTGAAAACTGCTCAAGGTGAAGGGGGAAATACAAATAAAACTTCCCAAATCCATATTTGAGCTTCCAAAATGTTCAGCTGAAAAGAAAGAAGGCAGGAAAAAACCAGAGGAAACAGATTTCAAAGCTCACAAAGGCACATGGCTGCTTTACTCCAGGCAGCAGAACAACCTACAAGCTGAGATAAAAGATGAGCAGTGTCAGATAAGTCACTGGAAGGGTCTGAGAAATTAATTTTTCCACTCAGGTGTGCTGTACCACTCTATGCTATTGGAACAGCAGGGTGAGAGGCAAAGGGTGGCAGCACAGGTGCCAAAATGAGCATCCCCTGCTGATGACAAGTGAGATATGACGGTGATAAGAGTGAGAATGAAAACCTTGCAAGAAGCAAACACCTACCTGGAGCAGGATCAGTAAACTACTCCAGCAAAGGTGGGCCCAGAGGAGTGAAATTATCTTGAAAACAAGAAAACTGATTTCCTGTAAAGTCATAACTGTATTGCCCTCAACTGCTTTGTTCCTTATCTTTTTTAATTAGCTGAAAGAAATACGTATCAAAAAAAAAAAAGGCACAGAAATAAGATTTCTCACAGGTTTCACTTTTCAAAAGGAAAATTTTCTGCTACGTAACCACCGTAACCTTTGATAGAATACCTGCATCCTGTTATTGTTTTTATGAATCATAGTCTTCCACTTGATTCAGAGTGATGAAAGCCAACAAAGCAGCCCTGAGCTCATGTCCCTGCTGGAAAATGAGCATCACACCTCAGCTCTGGCCTCCCTGGAGCCACTCCTGAGCATCCCCTCCCCTGCCTCTCTGCTGATTTATCCCACCCTCAGCTGCCACCAGAGGTAGGAGAAGCAAACCAGAGCTCACTTACATTTTTGCCAGTGCATTCTGTGGTGGGATGGAGCTTTTCCCCTTTCCTGGCTGAGGATAGCTCTGCTCTGTGTGTGTGTGTGTGTGGCTCCTGGGTGGGGATGTGACAAGTGAGGGTCAGGATGTTTCTTTCAGCTTTTTAAAAGCTCAGTGTTCCCGCTGAGCCCGGTGACATCATCACCCCTCTGACCACAGCCACTTCTACATTTTCCCTTTGCTCTCTGCTGCTGCTTCTTCTTCTTCTTCTTCTCCTCCTTCCCCACGCTCAGCAGCTCCTCTGAGGAGATGTTCTGCATCAAAAAGGTGTCACCAAGATGGGTTTGAATGGCCAAAGGTGGAACTTGCCTCTCCTGGGATTTTTACCACAAACTCAGGGAAAAAGGCTGGGCAGCAGCAAAGGCTCTTTCAGGAAGATTTTGACCTCTCGTGGCACTGAGGATGATTTTTGCTCATGTTCTGCTGCTCTGGATGGCACAAACTCTGGTTTTCACCCAGCCAAAGCAGCCCCCAGGCCGTGCCAGCCTGGCCCTTTAAATGTGCAACCCTTCTAAACCCCAGAATTGGAGTGTTTGCTCCTGCCTTGTGAGAATCTCAACTCCCTGGGGCCACTAAATTTGAACTTGTGAGGAAACACCTGTAAACACTTCAAGCCCCATTAAGCCAGGGCGTCCTTCTTTTAAAAAAGAAACCCCTTTTTTTTTTCTGTTTTGTTTTTATCAAAATACAACTCTTCCTACCCAGGGAGGAGCAGCCCTTCCAAAAGAGCCTGCAAAGCTGGAGGAAGGCCACGGGAACCTGGAGAACTTCTTGGCATTAATGACACCATGAACACAACCCTCTTCTCTCTAAAAATCAATTTGGGATCAATTTCACAATTAACACTGACTTAGGAGCTTCATTCCCAGAGAAATGTTTGTTGGAGTTGCACAGTCAGGTCAGGATCTTGGCATTCCCACGTTGCTGTTCAGTTTTTTAATCATTCCCCAAAACTTTGCTCTCCCAAATTTCCCTTCCCATAAAAAGAGCAAAGCAGGGTCTGGTGGGGTTTTTGGCCAGGATTCTGCTAAAGGAATTTTATGTTTCCAGGTGTTTCAGGCAGCTCTGGGGAACAGATCCCTTCTGTGAACCACCCCACGACACACCAAACTGCATTGACACAGATTAATCAGGTGAACACTCAATTGCACCCACTCTACTTCAAAGACTTGTCCAAAACCCAAACAAGAAGCAAACCCCAGAGCAAGTGGAGTGGAAAGAATTGAGGGATGTGCACGTCTGCCCTCCAAGCAGCCCCGAGCTGCTCTGCTCTCAGGCACCAGGGCATTGTTCAGCCACGTTTTGCATATCTGAATTATTGCTGAGCACCAGCCCCACGCTGGGACATCCTCCCTGCTGCTGAAGTGCTTAGTAACAGCTGATACTGCAAAACCAGACAGCCAGGCTGGGCCTGAGCTCCCAGCAGAGCCAGGAAAAGCTTGAGGTTGGTTTCTCTGGCATTTCAGCCCCTGCAGGGCACAAAGGAGCCGTGGGCTCTCCTATCTGTGAGATATCCACGTTGTGTTTCTCCCCAGCCTAATGAAACTCCGTTCCAGAAAGCTCCTGCACGTGTAGAATCAAGACAATGCAGCAGCACAATCTCCTCCTGGCAAATTCAAGCTGCAAGCCAGGGCCCTGAAGGACAGGGCAGTGCCAGGGAGCACTGGGGGAACTTCTGGAGCTTGGCTGGAGCAAAATTTAGGGGGGTTTGACGTGTTCTCTGCTGGAATTTCCTTGTGGAAAGGCCTGGATTTGGACAGCCCAGAGCTGCTGGGACAGAGCAAAGCCCAGGATGGAAGCCTGACCACAGATGCAAGAACATCTTTGTCCCCATTTCCTTTTGCTTTCCTTGTTCCCTAGCTGCAGTGCTGCTTTAAAGATTTCAGTGCAATCCTCTGTGCTTGTTGGAGGGGTTGTGTGGGGAGGAGAATCTCAGTGGCAGCGTTTGTCAGTGCTGAGCTCTCTGTGCCTGGAACCCTCAGGAGCTGCACGGAGCACAAGGCACTCATCAGCCAGCAGGGTCTGACCAGGCAGAGCTGCTCTCTCTCACACTGGTACATTGCCACCAACATGTTTTGTGAAAAATCCTTTCCTCAGGATTTTCCCTCCTGAGAAGCTGAGAGGCCTCAGGAACAAACTGCAAACAATTCTTATCTGCTGCTGTGGGGTGCAGCAGCTGGAGCTGGGATTGGTCTCTGTGGTTGTTTCTGATCAATGGCCAATCCCAGCCCAGCTGTCCAGACTGTCTGGGTCACAGACAAACCTTTGTCATTCATTCCTTCTCTATTCTCAGCCAGCCTTCTGATGGAATCCTTTCTTCTGCTCTTTTAGTATAGTTTTAATATAATATATATCATAAAATAATAAATCAGCCTTCTGAACACAGAGCCAACTTTCTCATCTCTTCCCTCATCCTGGGACCCCTGCAAACATGGTCACAGCACATTTATTGCTTTTGCTATTTACCAGATCCCTTTCTTTTCCTCCTAGCTGGCCAGAGCCTGAATTCAAGGGCTGGGGCAGGACTCTGGGCTGGTTTTCCCCCCTCAGTGCACACCTGGGCTCTGCAGAGCAGCAGCAGCACAGGCTGGGCTTTGTACACAGCAGCTCTGAGTGCAGCTGAAGGCAGATTGCTTCAGAGCCCAGAGTAAATACACAGACTCATAGGAAAAGAATCTATATGAGCTTATCATCCTGCCCTTAACTGGGCTTTAATTGAGCTTAGAAAAGCTGTGGGTAACATTAAATAACTCAGGATTAAACCGGTTTTCAGGTCTTTACACCGATACTTTAAAAATACAGAGCCAGGCAGATAAAGTCTTATTGTAATAAACATCTCAAATGAGGAAGTTGCAGAAAAGGGGCATGTTTTCCTCAGATAAAACTGTTTTGGTGGCTGATAATCCTCCATTTCCATATTTTACACATGGTTTCTAGATTAACTTTTGAAGTGCTTAACAAAGAATCGCTCTCCAAAAAGTAACTTCAATTGTACATTAAGATATGAAGGGCCACATCACCCCACACCAAGCAAAGGAAAAATAGGAATTTTTCCTCCTTTAATGCATTTTATAAATGCAATTTAGTTAAGCACCATTTATTGACGAGGTGCAAAAGAAGAGACAAAAGCAGAGAGAAAGATCAAAACCATCATATTTGCCTCTTCCTCTGCAAAGTCTGCAATTCATGATTCAGGCTTATAAATGTGAAGGTGAATGATTATAAACTATCAACCTTAGGTCTATAAATAAGTCTGGAGCCTCAAAACTCTTGCAGCCCATCCATCCTTCCCTTTTTTCCATGGCAAACCCTCCCTCCACCCCCATCCCTCCTGCCCCTGCCTCTCTCTCCTCAGCACAGCAGTGCAGATGAAGGGTGAAGTCATGGAGAAAAAGCAGATTTTTGGTGATCTTGCAGCTAAGCTCTCTGCAAAAAACGTGTTTATTCTCTGAGCTGATGCTGCTCTTAAGGGGAACTAAAACCAAGAGCTGGCCCTGCTGGGTCTGGTCTGGCCCTGCAGGAATTTTGAGTGACAAATAGAAATATCCCAGTGAATTTCTGTCAATTGAACCTGAGCTTCAATTCACCTGAGCTTTAATTCCCTCCCTCACCTCTCTGATGTTGTCTCACCAGCCCAGCTCCAGGGAATCTGTGATTTTCTCCCCAAGGTGGATTAATGCTGTTGACAGAAGTGTTGGGTTCTGTTGTTGTTGTGGGGCGTGGGGTTTATTCTCCTTTGTTTTTAAGCAAGTCAATATTAACATTTCAATCCTTCTGAGAGGTAGGAGTACACGAGGAGTAGTTTGGTATTTCAGAAAGCTTTGTGGTCTGCACGCACAAACATTTACCTTTGAGAACACAAAAGCTAAATTGATCTTTGGATGGGTTTAGAGGACAGCCATGCCTAGAACAGGTTCTCATACTCCCTTCCTAATCAAGAGAGAGAATGGAGGAAATGGAAATCTGAGTCTCATTTAAGGCAACCAAATCTGACATGAGACTGGGAAAGATTTGTTATTTCAGATCACAAATTCTACAATCTGTGTCTTCACTTTGTAGCTTGATATTGAAAGGGAAAATATTGCAGGGAGCCAGCCAGAGGCAGAGCTCAGAGAGGCTGGGCGTGCTCCACGTAAATCCCACTCCCTGATTTAGGAACATCCCTGTGCCCTGCTGGATTCCCAAACCCCAAATCCCACCCCTCAGCTCTCCTGGCAGGACTCAGAGCAGGACTGAGCCACTCTGGAGCTGATGAGGAGATCAGACAGCAAAATTGCTTTGCTCAAAGTCACCCCAGAAATCTGTACTAGGGCCAGGAGCCGAGGCCAAATTCTGGAGGAGCCTTGTGAGCCAGGTCCTGCTGATCCTGAGCTTCCCAAGAGGAGCTTCACCCTTTTTTCCAGTCCCACAATTAACATTGCAACGAGCTGCAACAAACTCAATTTTGTTGGGTTTTTTTCTTCTTCTTCTTTCGTTTTTTAATATCGATATCAGCCTCACACCTCCCACTGCACCCTCTGAAAGGAGTTCTGATTCATTCCTCAGCTCTGATAAGGAACAAATGATGCAGCCCCGGGGTGTGCTCAGCACTGGAGATGAAATCCTGGGGTAGAATAAACCACCAGAGCCCTCTCAGGCAGCCAGGACCTGCTCCTGGCCCATTCCACGTCCCCTCCAGGGTTATACATGGATCTTTTCACACAATTAACTGTCCCTCACGTCAGGCACAAAGGAAATAATATGAATTTTTAAGGGGGAAACTCTTCAGAACTCTGTCTGAGTGAAGACATCCTCAAGAAAATTCTGGAGTAAAGAGAAGTGAGATTTTCCTCAAGAAAATTCTGGAGCTCTGGAGTAAAGAGAAAATAAAAAATACCCAACTCAACCATATTTGTCTGCACTTAGAGAGGTGAGAATTTCCCATCAGCAAGTTCTTGTGGGGTTTTTAACACACCCCAAGAACCAGAAGAGCTTTTCCCAGGATTTTTTATCCTTAGGAAATGATCTGGTCCATCCCTGAGCTCCAAGATGCCACCAGCTCACCGCCCCCAAAAAAACCCAGATGAACACAGAACCACCCCAGCACTTCTTAAAGATTTAAGGACATAAAAATATTTAAGAATGTTTAAATATTAAGGGGGTGATTGCTTCACCCCCTCCAAAAGAGCCCAGACAGACACAGAACCACCCCAGCACTTCCTAAAGATTCAAGAACATACAAATGCTTAAGAACATAGAAATATTTATGAAGAGAGAAATATTTAAGAATATTGAAATATGTAAGAAGATTGAAATATTTCTGACACTGTTGGCTGTGACCACCCCTCCTCTCAGCCCTGCCCTCTCCTCTCCCCTCCTGCTGCCCTCCCAGCCCAAGCCCAGCACGGCCTCAGGGCTCTCTCAAAATGAATTTTGTGATTCCCTCAGAGGCTCCCAAAGCACCTGGGCTGAGAGGAGAAGGGGCAGCAGCATCTCTGTAGGTTCCCCACCTACAGCAGCATCCCCCTGGTGCTTTTCTGGCTTCCAGAGCCTTGCCCAGCCCCAGACACGGGGCAGAGCCCCCATCCTGAAGGATCTGCTGGGATGGGCACAGAGCTGCCCCCAAACCCAGCAGAAGTGACAGAAATCAATCACAAACCATTCCCTGAGGGAAAACAGGATTAAAGCTGTCACTGGAACGGCTCTGGGAGCTGCCAGGGTGAGTCCTGAGGGGAGCCTGGGGTTAGCCCAGGTGGGAAATAAACCCAGCCCAAAGTTCCACCTTCCCTCTGGGCTCGCAGGCTTGGCCCGTCCTGCACTGAGGGCACGGAAGATTTTTTTGCCCAAAAAAACTT
The DNA here is from genome assembly GCF_027477595.1 of Haemorhous mexicanus. Lineage (NCBI taxonomy): Eukaryota > Metazoa > Chordata > Aves > Passeriformes > Fringillidae > Haemorhous > Haemorhous mexicanus. The sequence goes on from NC_082364.1 coordinate 5,990,589, forward strand.
TGCTCCCTCCTTTGGCCGAGTCTGCCAAAGCCCAGCAGGATTTCAAGGGGTTTTTGATGGCTTCTTTCTCCTCTCAGAGCAGGACTGGAGGGCAGGGCAGGTGTAACACGAGCTCAGGGCTGCTTCTCACGCCCCACATTCACCATTCGCAGAAGAGGCTTTCAATCCAAATTCCTGTTACTGCTGACATGAATTTGGCTTCTGAGAAAGGCACCTCTGACGGGATGCACACCAGGGCGAGTCCTGGGAGGGCTTTTCAGAGCTCACACACTGCAACAAACCCATCTCAAGCCTTTCCAGAAAAGCCACACTCAGCCGAGCCCTGTGCCCAGCTCAGCACAGCAATCCGGGGGCTCCAGCACCTCCTTCCACACTCAGGTATTGCCCAGGCTTGCCAAAACTGGCTCAGACTTGCCAAAACTGGCTCAGACTTGCCAAAACTGGCTCAGACTTGCCAAAATCAGGGCAAAAGCAAACTCAGGGCAAAAGGCTGGGCAGCAGCAAAGGCTCTTTCAGGAAGATTTTGACCTCTCGTGGCACTGAGGATGGTTTTTGCTCATGTTCTGCTGCTCTGGATGCCACAAACTCTGGTTTTCACCCAGCCAAAGCAGCCCTTGGGCCGTGCCACATTTCCTCAAGCCAAAGGTGCTTCACATTTCACTCTCAGCTCAGAAAATCAAGCTGCTTCACTGAGCACACGAGCCTTGACTCTGCCACCAAGGCAAAAGCTCAAACCCAAACCGAGTCACGAGCAAAGCCCAATCCCCTCTGTCTGGCACCTCCTGCAGAGCAATCACACTGAGAGCACTCTGAGGGTTTTGGGGGGGGACAGGACCCAGCAGCTTTGGCAGCATCTCCTGCCTGCCTTGCCCCAGATCCCTGCACAGGGGTGGGCAGAGAACAATGGGGAGCTCGGAGTGTACACAGCAGCTCCCCTGGTGTCATTTACTTTCCCGTGGTCTCCTCCAAACCTCTGGGAAAGCCCCCTGAGGGTGCAGCTGCTGCTGCAGGCTGGGCAGGTTTACTTTTCCCAGGAGTGAGGGGTGTGAGGGCTTGGACAGCTCTGCCTGTGGGGCTGACCCCAGAGCTCAGCTCGCAGATTTATCCTCTGCTTAGTCCACCAAGGCTGCGTTTGGAAGCTGGGGGAGAGGGGAAATGGGAAAAGTTTTGTGATTTACTCACTCTGTGGTGTCTTACTCACTGCATTGTGATTGACTCACTCCATGGTGATTTACTCACTGAATTGCGATTTACTCACTGCACGGTGTTTTGCTCACTGCATTGTGATTGACTCACTGCACAGTGTTTTACTCACTGCACAGTGTTTTACTCACTGAATTGTGATTTACTCACTGAATTGTGTTTTACTCACTGAATTGTGATTTACTCACTGCATTGTGTTTTACTCACTGAATTGTGATTGACTCACTGCACGGTGTTTTACTCACTGAATTGTGATTGACACTGCACAGTGTTTTACTCACTGCATTGTGATTTACTCACTGCACTGTGATTTACTTACTCCGTGGTGTTTTACTCACTCCATGGTGTTTTACTCACTGCATTGTGATTTACTCACTGCACTGTGATTTACTCACTGCACAGTGTTTTACTCACTGAATTGTGAGTGACACTGCACAGTGTTTTACTCACTGCATTGTGATTTACTCACTGCACTGTGATTTACTCACTCCGTGGTGTTTTACTCACTGCACGGTGATTTACTCACTGAATTGTGATTTACTCACTGAATTGTGATTTACTCACTGAATTGTGATTTACTCACTGCACGGTGTTTTACTCACTCCATGGTGATTTACTCACTGCACAGTGTTTTACTCACTGAATTGTGATTTACTCACTCCGTGGTGATGTACTCACTCCATGGTGTTTTACTCACTGCATTGTGATTTACTCACTCCGTGGTGTTTCCCTCACTCCATGATGATTTACTCACTGCACGGTGTTTTACTCACTGCACAGTGTTTTACTCACTGCACAGTGATTGACTCACTGCACAGTTTCACTCAGTGCATTGTGATTTACTCACTCCGTGGTGTTTTACTCCCTGTATTGTGTTTTACTCACTCCGTGGTGTTTTACTCCCTGTATTATGTTTTACTCACTCCGTGGTGTTTTACTCACTGCACTGTGATTTACTCACTCCGTGGTGTTTCCCTCACTCCGTGGTGTGTTCCCTGCCATCCCTGCTGCTGCTGCTGCAGTGTTTGATCAGAGCAGCCAATTCCTGGCACCCACAGCAGCCCCAGCCCCTTCAGTCACCAACTCCTCTGCCCTGCCATGGTCAGGGGGAGAAGGGCACCAGGGGATTTTGGTGTTTGACACAGCTCCTGCCATGGTCAGGGGGAGAAGGGCACCAGGTGATTTTGGTGTTTGACACAGCTCCTGCCATGGTCAGAGGGAGAAGGGAACAAGGGGATTTTGGTGTTTGACACAGCTCCTGCCAAGGTCAGAGGGAGAAGGGAATGGGGCACGAGGGGATTTTGGTGTTTGACACAGCTCCTGCCATGGTCAGAGGGAGAAGGGAATGGGGCCAGGGGGATTTTGGTGTTTGACACAGCTCCTGCCATGGTCAGGGGGAGAAGGGCACAAGGGGATTTTGGTGTTTGACACAGCTCCTGCCAAGGTCAGGGGGAGAAGGGAATGGGGCCAGGGGGATGTTGGTGTTTGACACAGCTCCTGCCATGGTCAGAGGGAGAAGGGCACAAGGGGATTTTGGTGTTTGACAGAGCTCCTGCCATGGTCAGGGGGAGAAGGGAATGGGGCCAGAGGGATTTTGGTGTTTGACACAGCTCCTGCCATGGTCAGAGGGAGAAGGGAATGGGGCCAGAGGGATTTTGGTGTTTGTCACAGCTCCTGCCATGGTCAGAGGGAGAAGGGAATGGGGCCAGAGGGATTTTGGTGTTTGACACAGCTCCTGCCATGGTCTGAGGGAAAAGGGAACGAGGGGATTTTGGTGTTTGACACAGCTCCTGCCAAGGTCAGAGGGAGAAGGGCACGAGGTGATTTTGGTGTTTGACACAGCTCCTGCCATGGTCAGGGGGAGAAGGGAATGGGGCCAGAGGGATTTTGGTGTTTGACACAGCTCCTGCCATGGTCAGAGGGAGAAGGGAATGAGGGGATTTTAGTGTTTGACACAGCTCCTGCCAAGGTCAGGGGGAAAAGGGAATGGGGCCAGAGAGATTTTGGTGTTTGACACAGCTCCTGCTCCGAGCAGAAATGTGAAATGGGATCTGCAGTTCCTGCAGGGCAGAGCTCTCAGCTCAGAGGGGCCCCGAGCCAGCCCAGCCTTGGGGCAGAGGTTTGAACAGCATTTAAGGCTCCCTGCTCGATTTTCTGCCACAAATAATCCCTGGGAGGCCGAACCCACAGCCAGCACTGAGCCAGAGCATCCCCGTGACCCCAGAGCCACCTCCTCCTCCTCCTCACTGTCACTGTCCCCAAACTCCAGCACAAACAATAAAAACTCCAAACGACAAATACCAAACCCCAAAGCTCAAGCAAAAGCCAGGATTTAGCTAAAACCAGCAGTTTTGCAGCCAGCATTTATATATTGGTAGATAAATTTATTTAGCTGACCAGAATTGCATTCCTTGGCTGAAGCTGCCACCTGCTGGTGCCCTCCCTGCCGCCGCCCATTAAGTGGTAAAATCAGGGAAAAAAGCTCAAAAAAATAAATCAGAACCAACCTCTCCCCCCTCATTCCACCCAGTAAATCACGGTTTTAAAAAAGGAAAGGGCAGGAGGGGGGAAGATGCGATGTGAGAGCAGCACCCCGGGGCAAACAGAGAATTCTGCTCTGGTTTTTGCTCAGGACTCACAGATTTATCACACTTTGTATAAAATACCCCATGAAGCAGAAATTCCATTTGCAGATGAATTTTCTGTTAGCCAGCTCTGCCTGCAAACTTTTTCTTGAACCCAAATTTTCTTTAAAAAAAAAAAAAGGAGATCTAAACCACAGATGTTTGAAAGTTTCATGGTCATGGCAGTAGCACCAGCAGCAAAGAATGGATTTGAGAAAAACTCTCAAACCAGACATTCCCACTTCAAATTCTGATTGCTCCCTAACCATCCTGGAGATTTTTGGATAATTTCCCTCCTCTCCTGCAGTGCAGAGAGAGATTAAGGTGTTTTCTTCTACCCCAGATGCACAAAAATGATAAAAATAAAGGGGAAAAAATAAGAGTTTTCCCTCTGGAGGACTCAGCTGTGAAAATTCCCCACTCTCAGTGTCTGGAGCTCTCACTGGGTGACTTTTAATTGTGTTTAATCGAGGTAGAGAAACCAGCCAGAGCTGAACTTGGTGATTCTGCTGCGAGAACCAACGAAGGCATTTAATTTTCCATTTAATTCTCCCCTTTGTTCACCTGTCAGCAGCTCTGCACGCTCTGCAGTTATTTATTTTCCACACAATTTCACCTCTGAAGGTGCTTTGAGCCAGGGAAAGGCTAATGAGGGAAGTTTGCCCTGCCAGGGAGTCTGGCCTCAGGAATCCTCACCTGCAAGGTGAGCTGGGGCTGCCAGAATTCACCCAGCTCCTGCTCTCCTTCCTGCAACCCTGGCTGACCCAAATCTCAAAAAAAAATCAGAATAAATTCAATTATTGCCTCATTGGGAGGTATAAATGAGCGTTTGGCTGTGGCTGTCAGGGTTAAATGCTCATTTGCACTCTCAGGTGGATTTTTGGTTGCAATACACAAGTTCTGCAAGGAGAATTTGGGGATTTCCCTTCACACAAAATGCTGAATAAGGAAAAAACCCAATTAAACAAGACTGGAACAAAATTAAAACCCAATTAAACAAGACTGGTTTAAATTATTTCCTTTTTTTTCCCTCACTAGAAAACATCATTTCTAACAAAAAAAAAAAAACGAATTGCAGGAATCCCTTCTGCCTTTCCAGGCTCTAGAACATGTCAGATTTACAGGGATGCCAGAAAATTAGGGGAAATTAAAATGCACCTGGGCAAAAGTGGAAATAAACTCTGCAGGCATTAAAAATGAGATTTTTTTTCCTTGTGATTCAGCCACTGAAAATTACCAACACCCAATAAAAATCTGAGATTTCCCCTGGAACCCGGATTCTCTGGGGATGATGCTGTGACCTGAACACTTTTCTACCAGCACTGGTTGTAACTGCAAATGTCACATTTTGGGAGACCTAAACCCAAATATTTAGACATAGTTGTGGCTGTTTTTTGGAGTATTTTGCCTTTCCTATTAAACAAGACCAGGTGAGTTCCAAAAAATACATTTTAAGGTGTTTTCCTCTTTACAGAAGGGCAGAATTTTCCGTGGTTTGGATCACACCTTAAACAATGTTAAAATCATTTATTCCCTCCCAGGTGCAGGCAGGGAGTTCAGTGCATCACAAGTGCATAAATTCAGGTAAAAAAAATCAGATTTTTTTGGGGAGAATTTGCCAAGAACCCCAATTTTCCATGCCTGTCATGCAAACAGCACCTGACCTGCAGAGAGGCTGGGGCAGAGCAGCCTTTCCTCCCATGGAAAAGGGGAAAATCCCCTCAATCCTGACAGGCAGCCAAAGAAACTCCCCCTGTTTCCAGCAGTAATTAATTCATTAATCATGCCTTTGGGAGGTGCAGGGTCAGGACACTGATATCTGCATTATCTGCATGCAGCTTTCTGTTCTGATAACATCAGAGGAAAAAAAAGAAATAAAAACCAACACAAACCAAACCCAACCAACTCAGATTGTGCTGCTTCAACCAGCAGCTGCTGCGGGCGAGGCAAAGGTGGAATTTCCCTGCTAAACCTCTTGATATTGTAAAAACATTGTGACTCATTTATTCTGATGTTTCCTCTGGCTTTGCAACTTCTAAATGAAACTCCAGGAGCCAACACACAAACGAGCTAAGGTGCTGAATGTTTGCATCTGAGGAAAATTGTTGTTTTTCAGTTTCCCTCCCAGCCCTCGATGGGTTTTCTCAGCAGCCTCAGCAAATGGAACATTTCAGATTTTTCAGTCAGGCAGAAAGAGCCAAAGCCCAGCAGTAAATCCCATCCTGCCATTAAATGCTCAGAAAATGAATGAGCTTTTGGATTTTTCTGTCTGAAAAAAATAAACAACAACCCAACAAAAACCAATTCAAATAAACCAAATCAAGCCAGCCAAGCCCAAAGTGACAGAGCAGCCAGGTCAGGGCTCAGGGGTGAAGGGTCCCTGCTGTTCCCACCTTGGTGAAAATGGATTTTGCTAATTATCCTCATCTTTTCAAAATTCTGTCATGGACTTTAACATCTCCCCAAAAATCTCAGGACTCAGGAAGCAAAAATTCTGCTTTTTGTGAGAACCAATCCCTTATGAGGTATCAGAAAATGAAATTATTTACTCACACAACAACACTATCCAACCAGACACCCAAAGCTTTAAAATCAGTTTGCTCCTGGGACAGAGATGATTCCTTTCCACAGAGACCTCAGAGCTCATTTTTGGTGCATTTTAACCCAACAAACTCCATCCTGCAGCCCTTCAGGAAGAGTCAGTGCTGCTGTGGGTGCTTCCAGCAACAGAGAGACTGAAAGGCACCAAACCCTGCTTAAAAAGCACCAAATCCTATTTCAAAGGCACAAAATTCTACTTAAAATGCACCAAATTCTATTTGAAATGCAACAAACCCTATTTGAAAGGCACCAAATCCTATTTAAAATCACCAAATTCTATTTGAAAGGCACAAAATCCTACTTAAAATGCACAAAATTCTATTTCAAAGGCCCCAAATTCTATTTGAAAGGCCCCAAATTCTATTTCAAAGGCACCAAATTCTATTTGAAAGGCATCAAACCCGATTTGAAAGGCACAAAATCCTGTTTGAAAGGCACCAAATGCTATTTAAAAGGCACCAAATTCTATTTAAAAGGCACCAAATCCCATTTGAAAATCACCAAATTGTATTTGAAAGGCACCAAATGCTATGTAAAAAGCACCAAACCCTATTTGAAAGGCACAAAATTCTATTTCAAAGGCACCAAACCCTGTTTAAAAATCACCAAACCCTGTTTAAAGTCCCCAAATGCCATTTCTGCATCTCCAGGAAGGCTGGGCAGGACTCAGTGTGGGATGGAGGAAGGCTGCCCTGCCCTGGCTGTGGCTGCAGGCACACACAGAGATTCCAGCCAGGTGCCACCTCCCAAAGCTCCTCCTCGTTAGGCAGTGAGCTAATTAAAATCAAAAAACCTCAAAGTGCTGCTCCCCATCCTCTGTGGAGGCTCCTGGCTGATGTCCTGCCCTGGCTACTTTTAAAGTGGAAATCTCTAAGATTTGGGAAAAGACAGAGCCAGGCACGGCTGGGCCCCAGGGATTGGTCAGGAGGAATTTAATTTATTAATTAACCTTCATTTCAAGGCTCTACCTGGAATTCCTCTCCAGCAGCAGCTCCCAGATCAGAGGAGCCTTTGGCTCTGCCCTGTGTTTTCTGAGTGAATCAAACATCCCATAATATCCACACAGCTCCAGGAAACAGAGAAAACAGCAAATAATCCAATTTTAGGGCTTTTACCCACACATTCCCCCTGTTAAAGCACAGGGAGGGAGCTCAGCCTGCCCAGGCTCAGCCAGGCAGGACAGGACCTGCCTCATGGGCATTTTTCTGGGTTGTTGGGACCATTCCTTTTTCCTGACCCTTTGGAGGTGGCTCCAGGCAGGAGCAGCTCCTGACTCACCTGAAATCCTCTTGTCCTGCAGGAAAAGTAGGATTTGCTCAATCAGGAGCAAATTACCAACTCTCTGAGAGAAGTGGGTGAAAAATTGAAATACCTCTGTGCTACTCCAGTGCCAGCTCTGGGGTGCCAAGATTTTTCATTTATTTTTTTTTTTTCCTCCTTCCCCCCTCCCTTCCAACTGTTCTGGTTTATTTTCAAATTTTTGACATTTAACATTTCTCTTCAAGAAGCAGCACCTGCAATGGAGTGGGTGAGAGTATTGCTGTGATTAATTTATAAAAAAAGGCAAATCCAGGGACCTCAGCTGCAGGGAAGGACTGGCAAACACGAGCTCGAGTGTGTTTGAGGTTCAAGAATAGATTACAAACATGAGAAACACTGAGGTTTATTTAATCCTGCTAATCTCAAGGCAGGATTCATTAATTTGGTGACTCTCCACTGGATCATAACAATGAAATGCAAATTCTTTATATTTAATATATGCTATAAATTTAGATTAATTAAATTCAATAAATTCAATTTAATAATATCAAAATAGGCAATTCAAGGCAGTTGTTGAAGATCAGATTGGGGATTTTTAAATAATTCAGATAATTATATTCTTTGTGGCCTTGTTTTCCATGTCTGACCATCCCTGCCAATAAATTCAATAAATTCAATAATTGTAATAAAAATGGGCAATTCGAGGCAATTGTTGAAGATCAGATTGGGGATTTTTAAATATTTCAGATAATTATATGCATTGTGGCCTTGTTTTCCATGTCTGACCATCCCTGCCAATAAATTCAATAATTGCAATACTATAATATAAAAATAGGCAATTTGAGGATGTTGTTGAGGATCAGATTGGGGATTTTTAAATATTTCAGATAATTATATGCTTTATGGCCTTGTTTTCCATGTTTGACCATCCCTGCCAATAAATTCAATAATTATAATACTGTAATATAAAAATAGGCAATTTGAGGCTGGTTTTGAGGATCAGATGGGGGATTTTTAAATATTTCAGATAATTATATGCATTGTGGCCTTGTTTTCCATGTCTGACCATCCCTGCCAATAAATTCAATAAAATTCAGAGCACCCAGCACTCCCTGGGGCTCTTGTTGGACACTGGGAAAAAACCTTTGGGTTGTGGTGGTTCTTGGGCATAAATCCCAGATAAAACTGGACCTGGAGCAGGCCAGAGCTGGGGTGGGAAGGGTGGAAAGAACCCCAGTGCTCCTGGGGTCGCTGCTCTCCAGGTGGGCAAACCCCTCCTGGCTCTGTCCCAGGTATTTGCTCCTCCTTCAGCTCTGATTTTTTGTCCTGGAATCATAGGAATGATAACAAAGAGCCTTCATATTTAATCTGGCAATTGGCATTTCCCTCACTGGGTAAATATTGAATTCTTTGCCTTTATTTTTTATTTTTTTTTTAGCCAAAATCCCCCTCATGTGAGCTGTGTTTTCCATCAGCCTCTTCACCCTGAACAAAGAGCAGCAAATTCCAAGCAACACCTGAATTTTTGCATTTTTGCATTTTTCTCATTTCCCTACCCAAGCTCACCCCCTGCCAGCTGCATGTCCCAGAAAAGTGCATCACCCTTCACCTCAGCTGGCTGAGAAATGTCATTTTTTTGGGAACAAGATGCTGCTTCCTGCAGGAATTCAGCCCTCCATCCATGCACAGGCTCAGTTTGCAAAGCCCTGCTGGAATCAGCAATTCCTTCATTTTACCAGCTCAGTCTGGGGTTTGAAGGGAGAGCTAGGAACTTTTTTAAGAGAATGAAATGGTTTTTTTGGGAGATAATTTTTATGGGTATTTCCACCCTCTTTTCCCATCCATACTTTTTTCAATGGGTATTTCCATCCTCTGGCCAGCACAGCCCTAAAACCCTCAGGTTTTCAGGAACCTGTTCCCATTTTCCTGTGCCTCAGGTAAAAGGATTTTGCTAAAAAAACCCTAAAATCTCTGAAGTTAAAGAGTTAAATCTTTTAGAGGCAGGAATTTTAGGGATTTAGCAGGAGGAAGTGGTGCTGCATTTCCCCAGCAAGGAAGGATGAGATGCAGCTTTGTAGCCATGGAGAAATTAGGTCAGACTGCAGAAGACCCAGAATGATTTATGCTAATGAAATATTAACTCCCAGCAAGGAGGGGAAGCTGTTGGCACTTTCATGGGAACTGAGTGCTCGAGAGGAATAAAAACAATAATAATAATAAAAAAAAACAAACACGTGGCAAGAAACCAACCCAAGCAATGCCCAGGCTGGACTGGTTTGGGCAGAGAGGCTGATCCTCAAGAGCTGGCAGAGCCATCATTTATTTGTTCATGGCTCAGGCAAATGAAAGCAAGAATAATCCCAAGGAAATCTCTCCAGAAATCACCACGTTTCTGTCAAACAGATCTAGTTAAGGGCAGCAATCTGGCTTTGGGGAGGTGTTTCTCCTTAAATTTTGGGCCTCAATGAAGCACAGGCCTGGCTCTTAAAGTTCTGTCCCAACAGAGCTGGGCACACACAGCCCTTGGGGATTGTGATCCCCCCCCAAAGGAATTTGATGCCTCTGAATGCATTTCTCAGCCCTGCTGATTAACAGGATGTACTTCCTTATTTTGAGGTAAATATCAGCTGTCACAATTCCCAAAGAAAACCAAAAAGGCAATAAAATCCACAGAATTCAACAAATCAAGCAGCTCAGCAAGCTCAGAAGTGTCACAGGGTTGCTTTGCAGGGCTCTGCTCTCAGAGTTATTATGCAAAGATCAAATGTCAGAATTAATTTGGGGTATCAATAATTTGAATATTGACCATAAGAGCAGGGATTTTTTTCTTTGCTGCATCCTCTCAGACTCAGCCAGAATCCCAATAAATTCCTTTTCTACAGAAAATTTTTTGGGGGTTTGCTTTGTGTTTTCTCTTGAAATCAAAATTATTTATCCATTCCAAGTGACTCTTTGAGGTTGAGGATAAAGAATAAAATAAAAATAAACAATATTTTACTCCTTTTTCAGGCAAAGTGCAAGAACTTTCCAAGCAATGACAACAACCCTGACCTTTCCCATCCCTGCAGGAGCAGCTTTGGGGAGCCCTCACCTGTTTTTCCCCACAAATCTCCAAATCTTCTTTCCTGTGGCTTTTTTCTGTCCCTCTGTCCAACCCCACCCAGAATAAGCAGCATTTTTATGCCTCAATCAAAGAATTTCTCCCCATTTTTCTGCAGCCATGGATGGAGTGACCTCGCTGGGAGCTGTTTCCCTGATGCTGAAGGAATTTGGATGGAGGCCACTGGCAGTGAAACAGAACCTGGGTGGATGGGAAAGGGCTCTGAAACCTGACCCCAGATTAAACCCCATTGTTGTTTGTGACTTTCAGGGGACTAAAATGGATTTAGGGCCTTCATTTTCTTCTCCCCACTTGGGTATGGCTTTAATTATTAACCCCAAATCAGCAAATTTTCATGCTGCAGGTGCAATTTGGCCCACCTTAATTCTGGTTTGATTCAGCTGCCCTGGCTGGGGACCAGGCTCCAGAGCCCCTGACATGCAGGTATTTGGGAACACTGCAGGTATTTGGGAACACTGCAGGTATTTGGGAACACTGCAAGTATTTGGGAACACTGCAGGTATTTGGGAGCACTGCAGGGTTTTGGGAACACTGCAGGTATTTGGGAGCACTGCAGGGTTTTGGGAGCACTGCAGGGTTTTGGGAACATTGCAGGGTTTTGGGAACACTGCAGGTATTTGGGAGCACTGCAGGGTTTTGGGGGCACTGCAGGTATTTGGGAGCACTGCAGGTATTTGGGAGCACTGCAGGGTTTTGGGAGCACTGCAGGGTTTTGGGAACGTGGCAGGGTTTTAGGAACACTGCAGGGTTTTAGGAAACTTGCAGGGCTTTAGGAACGTGGCAGGTAATTAAGAACATTGCAGGGTTTTAGGAGCACTGCAGGTATTTAGGAATGTGGCAGGGCTTTAGGAACCTTGCAGGGCTTTAGGAACCTTGCAGGGCTTTAGGAACCTTGCAGGTAATTAAGAACATTGCAGGGTTTTAGGAGCACTGCAGGTATTTGGGAGCACTGCAGGTATTTAGGAACGTGGCAGGGCTTTAGGAACGTGGCAGGGTTTTAAGAACACTGCAGGGTTTTAGGAATACTGCAGGGCTTTAGGAACCTTGCAAGGCTTTAGGAACCTTGCAGGTAATTAAGAACCTTGCAGGGTTTTAGGAGCACTGCAGGTATTTAGGAACATGGCAGGGTTTTAAGAACATGGCAGGTTTTTAGGAACCTTGCAGGGCTTTAGGAACCTTGCAGGGCTTTAGGAACCTTGCAGGTAATTAAGAACCTTGCAGGGTTTTAGGAGCACTGCAGGTATTTGGGAACACTGCAGGTATTTAGGAATGTGGCAGGTATTTAGGAACATGGCAGGGTTTTAAGAACATGGCAGGTTTTTAGGAATGTGGCAGGGCTTTAGGAACGTGGCAGGTAATTAAGAACATTGCAGGGTTTTGGGAGCACTGCAGGGTTTTAGGAGCACTGCAGGTATTTAGGAACGTGGCAGGTATTTAGGAACACTGCAGGGTTTTAAGAACATGGCAGGGCTTTAGGAACACTGCAGGGCTTTAGGAACACTGCAGGGCTTTAGGAACCTTGCAGGGCTTTAGGAACGTGGCAGGGCTTTAGGAACCTGGTAGGTAATTAAGAACATGGCAGGGTTTTAGGAGCACTGCAGGTATTTAGGAGCACTGCAGGGTTTTAGGAGCACTGCAGGTATTTAGGAGCATTGCTTACATGGATTTCTGCTTTGGGATGAGAGCTCTGCTGAGGGTTTGGCTGTAGAAACAGAAAGTTTCTGGCAAACACCACCTCAACATGAATGAAAGGAGGGAATTGCAAAATAACAATAACAACAATAATAATAATGTGAAAATCCAGGTGTTCAGGGCCCAAATTCCCCGTTTTGCCCACGTGCAAAAACTCAGCTAAAGCAAGAAAAACTCTTTGGGCTCTGAAGAGGAGAGCAGCTCCCGAGAGCTGGAGGCTGCCAGGGGCAGGAATGGCGAGCTGAGGGAGACAACTCTTGTGCAAGAGCTGGAAGGAGCCTGCTGGGCTTGGCTGCAGGCCAGGGCATTGTGTTGCAGCAGCAAAGCAGAGAAATGATCCTGCAAAACACCCAGCTGGAAATGGAGAAGCTCAAGCACCCAGACTCCAAAAAAGATGTGGGTTTGTGGCTTCAGCTCCCAAAATGTTAACCCTGAGCATCCTAAATTTGAGTTTATCTTCTGCTGGGCCAGGACTTGGCCTCAGCTTTGCTGAAACTGGGTTTTGGTGTGCATAGATGGAAATTAAATGAGATCTAAAACAAACCAGTGAGCTGCAGGGACACAAAAAGGGACATGTCCTGTGGCCCTGGTGTGTTCTGCAGTTCTCTCATTTAAATCCCAGCATTCTGTGAGTCCTTTGAGCCCTCACCTGAGCTTTGCCAAACCCAGCTCCATCTTCTGCCCTGTCCTTCCACCCCCTCTTTGTGCCAGCTCCCAGTGGAGCCGTCAGAAACCAACACAGTGTTTGAGACATCAGCTTTGCAAGGAGGGAAAAGCACTGAAAATGGTATTTCTGCCGTGTTCTGCACATGTTAAACCCCAGGGAAGCCCTCACACACCATCCTCAAACATCACATTTGTTCCAACATTAAATTTCCACTCCCTCTCCTCCGTTTCCCTCTTTGCTGGCCTTGTTTGGAATCTGATGAGGGCTTTTTGCTGCCGAGGGTTTTTTGGTCTGATTCCCAGCACCATCTAGTGACACAACCCGGGATAGAAAACATTTTATATTTCTATTTTATCTTCCTCTCAATTTTCTTGACCTGCTTTTGCTTTTCACCCATCGCAAATTAAAATCCAGTTCCATTTGTACAAAAATATTTCACAACACGTCTCAAAAACCAAACCTAATTATTGCAATTTTTCCCTGTGCTTTCTGCTCCAATCTCCCTCAACCCAAATAACAGCACAGAAACTCCCAAACCACTTCAGGTAGGCTAAAAAAAAAAATAGAAATCTGCATTTCAGAAGGAATGGAAAGTGCTGAGTTTGGAAATGCTTTCCCCCTGGAGCTGCAGCTGATGCCAGCACTGCCCAGCTGAAGGTTTTTTGTTTGCAAGATGAACCATCAGTGCCTTTCAGAGCTTGCAATTATAAATTAACATTAATCTCAGATCTCTCCAGTGCCCACACAAATGGATGTGGCCAATTCCTCTGCACCAATGTCTGGTTTTCACCTCGAGAGCAAAACCCCAAGAAGCCCCAAGGGTTTAATTCCATTTTTTCTGTCTGCCTCCACGCAGCCAGTGCAGCCTGAGGAACAGAACCACTGTTCCTGCACCACCTCTCGTTCCTGAGCTCAGGGATGAGAGCACTTTGTTTCCAGAGGCATCGGGAGGAAGGGATGAAAAATAATGCCAAGAACAAACATCCCTGAGCCCTGTCCTGGGGAGGTGGAACTCTGAGCACTCCCATTAAAATTTAACAGGAACAGAGCCCCAGGACTCAGCAGAGTGAAACATCTGAAACCACTCAGCTCCCTCCCTTGGCTGCTAAAAATAAAAAAATCCTGATTTCCAAGGGGCAGGGAGGTAACTGCTGTGGAGAGGCAGACTGTGCCATTTCCAGCCCTGCAGGAAGGGCACTTTCATCATGGAATTCTCATCCCAGCCTCTGCAGGAACCAGGAAATCTCCCCCTCTGCAGCCAGGGTGACTCAGCTGGGGAAGGAGGAAGAGCTCAAGAAAAATGAAAGAGGATTCCCTGATCCAAACCCATCAGATCCAACCACCCATCCTCTGATGTGAGCCCACAACGCTGCAATTGCAGAGCAATTTCTGTCACTCGGCCCTTCCAGCACCACAAAATCAAAATTATTCCTCTCAGAGCTCAAAGTCCCCACTGCAGCCAGCAGCAGGTTTGGCTTCATCAGCTGCAGCCAGCAGCAGGGTTGATTCAGGGAGGAATTTTCCTCTGAATTTTCTCTCCATCTCCCATTTTAGGGAGCAGAACCCAGCACTGATCAGCTGAGGGAGCACTCACAGGATTCCTACAGGTTTGCTTGGCAAGGAAATCAGGAGGAGAAAAAAACAATACAAAATAAGGGAAAAGTCTGAAATTTTGTTTTGCTGTCTGAATAAAAACTTTCTTAGTAAAAAATGGATTAAATGAGGAGCAACCGAAGGAAAAGCCATCAAAATGCTCCAGTAATAATGAGATTTATTCCTTCTGTCATTCCATGCCTTCTAAGCCTCCAAATTTAAACTTTTATCTGGATGTTTGTTCTGCATAGACCAGTGAAAAGCTCTGTCAGGAAAATGATGAATAAAAAAGTTGATCCTGAGTTATTTGGAAAGCTGGGAAATGCTGCAAATCCCTTGGGACTGAGGGGAAAATTCCAGTTGGGACTGGGGGAAAAATTCCAGTTGGGATGAGGTCATAATTCCATTTGGGATTAGGGGATCAATTCCATTGGTGATTAAGTGACCATTTCCATTTGGAATTGGGTGACAAACTCCATTTAGGATTGGGAGACCAATTCCATTTGGGAGGGGGGATAATTCCATTTGGGAGGGGGTGATAATTCCATTTGGGAGGGGGTGATAATTCCATTTGGGATTAGGTGATAATTCCATTTGGGATGGAGTGATAATTCCACTTGGGATGGAGTGACCAATTCCACTTGGGATTAGGTGATAATTCCATTTGGGAGGGGGTGATAATTCCATTTGGGATGGGGTGACCATTTCCATTTGGGAGAGGGTGATAATTCCATTTGGGAGGGGGTGATAATTCCATTTGGGAGGGAGGATAATTCCATTTGGGATTAGGTGATAATTCCATTTAGGAGGGGGTGATAATTCCATTTGGGAGGGGGTGACCAATTCCATTTGGGATTAGGTGATAATTCCACTTGGGATGGGGTGACCAATTCCATTTGGGAGAGGGTGATAATTCCATTTGGGAGGGGGTGATCAATTCCATTTGGGATTAGGTGATAATTCCATTTGGGATGGGGTGACCAATTCCATTTGTGATTAGGTGATAATTCCATTTGGGATTAGGTGATAATTCCATTTGGGATGGGGTGACCAATTCCATTTGGGATTAGGTGATAATTCCATTTGTGATTAGGTGATAATTCCATTTGGGATTAGGTGATAATTCCATTTGGGAGGGGGTGACCAATTCCATTTGGGATTAGGTGATAATTCCATTTGGGATGGGGTGATAATTCCATTTGGGATGGGGTGACCAATTCCATTTGGGAGGGGGTGATAATTCCATTTGGGATGGGGTGACCAATTCCATTTGGGATTAGGTGATAATTCCATTTGGGATTAGGTGCTAATTCCCTTTGGGATTGGGTGATAATTCCGTCCCGGATCTGCGGGGTCAGCAGAACAGGAGCCCCCGCGCTGGCCGCTCCTCCTGCCCAGCGGAGGTCACTGTTGCTGCACAGATCGCCTCGGACGGGGCAGTTTTAGCTCCGACGGCGCAGTTTCAGTGTGAAACACAGCAAACCCCTCCCGCAGCAGCTCAGGGCTCCTTCCCTTCCTCATCTTTCCACAAATCCACCAAAAATCAAGCCCTCAACTGCATCATTCCCAGGGAGATTCTCAGGGCTGCACCGAATCCCATCCCCAGATGCCTCAAGGCATCAAAACCGGGCAGATTAAAATAATTCCTTCGCCTTTAACCACCTGCAGCTCAAGACCACACAGCTGAGAAGTCATCAGCAATTAACTGCACCTGATCACCGCGTTAAAATTAGGAAATTACATCCCAGGGGAGAAAAGTTTGCTTGTCATGAAGAGGTGAAAACTCTGGAAAATGTCCTGATTCCCCTCTGAGGGGGACAGAGGCAGCCCAGCAGCCCCACACAGGAGGAATTTCCTCCCGGTGCAACATTTCAGGGAGGTGAAAACAGTCTGAACACGCCACCCCTGCCCTGGCCAGGGAGCTCTGGATCCAAGGCAAACATTTGGAGGTAACCATGGAGCAGCAGGAGGGATGAGTCAGGGCCAGGGAATTCTTGGAAATGAAACAATGGGGATGACACAGGAGGGGACAGGGCCATGGTCAGCCTCACCTGGGGGGTGGAGGGGCTGGAGAAGCCCTGGGGAGCTGGGAAGGGGCTCAGCCTGGAGAGAAGGAGGCTCAGGAGGGACCTTGTGGTTCTGCTTGGAGAAAAAGGAGGCTCAGGAGGAACTTTGAGGTTCAATCTGGATCAAAGGAGGCTCAGGAGGGACCTTGTGGCTCACCTGGAGCAAAGGAGGTTCAGGAGGGACCTTGTGTCTCTGCTTGGAGAAAAAGGGGGTTCAGGAGGGACCTTGTGGTTCAATCTGGAGAAGAAAAGGCTCAGGAGGGACCTTGTGGTTCAATCTGGATCAAAGGAGGCTCAGGAGGGACCCTGTGGCTCTGCAAACTCCCTGCCAGGAGGGGAGGATTTGGGGTCTCATCCCAGGGATGGGAGGAGAGGGAGCAGCCCAAATTCCAGCAGGGCAGGGTCAGGGTGGACATCAGCAGGAATTTCCCCTTGGAAAGGGTACCCAGGCACTGGAAGGAGCTGCCCAAGGAGGTGTCACCTGGTGAGGTGACAAACAAAACATCAGGAGGGATTTTAAAGCTCATCTTTGAAGAGAATTGTGCATCTCTGAAGGTGAACAGAATCCGTGTGAATGTGTCCCGAGCTGAGTGGGTGGGGAATGTTTAAAAGGCTGAATAGTGGAGATATAATGAATATATTTAAAATATAAATGCATAGAATAAAATAGAATATATAGAAGAATGAAGATATTGAAAATTCCTGGAGGTGCCCAAGGAAGGGCTGGAGGTGGCCCTGAGTGCTCTGGGCTGGGGACAGGGTGGGGATGGGTCTCAGCTTGGACCTGGTGACCTCGGGGGGTTTTTCCAGCCTCAGTGATGCTGGGATTTGTCACAGCTCTGCCCCCCTGCCTTCAGCGGGGATTTTCAGCTCCCCCAGTGAAGGTTTTGCTCCTTTGTGAAGCCTCACCCCGCTCAGGACACTGCTCCCAGCCACCCCAGGTGACCCCGAGCCAGTCCCGGCGTGGGTAATTAATCAGGTAATTAATCGGGTGGATGTTTACTCCGAAAGCGTGTGACAAACCCCGCAGCGATGTCACAACCCCCTGCCACCGCCAGCGCCGGAATTGTCACATCGCAATTGCAGCTTCCCATGCAAATGGAGCCTCCACATCCCCGCTCTGCTTCCCAGGGGAAAATCCAGCCATGCCCCGCTCCAGCTTTCATTGCAAATATCTCCACTACTCAGCCTTTCACACTCTCCTCATCCACTCAGCTCGGACACATTCACACGGATTCTGTTCACCTTCGGAGATGCACAATTCTCCTCCAAGAGGAGCTTTAAAATCCCTCCTGGTGTTTTGTTTGTCACCTCCCCAGGCTCTGCAAAGCCTCCTCCTGCCTTTCTCCATCAGTGCCAGCCAAACCCACCCCCTCCCAAATATGCAAAAGAGGATTTTGGTCAAGGAAAGCTTTTGCAACGGAGGCTTTTGAGCCAGGTGGGATCAGAGCTGGCATCCAGAGGGAGAGACAGACAAACACCCACCCCAGCAGAGGCTGTTAAAGTGGGTGTGTGCCCGGGAACGTGTAGGAACAAGGGAGGAGGGAAGAGAGAGGATTCACCCTCCATCCAGAGGTGGAAAAGGAGCTCAGCCCATGGGCAGCACGGCCTGAACGTGCTCAGGGAGAGAGCTTTGGCAGAGCTGCCCACCACCAATCACTGCTCTGCAGGCTTTTTATTTGTCACTGAGAACTTCAGAGGGTGCTGGTTGCTTCTGCTGAAAACATGACAGCAGGAACCTGAATTCCTGCATCAGGATGTCAGGAATTAATCAGGGTGTCAGGAATTAATCAGGGTGTCAGGAATGTACAAAGGAGAAAAAAAAAAAAAAAATCCACCCCCCCCAGAACAAAAGTGATGTGATTTTTTCCTGCAGGTCAAACCTGTCTTTCCTCAAAGCTCAGCTCTATGTCTGCCCAAACCCAGCCTGACCCTCACCCCTGGCACTGAAGACTCTCCCCCAGTCACATCCTCTTCTCTTACACCTTCAACACTTGAAATGTTCTCCCTTTTTCAGAATGGAAGCACAGAGAGTGATAAAAAACCCAGAAATCACTAAAATTGTGGAAGAAAACGAAAATATTCCACACTCTTGAGTAAAAAGCACTTTCCCCAGGTTTCACTGGGTAATAAATGAAATGGTTCAGCCCACAGGGAACTTCCTGTGGGAATCAGGAGGCACAGACTCAAACAGCACCCACAAATCCTAGAAAGTCATTTTTGGGATCTCCCTGTGCAAGCTGGAGCCTGCCCTGCCTCAGTGGATAAAAGAGGACTCTGCAGCATTATTAGAGGGTCCAAACTGAAAATTGCAATTGTCCAGCCAGGGCTGGGGCTGGAGGTGGACAGCTCATGGCCAGCAGTGCCTGTTTGCAGAGAGAGACTCATGAGAGCTGTTTGAAATTAGAGCAACAAAGGATTCTTTGAAAATGTCAGGTGCCTGTTGAGGTTGGGAGCAGAACCACAAAATTCCCAGGTAAACAAACACAAAGCCTTGGAGATCTTGTAGTGTCCACATTCCAAGGGGTTTTGTTGGTAGATTTGAAAATTCACTTCTCCTGTGATGGCTGAAAATTGCATTTTTGGCCCTTTCTGTGCCATTGAAAGGTCAATTCCTCACTAGATTAGAAAATCCACTTCTCTTATGGCTGAAAATTGCATTTTTTGGCCCTTTCTGTGCCATAGAAATGTGAATTCCTCACCAGATTTGAAAATCCACTTCTCCTCTGATGGCTGAAAATTGCATTTTTTGGCCCTTTCTATGCCATTGTAAGGTCAATTCCTCATTGTGCAGGCCAACCCCTGCACCAAACCAGGCCAATTCCTGCTTTACTGTGGATGTAATCACAAGTTATAAACAAGAAGATAAAACTACCCAACAGAAGGGCTGGAGCGTGGAGGAGAACAGAAAGAGGAGCAATCCCTGATGTGATTTACTGGCCAATAAATGCAGTGAGTCACTGCAGCAATTTCCTGTTTGCAGGAGGCCAAATTCTCCCACCTCTGCGAGCTGGAGGAGCTCCTGAACCGGTGCCTCATCCTAGAGACTTGCACAGGCTATTTTCGGGCTATTTTCGGGCTATTTTCAGGCTATTTTTGGGCTATTTTCGGGCTATTTTCAGGCTATTTTCAGGCTATTTTCAGGCTATTTTCGGGCTATTTTCAGCTATTTTCGGGCTATTTTCAGGCTATTTTCAGGCTATTTTCAGGCTATTTTCAGGCTAATTTCAGGCTAATTTCGGGCTAATTTCGGGCTATTTTCAGGCTATTTTCAGGATATTTTCGGGCTATTTTCAGACTATTTTCGGGCTAATTTCGGGCTATTTTCAGGCTATTTTCAGGCTATTTTCAGCCTATTTTCGGGCTATTTTCGGGCTATTTTCAGGCTATTTTCAGGCTATTTTCGGGCTATTTTCAGGCTATTTTCGGGCTATTTTCGGGCTATTTTCGGGCTATTTTCAGGCTATTTTTGGGCTATTTTCAGGCTATTTTCGGGCTATTTTGGGGCTATTTTCGGGCTATTTTCGGGCTATTTTCGGGCTATTTTCGGGCTATTTTCGGGCTATTTTCGGGCTATTTTCAGGCTATTTTCGGGCTATTTTCAGGCTATTTTCGGGCTATTTTCAGGCTATTTTCGGGCTATTTTCGGGCTATTTTCAGGCTATTTTTGGGCTATTTTCGGGCTATTTTCGGGCTATTTTCAGGCTATTTTCAGGCTATTTTTGGGCTATTTTTGGGCTATTTTCGGGCTATTTTCGGGCTATTTTCAGGCTATCACAGGGATTTGTGGCATCCTGGCTCCAGCTCCCCCTGGACTCATGTAGTCAAGCAGGGGAAATGGAAAGGAAATATTTCCCCAAAGAGAGCAGGAGGTGTCCTTTCACCCAGATTTTTAAAGTTTTTCTGAGCCTTCTGATGTTTACATTCTTATAAGGAGCTTTCTCACACATTTTCTGTAATTAAATTATTGGTTTGCATTCTTTTATGGAGGAAGAGAAATTTGATGGGCTGTTGGTTTGTCCAGGGTCACTAGAGAGGTGGCACTGTCACCCTCCAATCCACTGCCACTTTTGGAAATCTATAAATGTTGGAGTCAGAAATTAAACTTCCCTTTAAACCTTGAGAGCAGCAGCATCCCCAGATTGTTTTATTTCATGTCCTACAGTGACAGTGCCCTCAGAGAAGCAGCCACCTTGGGGCTGTCTCTGTGTCAGACAGACAAACAGCCCAAAAGTGGAAGTTTGTCTGAGGAATCCTTTCCCCTGGGACAAAGCCAGGAGGAATCTCAGTGCTGGCTCCCTGGGCTGCAGAGCCCTGGGGCACAGGATAACTGAGGGATTGCTGCCCTTGGAGGTGAAGCTTTGTTGTGATGAATCTGACTCTGTGTTCACAGAAGGCTGATTTATTATTTCATTATATTATATTATATTAAAGAATGCAGTATTAAATTATACTAAAGAAACAGAAAGGATACAGACTGAAGGTTAAAAAGATAATAATGAAAAACTTGTGACTCCTTCCAGAGTCTGACACAGCCTGACCATGATTGGTCATTAAGTAAAAACAATTAACACGAAACCAATCAATGACCACTTGGTAAGCAGTGTCCAAACCACATCCCAAAGCAGCCAAACACAGGAGAAGCAATGAGATAAAATTGTTGTTATTTTTCTCTGAGGCTTCTCAGCTTCCCAGGAGAAGAATCCTGGGCAAAGAGGATTTTTCAGAAGAGGTGAGGGTGGCAAAGCCTGGCCCCAGCCGTGCCTCTCCCTCACCCATCCCTGCTCCCAGCTCCACTAATTAAAGGCAGCAATAATTTGTGGGGCAGGCAGCCAGGGAAGAGCCACTGCAATGCAGATCAGCTCCTGATTCCCTGCTTGTTCTACAAGCACCAAATCTCCTTTGATCAATACCTGAATAATCCTTTCAACATCCCTGAGCTGTGCTTGCTGCTCCCAGGGCAGAGAGAGCAGGAGCTGGGATTGGTCAGGCCAGGGAGAGGAGTCACTGCCCACTTTAAATCACAGCACAAATCTCATGTTCTTTCCAATCTGCCCCAGAAAGTCTGGCTGCTCTGTGCCCAGGCTGATGGCAAAGATGGAAAGATGGCATTGTTTGGGATTAAATCTGAAATGCTTTCCAGGACACAGCCAGGGAAGGAGATGCTGCTGATAACATCGTAATCCTTTTTCCAATCGAGGTACTTAAGAGAAATATCTGCTTGTTGAGTTGAAATGGCACAGCCCACAGGCTGAAATACATTTCCCAGGGACACGGGAATGGAGGTTAGATCTGCTGACAAGGAAATAGATTTCCTCTAGGAAGTGTCCCCATTTGTCATGGCTTAACCCCTGGGGCACCACACCCCCCCCAGCCTCCAGCTCACCCCTGTCCCTGCTAGGATGGGGACAGAGCTGTGAGCAGGTAAAAACACCATGGATGGAATAAGAACAGCTTAATAAACGAAATAATGCCATGAAATGAGAGAGGGGGGAGAGAGATAAACAAACAAACTCCAATTAAAAGGATAAACTCGAGGTCTCCCTCCAGCTGCTGCCCTGAAATCGGTGCCTCAGTCCCCCAGTTAAATCCTGGGCACATCTTCCTGCAGGATGGGATGTCCCTGTGGCCATGGGCAGCTGTCCTGGCCCTGCTCCCTCGGGGCTTCTTCTGCACCTCCTGCCTGGAAAATCCCTTCTCTTGGGGGCAGCACAGCTGAGCTGCACTGCAGCATCACTTTGGTATCAAAAGCATTCTCCTGCTAAACCCAAACCCCTGCACTGCACCAGCTCCTGGGAACAAAACTCAGCCTATCCCAGAAAAGCACTTCTGAGAATTCCCAAAACATTTAATTAAGGATCTCCTGCTCCTTTACTCACTTGCACAACCCTTACTCAGAGGTTACTTTTCCCTTCCCAGTAAATCAGAATTATTTTTTTCCTGTTTCACACAGCAGGGGAAAAAAAAATCAACTTGAAGTTAAGGTTTTTCTTGGGAAAACTCATTTCCTCATCAGCTGCTCAGGGTTGTAAGGAAAGAGGGTGGAGCTTTCCCAGGCTGCCATCCTCCAAACCATACCTGAGTATAAAGAGCAGAGCAGAACTGCAGCCAAGAAACTCTCAAAAGCTGCTTCCAGTGCCTGCTGGGATTCCAAGGCTGGTTTTGTTCTTCCCCTGCTGGAACTTGCTGCTCCAAAGACAAGGGGGAAGCTGGACTCAGCTAATTACATTGGAGGATTAATTACATTGCCACAGTCTCCATGTGATACTGGATTGATTTTTAATTTTTTTTATTTTTTTAAGCACAACAGAACAGGGTTTTTTCCTCCCCTCTTCTCTTTCATCTCTTTCTGCACACACGCACAGGGGAGATGTTGCAAACAGTCTGCATGAGCCCTGAGCTGCTTGTCAACCAAAACATGAGTGAGAGTGAAATCTGTGGCTACAGCCCAGGCCAGGGATCTCCCCTGCCTGCAGAAACTGCCAGCCCCAAGAGCTGCTTCCAGCAGAGCCCATCTCTGCCAGACTCTGGATTAACCGAGCTGAACGTGGCGAGTCCCAAGATCTACCACCCTCCTCCTCCTCCTCCTCCATGCCACCCTCCAGGGATGCCTGCTCCTGCTGGTAAGAGAAAAACCTTTATTCCCATTTCCTGCTTTGTGCTTCTCACCCCAGCTGGTGCAGCCCAGGGGCTCTGAGCAGCACCAAGCTCAGCAATCCCAGGGATGTTCAGCACATTCCCCCTCTCAGGCTGGGCTGGGTTTTGCTGGGTTCTGCTGCTGAGGGCAGAAATTGCCCTGCTTTCCAAAGGGTGCCCAAGATTCCATCATTTCTGTCCATCTCCAGAGCTTTGCTGCTCGGTAGCATTCTGAATGGCAAGTTTCAGGGTAATAGATGTGACCTTCTGGGTTATGAACAGCTCAAAGTCACAGCAGAGTGTGGCTGGTGAATCACTGCCTCTGCAGAGTCCTTCAGTTCCTAGGAAATGCCTGATCTGTCACTGGAAACTCTTCCCAGATATCAACACATCAGCAATCTCACTGCCTCGTTATAAAGCTTCTCAAAGAAACCTCTAAAATACAAACAGTAAATAATTCATTGCAAAAACACCAATCTATGAAAAAAAGGATAATTTCTAGAACAGTCTGAGATACAAACTCTGCTTTTTGAGAGCTCAGTGTTTTGGTTATTCACTGAGAGGTGCCAGAAATCTCAGCACAAAACAACAGCCCCATCTCCATTCCAAAGGCACCATTTGCTGCTCGGGACTGCTCCCTCCTGCTGGAGGGCTGGGAAACAAAATCACGCAACAAGAAACCACATCTTGTGGGGCTGGTTCCCCTGCCAGGATTGCTGCTCTCAGCCATCCCAGAGTCAGGCAAATTCACCCACAAACACCAGAGGTTTGTGTCCAAAAAGGAGACAGAGGAGTCCTTTGGCTTCATTCCAATCAAGGCAGAGGCCATGGGGCATCCACTGGGGTCTCTCACATTTTTGGAGGTCACAGCCTCCTTTTTATCCCAATTTCCAGCCACATTTCCCTCTCTCTTTCCCCATTTCTGAGGTACTGGAGAGATTCAGACTCCCCAGAACACCTGATCCCAAAGATTCCCCTCTAATGTACAACCCTCCCTTTTCATTTTTAATTCTTATGGAATGTAGGGGTTTTTCTTCCCCATTGTTTCTTTCATCTTTCAATGTCTAATTTAATTTCTCAGCAAACCTAAAGTTTATTTGTAAAAGCAAATCTCTTTTTCCATCCATCCATCAGTGGAATCCTTCCTGTTGTTTCTTTTCTCTCCCAGTGCTGGTTTTATCCACCAGCAGCCCCAGAGCTGCTTTGGAAAGACAAATCCTGTTCCTCTCACCAGGAGCTGCCCCATTCCCATTGCTGAGCTCCCCTGCTTCCCCTCCTGGGCCCAGCCAGATCCCACAGGCACATTTTGGTCAGGAATATTGCCTCAGGCACCTCCTGGTTTATTTACCAGCACCAGGAGCTGCTGGCCCAACACACCTCCTTCATTTCAGGCTGCTGTGCTGTTTAATCCTGAACTGTGTTTGATCACAAGGAATGTTTCATTCCTCCTGCCACGAGCTGCTGTGGGAGCAGAAAGCTTCTCCCTGCTCTCTCTGCCTCCCTTGGAGCTGGGGCTCTCTCCATGGTCTGTTTCATTGGGAAAAGCCTGATCTGATGCATGAAATTTGTGATTTTTAATGGTAATACCTGTTGCTGAATGAATTTTCAATGGAGGTTACTCCAGGCAGGGGGACCCACACGGCAAGGAGGAGAATGCCAGGGTTACATAAAAGCTATTTCAAAAGCCAATGGATTTAAGCTCCTAATCTGGGCAAGTCTTTCAAGTTTGGGGATGCAGGCACAGATGCAAGGAGACCTAACACAAACAATCACAGAGCAGCTTGTTTTGACAAAGAGAGAGCCTGTTTGGACAACGAGGGATATTCTCAAATAACTGTTCCATTTCAGTGCAGAAAATCATTGTTTCACCTTGAAACACACAAAAACTCCCAAGTACATGGGGGAAAGCCACTGGACAGAGCATCCCTGCCTTGATTTTGAGCAAATTCTGCTCCTTGTTGTTGCACTGATAACAATTTCACAAACCACAGCACAGGCAAGTGCAAAGGCAGATTTACCACAGCACAGGAAAACCAGAGTGTGAGAGGGGCAGAGACCTAAACGCTGCTGACACATTCCCCAAAAGCAAATCCTCACTCTGTGGCACCCAGGAAAACTGAGCAGGGATTCATTAAAGGAACCCTTGAGCAGAGCCAAGGGAGATGTGGAAATTTCCCAGCAGTGATGATGAAGGTGGGAATCAGAGCCCGCTCCCCAGGCTGACCTCACCCTCCCACCCTTCCCCAAGAGCTCAGACAATCCTGGTACTTTCAGCATCGTGTTGTGACTTTTCCAGACTCTGAACTTAGCTCTGATCCCCCTCAGAAGCGCTACATGGGTGTGAGAGTGAAGATGCCAGTGCGGGAATTGCTGAGGAAAATCCGACTTTCCAAAGGCTTGGACCCAGCTCCAGGCAAGGTGAGAAATCCCCCGGGGCTGGGAAGGCTCCTGCAGCATCCTGGGGCACACAGCCACACCCCACTGGGTGCTCTGGAGGGGTCACACCTGCAGCTGCTGCCTCTTGCAGCCATCAGTGCTTTTCAAAGTGGAGAATAAAGCAAATTTCAAACAGAGCAAGGGCTGGGCTGGGGACAGTTCCAAGGCAGTGACAGCGAGGGCTGGGCTGGGGACAGTTCCAAGGCAGTGACAGCGAGGGCTGGGCTGGGGACAGTTCCAAGGCAGTGTCAGCAGGAGCCCCTCTGTGCCATGGGGGCTGTGCATCCTTCAATCAAGGCAAAGATGGCCCAATAAACAGTAAAAATATTGCTCCAGAACCTGCAAAAACAGCCCAAGGAGCTGACAAACCCCCAGGCTGCTGGGAAGATCTTCATGAAGGTGCCATGAATTCCCCACCCATGGAGTTCTCTCCACCTGCAGCCCCTGCTGAGCAGAGCCCAGAGCCCAGGAGGCATTTGCACTCTGCTCAGGTCACACTATTTGCCACTGTCTCATCCTCTGCTCCCTGTGAGCGCCTCACATTGAAGCTGGGTGGTTTTGTCTCCTCAGGAAGCCTCGTCAGTGAAGATGGCAGCCAAAGGATCCTCAGGAAAAACAGGTTTGGAAATGCCTCCCTTGGTAACAGAGCCTCCTTTGCCAGTGGGACCATCCCTGTGAGGTACCAGAGAGCCAGAGCCCTCCTGGGCCATGGCCAGGGGTCCGTGCTGGTCCCCTCAATTCCAGCTGTGCATCACCACCCTGCCTGGCTGATCTGGCTCTTCCCTGGGGCAGGACTGATGGGAATCTCTGCTCTGCCTGTGCCTCTCCTCAGCCCTGAACCTTTCCTTCCCTTTTTTTTTTTTTTTTTTTTTTTTCCAGCAGAGAAGAGGAGATCTCACCCTTATACAGAGAAACAGCTTAGACAGGTATGCAGAACACCCTGAACCCCTCTGTGCCAGGCTCCTGGGGCAGAATTCCTGTTCTATCACCCAGGGAGAACAGGACACTTCATGTCTGCCTCCCCTCCCCTCCTCCCTGCTGCTGTTTCAGAGCAAGCAGAGCGCTGGGCAAAGCCCCAAAGGCTTGGAGGACCTCGACATCCTGGTGGAGGTGCTGCAGGAGGATCTGAACCAGAGCCAGCTCGGGGAGGAGCCCCGGCAGCCCGTGCCAGACGGGTTCGGGCAGGGATTCTCCCGGGAGCTGCAGAGCTGCCGCTGGCAGAGCGTGGGGAGCAAGGAGGCAGCTGGGAGCCTGCAGGGCCCAGCAGAGCCTCAGCCCCAGCCCTGGGGGAGAGATTTCCACCCCATCCTGCGGGGACAGGCAGAGCCTTCCTTCCATGGCCAGCAGGAGAGCATCCAGAGGTCCGGCTCGCCTGGAATGTTCTCCAGGACGGGCGAGGGAGGGAGCAGCTGGTGGGTGCAGGATGGTCCCTTGAGCTCCCAGGAAGGTTCCTCGAGGAATTCTGCATCCCAGGAAGGTTTCCCGAGGAATTCTCCATCCCAGGAAGTTTTCTCGAGGAATTCTGCACCACAGGAATGTCTCCTGAGGAACTCTCCATCCCAGGAATGTTTCTTGAGGAACTCTCCATCCCAGGAATATCTCCTGAGGAATTCTGCACCCCACGAAGGTTTCCCGAGGAATTCTCCATCCCAGGAATATCCCCTGAGGAATTTTGCACCCCAGGAATGTCCCCTGAGGAATTCTCCATCCCACAAAGGTTTGCTGAGGAATTCTGCACCCCAGGAATGTTTCTTGAGGAATTCTCCATCCCAGGAATGTCTCCTGAGGAATTCTGCACCCCAGGAATGTCTCCTGAGGAATTCTCCATCCCAGGAATGTTTCTTGAGGAACTCTCCATCCCAGGAAGGTCTCCTGAGGAATTCTGCACCCTACGAAGGTTTCCCAAGGAATTCTCCATCCAAGGAATGTTTCTTGAGGAATTCTGCACCCCAGGAATGTTTCTTGAGGAATTCTCCATCCCAGGAATGTCTCCTGAGGAATTCTGCACCCCAGGAATGTCTCCTGAGGAACTCTCCATCCCAGGAATGTCCCCTGAGGATTTCTACATCCCAGGACACGCCTGCACTCCCCAGGCTGGCAGAGCTGCTGCTGGAAGCTCCCAGGGGCTCTCCAGATGTGGAGGGACACTTGAGGCTGACCCCAAACTCCTTCCCCAGGCAGGACCTCTCTGCCCTCTCCTTCTTCCAGTTCCAGCTGCGCAGGGAGGAAAATCTGCTGAGGAACATCCCAGAGGAAAAACTGCTGGCTCCTGATGAAAATGGCAACAGGTCCTTGATTTTCCTGTCCAAATCCTTTGATTTCTGTCCCCTGGGACATCACTTTGCTCTGGCCTCTGATCTGAAGCTTCTCTGCTCAAGGGGAAGCTCAAGCTTGACTCAACACACAGAATTTGAGGCAGATATTAAAAATAGAAATGCTCCATATCTGCAGTGATGTTCCTGAGCTACAGCTGATAGCAGCATAAATTCAGGGTGTTAAAATATTTAAGGGTGAAGGGATGTGTGGGGATTCACAGGAAAATTAAAATCAGGCAAAAAAAAAAAAAAAACCTGGGGGAAATTTTAAAAAATATTTGCAAAAAACACTCTCAGGGTAATTATTTGTATTATTAGCTGCTAATAAAAATGGATGGGAGGATTGGCCAAAAACACAAAGTGGAACACAGACTCCCAAAGAACTGAGGGTGGCTGGAAAGGAAAGGAAAACATGCTTTAAAATGCACTCTCCCTCCTCCTCTGGGATATTTTAATTCCTCTTTTGGGGTGTTTTTAACCACTTTTTCGGGGTGTTTTTATCCAATCCCTTTGGGGGGTTTTTACCTCCTCCTTTGGGGGGTTTTTACCCCTCCTTTAGAGTGTTTTCACCACTTCTTTGGGGGGTTTTAACCCCTCTCCTTTGTGGGTTTTTCACCACTTCTTTGGGGTGTTTTTACCTCCTCCTTTGGGGTGTTTTACCCCTCCTTTAAAGTGTTTTCCCCTCCTTCTTTGGGGGGTTTCAGCCACTCCTTTGGGGGGTTTTTAGCCTCTCCTTTGGGGGGTTTTTAGCCACTCCTTTGGGGGGTTTTTAGCCTCTCCTTTGGGGGGTTTTTAACCCCTCCTTTGGGGGGTTTCAGCCTCTCCTTTAGAGTGTTTTCACCACTTCTTTGGGGGGTTTTTACCCCTCTCCTTTGGGAGGTTTTCACCACTTCTTTGGGGGGTTTTTACCCCTCTCCTTTAGAGTGTTTTCACCACTTCTTTGGGTGTTTCAACCTCTCCTTTGGGGGCTTTCAGCCTCTCCTTTGGGGGGTTTTTAACCCCTCCTTTGTGAGGTTTTCACCACTTCTTTGGGGGGTTTTTACCTCCTCCTTTGGGGTGTTTTCACCACTTCTTTAGAGTGTTTTCACCTCCTTCTTTGGGGTGTTTCAGCCTCTCCTTTGGGGGGTTTTATCCCTCCCTTTGGGGGGGTTTTCACCCCCTCCCTTTCCCTTCTGAGTGTTCCCAACTGAGTTCTCTTCCAGGCTGCTGCACAAGGCTGTTGCCCAGGGAAGGAGGGCTCTGACTTTTGCCCTGGCCCAGAGATTTGCATCCCTCAACAAGATCGACGAGAAGGATGCAGAGAAAAGGGTAGGAGGCTGATTTACCACGAAAAAAAAAATTCATTTTTTATCACCTGCAACCCTCTTTGAAACCCCAGGCAAGCACCAAGAATCCTCCTGCTGTCCTGGGAAAGAAGGGAAAACGGGAATGGGGAGGGAGTGATGGAACACAAGTGGGAACAGAACCCCAAAATCCCAACTCCCTGCTTCACTATCTAAAAAATGTTGGTGTTTTTAAACTATTTTTGCCTTTCACTGCAACTCTGTGCCCTTCTTCCCTTCTCAGACTGCTTTACATCTTGCTGCAGAAAAGAAGCAGCACCTGATGGTGAGTGACCTGATCTCCCTGGGAGCCAACGTCAACCAGCAGGACAGCTCTGGCAAAACTCCCCTGCACCTGTGTGCAGAGCACGGCTACCTGAGAGTTCTGCAGGTACACTGGAGGGTTTTGGGGGGTCACAGTGGAGTAAAAGCAGCTCCTGCACCTCCTGGTGTTGGAAATAACCCGGGGGGTTATGGAGCCAAGAAGCTCACCTTGTTTTTTAAATGGGTATTAGTGAAAAGGTGAGTCTAGGTGAACAATTAATATGATGTTGAAGAAGAAAGAAAAGTCTCCAATTCGCTCTCCCTACCTCAGCCTCTGTCTTTCCATCTTCATATTTCTCAGCCTAGGACTTTTCTGAGATGTCCTTTCATACCCTGTTCTTTCAGAAAGCCAGAGATATTCTAGAATTGTTGCTTGAATTTTTTTTTTTCCAAAATTATGTTTTAAAGATATTTTACTTCTATTTCTTAAGAATATTTCGGGGTGGTTACAGGGGGATTTAGGGGAGGAAAGGGTGTTTTGGGCACTGCCAAAGTGGGGTGGTGTTTCCAGGGATGAGGGAAGAGATGAGAAAGTTGGCTCTGTGTTCAGAAGGTTTGGTTTATTAGTTTATGATATGTATTGTATTAAAACTATACTAAAAGAACAGAAGAAAGGATTCCAGCAGAAGGCTGGCTGAGAATAGAAAAGGAATGAATGGCAAAGGTTTGTCTGTGACCCAGACAGTCTGGACAGCTGGGCTGGGATTGGCCATTGATCAGAAACAACCACAGAGACCAATCCCAGCTCCACCTGCTGCACCCCACAGCAGCAGATAAGAATTGTTTGCAGTTTGTTCCTGAGGCCTCTCAGCTTCTCAGGAGGGAAATCCCGAAGAAAGGATTTTTCACAGAACATGTGGGTGACACCAAAGGTCAGGAATCACCTGGACATTCCTCATTTCAGGTCCTGAAAAGCTGCAAGAACAACGGGGTGTGTGTGGAAGTGGATCTGCCTGACCACCACGGTGAGAGGGACAGCCCAAGCACAGGCTGGGCTCTGATCCCAAATCCCTACATGCAGCTTTGCTCCAGGCAGGGCTCAGGCCCTGGGTTTGACTTTGCCACGGTGTCCCACACAGGTCTGACCCCCCTGCACTGTGCTGCCCTTGCCCACACCGTGCTGGTGGCAGAATCCCAGAGCTCTGCCAGGGACAGCAGCACCGGGAGGTTCCTGAGGCTCCGCAGAGCCCAGATCCTGGAGGGAATCCTGTGCCTGCTCCAGATGGGAGCAAAGCCCCAGCTGCAGGTGAGGATCGAGCCCAGCAGATCTCCAGCCTGGCTTAAGTGTTCCTGTCCTTGTGCAAGCCCAGGATTTGCTGTCATCTGCAGGTTCTGAACTCGTGTCAAGCCTCCACCCCCTGCCTCAAGCTGGAGGAGAACACAGAGCTCATGAGTTTGCTTCAGACTCATCAACCCCAGGCACAGGATGTTCCTCAGGAGGTAACAATGGCTGCTTCACACAGGCACTGTCTAATCCCAAGATTAATTTCCAGTATTAAGCAAACATTCAGTGCTTAAAAACAAAACAAACAAAAGTTACAGCTCTCCTGTCTTTTCCAGGGTCTTTTTTGCCTTGGTCAGATGAGTTCCCACCAGAGTAAATGTAATGCTATAACAAGATTTCCACTAGATATACAGATTTAAAGCCCCATTTCAATTCATTGAGGTTCTCCCAGAATCCAGCAGAGAAAAAACAAAAATCATTTCAGTGCAGTTCAGCTGGAAAGTGACTGCTGTGGTCTCTTCACCTGTCCAGAGCTGCAGCCTGCTGGATGCTCCCAGAGGAATCCCCACTCCCCCAGCTGCAGATACCTTACCTGGCCTCAGCTCCTTGCCATCCTCAGACCTCCTCGACGTCCTCCTCGAAGGTATTTTATGGTAGGAAGTGGAGTTCAGGTAGCTGGGGGTGTGTGTGGCTCCATCCAGCCCCATCCCACAGAACCATTCAGGGTGGGAAAACCCCAAAACCACCGAGTTCAAACCTCCACAGCGTGGAGCTGCTGGAGAAGGTGCTCAGCACCTCATCCCAACCCTTGGACCAGCTCATTCTCCTGGCAAACCTCCTTCCTCAGCCAGAGCTAGCCAGGAAAGGAGGGGATTTATTTATCCCTGCTTTAGCAGATATCTTACCTGGCCTCTGCTCCTTGCCATCCTCAGACATCCTCGACGTCCTCCTCGAAGGTATTTTGTGGTAGGCAGTGGAGTTCAGGTAGCTGGGGGTGTGTGTGGCTCCATCCAGTCCCATCCCACAGAACCATTCAGGGTGGGAAAACCCCAAAACCACTGAGTTCAAACCTCCACAGCGTGGAGCTGCTGGAGAAGGTGCTCAGCACCTCATCCCAACCCTTGGACCAGCTCATTCTCCTGGCAAACCTCCTTCCTCAGCCAGAGCCAGCCAGGAAAGGAGGGGATTTATTTGTCCCTGCTTTGGCAGGAACATCTGGGCTGGGGCTGGGCTGAGATTTGCTGCTTTGCTGCCTTGCAGGGAAATGCTGAGAGCTCTCATCCCCTGCACCTGCTGGGCCACCTGCTGCAGAGCACACACACCAAAACACAGAATATTTTACATCATGTCTTGAACTGACTGCTGGAAGATCCCACCTGGACCCAGAGTTAAAGAGCAAATGATAAATGAGGGAAAGCCTCACTCAGTGCAGGTGGCACCAGGAATGCAGTGCTGGGTGCTCCAGGAAGAATTGCACCTTCATTTTCTCACAGATTTGTGTTTTTCTGCTCAGGTCTGAGGTCAGTCTGAAGCTCTGATGATTTTTCATGCAGGTGTTCAGCCCAAGAAAAAGATTTGAACCATCCAGGGTCCACTCTTGGGGGTTTCAGCCTAAAATTAATCGATACACTCCAAATCCAACATTCAGACTGAAAATCTCAGTCGTTTTAAACATTAGCTGTGGGAATTCAGAGCACAAATATTAAAAATATTTAATATTTTCTGCAGTCTGGCTCTGAACGTGGCCAAGGCTGGAGTGGTCACACTTTAGGGCAGTCTCACAGTGAAGTCCTTCCAAACTAAAGCATCGTGCTGAGCATGTTCCTTCAGCAAAAACCAAACTTTGTATTGATGCAATCAGAATTTTGCACCCGTAGTGGATTGTAGGTGAAGTCTGGGATAAAATGTTTCAAGTCAGCTCCTTTCCATCAGCTCTAACAGAGGATTTTACCTTTGTAAAATTGAAACCTAGGACAACAGCTTTTAAGGATCTTTTTTTTTTAAATAAATTTGGGAGCATAGGAAGGAGCTGAAATGATCCTGTACTGCCAGAAAACCAAGTTATTCAGTAGAATTATTACAAACCAGATCATTTTTATTTTTAATTCTCTCTTCCCAGACTAACCCTCGTTGAATTTTAACTTCTGGTTGCGAGTTTGCTGGTTTCTATGAAACTTCCCTGTTTGCTACATAGGGAGCAATTCTACTTTTACAGAACCTAAAACCAACCCAAAACCTGACCCAGCAGCCCCTCACGTGTCTCCTGTGGAGGAAAACAGGAGATTTCCACATGAAACCACTGCAGGATCCAGTGATCAGTACTCAGCATCTTTGGGGAATGTTTTTCATGAACCCTTTTCATTTGTTTCTTGTTAAAAAAAACAAAAAAAAAAAGGTTCTTTTTATGTTATGGGGTTTCCTTAAGTGTTAAGCTCCAAGAGCTACGTTGCACAAGGTGAATTCACTTTGAGAAGTGAATTCCAATGGGATTTGGGTCATATCCTATGATTCTGATGCCCTGGACAACTCAAGAGTTCTCTTTTGTATTTCCTCTAGTGTGAGTGAGGCATAATAATTCATAATCTTTCAGTATTTCATTTAAAAATATATATATATTATATGTTATTCTCATGAGGAGTTGCATAACTCATCCACTTCCTTCCAAAGCCTTCCCTCATGTTTTAACAATCTTTGGTATTTCCTTTTTCCCTTTTTGTCCCAGGTTTTGTGGATATTTCTCCTCTCTGGATGTTTCTCTCTGTCCCTCCACCACTGCCCACCCTTCTGTCTGTTTGCATTTTAACTCCCATCTCTTCCCACTGAACTTTTTATTCATTTGGGGACAATGAAGGGACAACTTCTGGGTTAGCTCAGCATCCATTTGTGGGATTGAAGGGTCAGACCCAGCTCTGGATTTTCATTATAAACCAGCCAAGAGCTCCCACATCACGAGGATGAGGCAGAGTGTTGAGCAAAGAGAAGAGCAGCCATAAAAGGAAAAAAAAACCCTGAAATTTCTCAAAGGATTTCTTAAAAAACCTGAATTTTCTCACGGGATTTCTTAAAAAAACCTGAATTTTCTCACAGGATTTCTTAAAACCCTGAATTTTCTCACGGGATTTCTTAAAAAAACCTGAATTTTCTCTTTAAAAAGTGTAGAAAACTCTCATTTAATAACCCAGCATTAATCTTTTAGTCATGGGAACCATCCAGGTGAAAGGATAAGAGGATTCAACTATTCCTACAGGCATCATTTATTCAATATACTCAGAGATGAGCTTGCTCCTACAGTATATTCTACCACAGTTATCCACTAATTGCATTGTTAATTGCTTTACATTGCTCCACTGCTCCTTCCTGTCAATAAATACATTTATTCCATGCAGTAACTTGGTTTTTTCTGTACTTTTCTTTTCATACTAAGCTTACAATAGAAGGGACATCATGGAAAAGGCAAATTAAGCAGGGTTTGGAAGCTGAGAAGTGTGGGAAGGTTTTGTTGTTGTTTTGGTTTGTAGGATGGCAGAAATCCTCCAGCATTCCCCCTCTCCCACCAGTAACCCCAATACCTCCCAATTCCAGTAATTCCTGTAATTCCAAAGGGAAACAGGACCCAAATTCCTGGCAGAAGGTTCTGGAGGGATCCAGCTGCTCCCCACCCCTGGTGCCTCACCCACAGCAGAAACCCAGCCCCTGTTTGGTTTTCAGCCTCCCAAAAGGCTCCTGAAGCCCTGATTTGCTGCACAGCCACAGTTACTGCACCAGACACTCTTCCCCAAGGCTGCTGGGTTTTGCTCAAAGAAATTTCTGCACCTCCCAGAGCCCCAAATCCTCAGCTGAGGAGCTCGGGGGCTGCTGCCCACTAAAACAGATCATGGCAGGCAGAGGACAGTGCCAGGATTGTAAGAAAACCACAGCAGGCAAAGAAAATAAAATATATTTTTAAAAATAAACCTAATTCCCTGCGGAAAATGTGTATTTTATGATTGGCTTTTCACAAATACCCAAATGAACATGAGATGTGTTGTGTTAGAGAGTGAGGCTGTGTTAATTCCCTCAAGCAGTGTGGTAAATGTAGTTTCAGGTTATAAGTTAATGTTAGAAGGTTGGAAGGTTATCAGGCATGATTAGGTTATAAGCTTTAGGTTATAAATAGTTTTAGTTATAATGTTAAAATAGAAACTGTGCTGTGTTGGATACTTTTTCTAAAGAGAGGAATGAGGTACTCACACTGAGACAGCAGCCACAGGACACCTGAATCTTTCAGAGAAAGAGAATTGATTGCTCCCTTCTCAGAAGAAATGAACTTCTTCCTGCCCCTCAGCCCTGCAGAGCTGTCAGGATTGAGAGGAAGGAGCTGGCCCTGCCCAGACAGAATCCTGTGTGGGAATGGAATTGATGCACCAGGGATGAGGTGTAGGAATGTGCAACAGGCTGTGGCTTTTAAGGGTTAATCCTTATTTAAAGTGGGGCCTTTTTGGGCTTGTTTTGCCAAAAAAAGGTACCTGGACTGTCTGTAACTCTTTGTTTTTATTGTCTCATATTGTCCTCATCCTAATTGTCCAAAATATTATTACTCTAATTAAATTGCTATTTTTATAACCACCTTACTATTATTAAACTTCTGAAATTTTCCAAACAAGCAGCTGGCATTTATCACAATATTTCTGTACAACCTCTGCAGGCTCCAGGCTCTGCTCCTTCCCTGGAGGCTCTGAAGCACTAAAAGGTTTTTTTTTTTTTTTGCAGCTCTGCTGGGGCTGTGATGCAATCATTGAAAAGATGAATTTTAATTGAGAACAAGCTGCCTGCTGGAGAGGCTCTGGGAGCAGCAGGGAGCAGAGGTGACTCTCCAGGCTTTCAGGGTGCCCGGTTTCTGTTCCACACCCAGGAGAGCTGCTGGCACTGCCAGGGGCTGTGACCTTTCCATGGAATCCTTGCTCACAGCCCAGGGCAGCCCCTGCCGAGATCTTCAGAGCTGATAAAGTTCTGCAGAACCCAGCAGGTCCCGGAGCTCGGGGCCAAGCTGCTGTTTGCTGAGTGCACGCTGTGAAATTCATCCTGGGGACAGAGCCCCTTCCTGTTCTTCCCTCACAGCACAGTATTTATTTCCTCTTGTCTGCTCAAACCCCAAACCCTCAGCTGCATTCCCTCCCTGAGCAAATAAACTTGGGGGTTTCACTCCCCACATCAGCTCCTCCCTTAGAGCTGCAGAGATAAAATTTATCTTTTATGCTTGATTGGTTTTGTGGGGCTGGTAAATGCCTGTCCCTGCCAGGAGAATGCCAGCCTGGCACCTGGGGAGCAGTTCTGGGGAAAAGGGAAATGCTGAGTGTGCTCATCACAGCCAGGAGCCACAGGGCTGGGAATCCCATCCTCTCACAAGGCACTTCATCTATAGAGATATTAAAAAAAATTAAAAAAAAATATATATTTATATATTTATATATAAAATAGGAAAAGGAATTTGAGAAAAATGCGCATTTATTGGGAGCAGATGGGAAAATTCACCCCAAAGTGAGTTATTTAATTATAAATTATAATTATATAAATTATAATTATATTTATAAATATTATAAATTATATTTATAAATAAATTTTTAAATTATCAATTCCTCCAGGAGAAAACAGAAACTTTGCTGGATGTGGGATGGGCAGGCAGGGCTTGGATTTCTGCTCTGCTTGACCTGGGTGAGGTCTCAGAAATTATAAAAAATCAATTCCCTGTTCCCCATCCTGCAGGGAGCCAGGCTGCCCTCTGCTGTGGGAATAACTCCGAGCTGCAGGAACCCTGCCCAAATTTGGGGTTGTCACCACCAAACCCCCAGAAATCCTTCCAGACCACGTCCCTGACCTTCACCGTGGGTTTGGAAAAGCTCAGGGGCCAATCCAGGTGTGGGGAATTAATTTTTCACAGCAAATTCCAAAAATATGCCAATTTCTAGAGAGGTTTTTGCTTCAGGGTGCAGAGGTCATGTGAGAATATCCCAAAGCCACAGATGATCCCACACTAACGCTGATCCCTGGTGGGAAAAGGGGAGTTGTGGGGTGGGGAAAATGGAAAAGGAGGTAAATGGGGTCAAAAAGGATTTGTGGACTGGGGCAAATGGGGATTTGTGGATTGGGGTAAATGAGGTAAATGGGGTAAATTTGGTAAATGGAATAAATGAGGATTTGTGGACTGGGGTAAATGGTAAATGAGGTAAATGGGGTAAATTTGGTAAATGGGATAAATGAGGATTTGTGGACTGGGGTAAATGGTAAATGAGGTAAATGGGGTAAATGGGGATTTCTGGACTGAGGTAAATGGGGTAAATGGGGATTTGTGGACTGAGGTAAATGGGATAAATGAGGATTTGTGGACTGGGGTAAATGGTAAATGAGGTAAATGGGATAAATGGAGATTTCTGGACTGAGGTAAATGGGGTAAATGGGGATTTGTGGATTGGGTTAAATGGGGTAAATGTGGATTTGTGGACTGAGGTAAATGATAAATGGGGTAAATGGTAAGTGGGGTAAATTTGGTAAATGGGATAAATGAGGATTTGTGGACTGGGGTAAATGGTAAATGGTAAATGGGGTAAATTTGGTAAATGGGATAAATGAGGATTTGTGGACTGGGGCAAATGGGGTAAATTTGGTAAATGGGATAAATGAGGATTTGTGGAGTGGGGTAACTGGTAAATGAGGTAAATGGGGTCAATAAGGGTTTATGGACTGGGGCAAATGGGGTAAATGGGGATTTGTGGACAGGGGAAAATGGGGTAAATGGTAAATGGGATAAATGGGGATTTATGGACTGAGGTAAATGGGGTAAATTAAGATTTGAGGACTGAGGTAAATGGTAAATTAGGTAAGTTCGGTAAATGGGATAAATGAGGGTTTGTGAACTGGGGTAAATGAGGATTTGTGGACTGGGGTAAATGGTAAATGAGATAAATGGGTTGAATGGGGATTTGAGGACTGGGGTAAATGGTAAATTAGGTAAATGGGGTAAAATGGGTAAATGAAGATTTGAGGACTGAGGTAAATGCGGTAAATGGTAAATTAGGTAAGTTCAGTAAATGGGATAAATGTGGATTTGTGGACTGGGGTAAATGGGGTAAATAAGGATTTTCCAAACCCAGGGTTCCTGCAGGGACCCTGACACTCCAGCTGGCACAGGAGCAAACCCCATCACCCCAAACCAGCCCTTCCCTGGCCTTCTTGCACAGGAATATTCCTGGGCTGGGCAGGGAGCAGCTCTGTGACCCGTGGGGCTCGGATAACTCCCATCAATATTTCACACCAATCTTTTCACTCTCCCTGCCATGAAATATTCAGCAGGGAAGGAGAGCTCCCCTCACTCCCCTGTCCTCCCCCAGTCTGGCAGCTCAGGCTGCTCAGGGCAGTAAATCCATGGCCCTTTTCCTCTTCTTTTTCTCTCTTTTTCCAGCCTGGCCTGCAGTCAGGGGGGGAGCAGAGCACGGCAATGATGGGGAGTGCCCAGGTGGGGCTGGCTGCACAGGAGGAGAGCGGAGCCCAGCCTGCCCTGCAGGTAACGGGGATCACAGAGCTCAGTGTCTGCCTCTTGGTCACACATTCTGCAATAAAAATGCAGCCAGGCTGGATTTGGCTGCGATAATTCTCAGATCATTGACCGGGCTTGATGAAATTCCTGTTGTAACAGGTAAAAAAAGCTTGGAGAAATGCAGAGCACTGGATTTTATCATCATAAAATATTGTCTCTGTCATTCACATCTCAGAAGATGCAATTAAACATATTGAAATAAAAATAGTTCAATATTTAATAACTTGAAATTTATTCACCAACCAATTTTTATTTCAATACATTTAATTATGTTTAATATATTAATATTTCAATACGTAATTTCCTAATATGTTTACTTATGTTTGACATATTTTTATTTCAACATTTGATTGTTTAATATGTTTAATTATGTTTAGTGTATTTTTATTTCAACCGTTCAGTATTGAATTTTTATGAAATATATTCTATATCGAATATATTCAATACAGGAAATATATTCAATATTCAAGGTATTAAATAGATTATATATTTTTATATATGAAATATATTAAATTTCATATATTATATATATGAAATAATATAATATATATAACATATATAATGTACATTATATATAATATATAAAAAGTAATAGATATATTTTCATATATTATATACATGAAATTATATATATTACATTATATATATTGTATAATTAATGTATTGTAAGTCATACAATGATATATTATGTGATTAATATATTTTATATATTATACATATGATGGGAATAATATATTTTAACTATTTTACATATTATATTATACATTTATTAAAATATATATATTATAGTATATGTATATATATACACACATAATCATATATACATAATATAATATACTATATATATTACATTATATATTGTATTTTATATATTATATATTACATATTATATATTATATGTTATATATTATATATTATTTAGTATATGTTATGTATTATATAGTAAATAATTATATCGTTCATATTATATATAAAAATATACTCCTCAGTAAATTATTTATTTCAGACATCCAAACTAGGGAATATTTTGGTCGCAGCAGGATGCATTTAACTAACTTATACCAAAACCCTGCCCCAACACCTAAACTGCAAACACATCCATTCCAGCAGGGACCAAACTGACCGGGATTTTCTGCTGTTCCCAGGCTTTTTCTGCCCCGCGGGGAACCGCTCGGTGCCGCTGCCCTGCCCGCCGGGGACATTCGGCCCGGCCGGGGCCGCGGGGCCATCCCCGGGCTGCCGGCCCTGCCCCGCGGGCTCCTTCAACCCCCGGCCCGGCCAGAGCTCCTGCCTGCCCTGCGGCTCCGGGGCTGGGCAGCCCGCAGAGGGACAGAGCACCTGCGTGTGCCCGGGGGCAGGACAGGTGTATCAGGTATGTGTGAGCACCTGCGTGTGCCCGGGGGCAGGACAGGTGTATCAGGTATGTGTGAGCACCTGTGTGTGCCCGGGGGCAGGACAGGTGTATCAGGTATGTGTGAGCACCTGCGTGTGCCCAGGGGAAGGACAGGTGTATCAGGTATGTGTGAGCACCTGCGTGTGCCCTGAGCCAGGACAGGTGTATCAGGTATGTGTGAGCACCTGTGTGTGCCCCGGGAGCAGGACAGGTGTATCAGGTACGTGTGAGCACCTGCGTGTGCCCTGAGCCAGGACAGATGTATCAGGTATGTGTGAGCACCTGCGTGTGCCCGGGGGCAGGACAGGTGTATCAGGTACGTGTGAGCACCTGCGTGTGCCCTGAGCCAGGACAGGTGTATCAGGTATGTGTGAGCACCTGTGTGTGCCCGGGGGAAGGACAGATGTATCAGGTATGTGTGAGCACCTGCGTGTGCCCAGGGGAAGGACAGGTGTATCAGGTATGTGTGAGCACCTGTGTGTGCCCGGGGGAAGGACAGGTGTATCAGGTATGGCTGAGCTCCCTGTGTGTGCCCTGGGCCAGGACAGGTGTATCAGGTATGTGTGAGCACCTGCGTGTGCCCGGGGGCAGGACAGGTGTATCAGGTATGTGTGAGCACCTGCGTGTGCCCGGGGGAAGGACAGGTGTATCAGGTATGTGTGAGCACCTGCGTGTGCCCGGGGGAAGGACAGGTGTATCAGGTATGTGTGAGCACCTGCGTGTGCCCGGGGGCAGGACAGGTGTATCAGGTACGTGTGAGCACCTGCGTGTGCCCCTGGGCAGGACAGATGTATCAGGTATGTGTGAGCACCTGCGTGTGCCCGGGGGCAGGACAGGTGTATCAGGTATGTGTGAGCACCTGTGTGTGCCCGGGGGCAGGACAGGTGTATCAGGTATGTGTGAGCACCTGTGTGTGCCCGGGGGCAGGACAGGTGTATCAGGTATGGCTGAGCTCCCTGTGTGTGCCCTGGGCCAGGACAGGTGTATCAGGTATGGCTGGGCAGCTGTGGCAGCAGCTCTGTGTCACAGAGTCACAGAATCCCAGAATTTCAAAATCACAGAGTCACAGAGTCTCAGAATCAGAGTCACAGAATCACAGATGCTCAGAATCACAGAGTCACAAAGTCACAGAGTCACAGAATTTCAGAATCAATCCCAGAGTCACAGAATCAGAGAATTTCAGTATCACAGATGCTCAGAATCCCAGAGTCACAGGTGCTCAGAGTCACAAAGTTACAGAATCACAGAATTTCAGAATCAATCCCAGAGTCACAGAATCCCAGAGTCACAGAATCTCAGAAATTCAGAGTCACAGAATCACACACAGAATCCCCAGGTTGGAAGAGACCTCCAAGACCATCAAGTCCAACCCAGCCCCAACCCCTCACCAAACCCTGGCACCCAGTGCCACCTCCAGGCTTTGTCAAACCCCCCGGGGATGGGGACTCCAGCTCAGAGAGCGAGGCACAGCTTCTCCAGGCCTTGTCCTGTGAGAAGATTGTCCATTGTGAGAGGATCAGAGGAAAGAAGGATAAAAATAAATCCTTACCTCCCCTGGCTGCTCCTGCTGCTGTGCACGTGTGGAATGTGTTATGGAGATTCGTTCACCAAGGGGTGGTGTCTTAATTGGCCACTGGTGATGGAGTTTTAATTAAAGGAGCAATTGGGCCAGGATGTCTGTAAGGGCTTTGGGTTTCTTAATAAGTATAGAATAATGAAGAGATTGATCAGCTCCTGGAGTCAGGGCTAATTATCACCTCATCACTCTCTGCAGATCCTGAGAGGTGCCTGAGCTCAGCTGGGTTGGGCTCTGTCTGCAGGGACTGATACAACCAGAGCTCACAGCCTCAGGCTCTGCCAGGGGGAATTTAGGTTGGATATCAGGGAAATGTTTTCACAGAAATGGTGATACAGTTCTGGAATGGCTGCCCAGGGTGGTGGAGTCACCATCCCTGCGTGTGTTCAACAAAGGGAGACTATGGAAGGGTTGGGGAGGCGTGTGGACACCAGGCTTAGAAATATTCTGAATTCCTCAGGGTTACAACAATCCTCCCCACCCCAATATCTATGAAATACATTCAACCTCATGTATTATGTATATTAAATACATTCAATTTCATATATTATGTATATTAAATACATTCAACTTCATGTATCACATATATTAAATATATTCAATTTCATATATTATGTATGTTAAATACATTCAATTTCATATATTAGGTATATTGAATACATTCAATTTCATATATTATGTATGTTAAATACATTCAATTTCATATATTAGGTATATTGAATATATTCAATTTCATATATTATATATATTAAATATATTCAAAATTGAATTATATCTTTCAAATACTGAAACTAGGGAAACTATGGAAGGTTTGGGGTGGCGTGTGGGCACCAGCTTTACAAATATTCTGAATTTCTCGGGGTGACATCAATCCTCTCCCTTCAATATAGATGAAATTCAATTTAATATATTCTGTGTATTAAATACATTCAATTTCATATATTATATATAATAAATATATTCAAAATTGAATTTCGTCTTTCAAATATTGAACCTAGGGGAACCATGGAAGGTTTGGGGCAGCGTGTGGACACCAGATTTACAAATATTCTGAATTTCTGGGGGTGACATCAGTGCCCTCCATTCCCAGGAAGGTTTGGGGCAGGTGTGGCACAACCTGCAGGTTCTAAAAATGCCCTGTTGGGATTTCCAGCCCCGGGACGGCCGCTGCACCTGCCCGCCCGGGTTCAGGAGCTCCGGGAGGGGTGGAGATGTGTGCGTCAGGAAATCCTACCCCGTGTGCCGGGACTCAGCCTCCCGCACCCAGGAGGGGCGGTGCCTGACCCCGAGGGGCTGGGCTCGCTACTGCTCCCAAAAGGTAAACAGCATTTTTCTTTTTTTTTTTTTTATTAAATCCCCAAACCAGGCAGAAAATACCTCAAAAAAGCAAAATTCCCAGGCTCTCCCTTCCCAGGGCGCACCCAGTGTGGTACTCAAGGGTTATTTGTGTTTGCACAGGAGGTTTTACCTCTTTTCCAGCTTTAGGAACCCAAAAGGTATTAAGTTTTTTTAATTTTTTTTAATTAAATCCCAAAACCAGGCAGAAAATACTCCAAAAAGCAAAATTCCCAGACACAGAAGGTATTATATTTTTAAAAAAATTTTTTTCTATTAAATCCCAAAATAGCAAAATTCCCAAGCTCTCCCTTCCAGGGCACACCCAACATGGTACTCAAGGGTTATTTGTGTTTTCTGAGGAGTTTTTGCCTCTTTTTCAGCTTTAGGAACCCATAAGGTATTAAGTGTTTTTAATTTTTTTTAATTAAATCCCCAAACCAGGCAGAAAATACCCCAAAAAGCAAAAGGTATTATATTTTTTTAATTTTTTTTTCTATTAAATCCCAAAATAGCAAAATTCCCAAGCTCTCCCTTCCAGGGAACACCCAACATGGTACTCAAGGGTTATTTGTGTTTTCTGAGGAGTTTTTGCCTCTTTTTCAGCTTTAGGAACCCAAAATGTATTAAGTTTTTTTAATTTTTTTTTAATTAAATCCCAAAACCAGGCAGAAAATACCCCAAAAAGCAAAATTCCCAGACACAGAAGGTATTATATTTTTTTAAAATTTTTTTTCTATTAAATCCCAAAATAGCAAAATTCCCAAGCTCTCCCTTCCAGGGCACACCCAACATGGTACTCAAGGGTTATTTGTGTTTTCTGAGGAGTTTTTGCCTCTTTTTCAGCTTTAGGAACCCATAAGGTATTAAGTTTTTTTAATTTTTTTTTTATTAAATCCCCAAAACCATGCAGAAAACACCCCAAAAAGCAAAATTCCCAGACACAGAAGGTATTGTATTTTTAAAAAATTTTTTTTCTATTAAATCCCAAAATAGCAAAATTCCCAAGCTCTCCCTTCCAGGGCACACCCAACATGGTACTCAAGGGTTATTTGTGTTTTCTGAGGAGTTTTTGCCTCTTTTTCAGCTTTTGGAACCCAAAAGGTATTAAGTTTTTTTAATTTTTTTTAATTAAATCCCAAAACCAGACAGAAAACACCCCAAAAAACCAAAATCCCAGACACAGAAGGTATTACGTTTTATTTTATTTTTCCTATTAAATCCCCAAAACCAGGCAGAAAACACCCCAAAAAGCAAAATTCCAAAGCTCTCCCATCCCAGGGCTGGCGCTCCAGGGTTATTTGTGATTTTTCAGGAGGTTTTTTGCCTCTTTTCCAGCTTTAGGACATTCTGGATTATTTCAGGCACTTTTTCCCTCTCTCCCAGGTCTGTGCTGCCCCCGGGGATTTCCGAGGCTATGACAAAGTCCTGGGGCTCTGCCGGTGTCACTTGGACAGCCTGGAGAGCGTCTGCAATTCCCTGTGCAGAGAACAGCAAAAATCCACCCTGCAGCTCCTCTGTGCGGGGAAAACCCCTCAGCTCCTCATCACCCACAGCA
This sequence comes from Haemorhous mexicanus, assembly GCF_027477595.1. Taxonomy (NCBI): domain Eukaryota; kingdom Metazoa; phylum Chordata; class Aves; order Passeriformes; family Fringillidae; genus Haemorhous; species Haemorhous mexicanus. The sequence continues at coordinate 6,035,106 of NC_082364.1, forward strand.
ACGGCAGCAAGGTGACCAAAATTTGGATTTCCACCACCCCTCTCCTCTCTCAGGCTCTGCCCCTCCTTCCTTTTTTGCTCAGAAAATCCTAGAATGCAACAACACAACAAATCCCCAAATATTTTTCTGTTACACATATAAAGGGGTTTTAAATTCTGTTTCAACCATGAAAAACAGGTAGAAAAAAATCTGAATTATTTTTCTTTCAGACTGCTGTTGCCTTAGAAGGTTTAAGGAAAGTTCTGCCAAGACCAAATTTCTCTTTGGAAGATGTTTGTGCTGCAGGACAGCAAATCCATCCGGTGCACCTCGTGCAGATGAGTGGTAAGGGGAAGGAGTTGGGGGGGTGTCTGGTGGGGTTTGCTCATGAAAAAAGGGTTTTTGTGGGGTTAAAAACACAAATAATGAGAAATCTCCAGGTTCATTCCTGGAAAAATGTAAGTTTAGCATTCCACACCAAATTCATCCTGCTTGGTGTCAGAATTTTCATTTGAAATGTGTGCATTGCCAATGGAAATTTGTGCATTTCCAAAGGCAATTTGTGCATTTCTAATAGAAATTTGTGCATATCTAAAGGAAATTTAGGTATTTTCAAAGGAGATTTGTGTATTTCTAGTGGAAATCTGTACATTTCCAAAGGAAATTTGTGTATTTCCAAAAGAAATTTGTGTATTTCCAAAAGAAATTTGTGCATTTCCAATGGCAATTTGTGCATTTACAATGGCAATTTGTGCATCCACAGGAAATTTGTGTATTTCTAATAGAAATTTGTCCATTTCCACAGGAAATTTGTCCATTTCCAATGGCAATTTGTGCATTTTCAGTAGTACAGGAAAAATATTCAAGGGTTCCCTTCCTAAATTGCAACTAACAGAGCTTGAATCCCTTCTCAGCTCCTTTACCTGCACTGATTTGGATTGAGATTTTAATGTATTTTTTATTTATTTATTTTTTTAAATGCATATATTTTACCAACTTGAATTTTGCCAAATAAAATTCAAAGGTGTTTAAAAAAAAATTTCCCTCAGAATCCCAAATCCAGACCAAAAAGCACAACTTGCACAACCAGGAAATTGAATCCCAACATCAGGAAAAAACTCATTTCCCCCTGGGCAGGTTCATTGACTTCAACCAAGTTGCTGCATACAAAAACCCCTAAAGGTTTTAATTAAAATAAAAATAAATTAATTAAAATTTAATTTTAAAATGCCCAAATATGTTAGAACTGCCCTAGAAAGAGAAGAATGTGCTAAAAATGCTCTGATTTGGCTTTAGAGCTCGGGGGCTGTGCTGAGCAGATATTCTGGAAGGAAAAGCAAAATTCAGAGCAAAATCCATGGTGAAAACCAGAAATTATTGATTTTTTTTTGTACCTCTTTAGGGAAAGGATTTTTAGGGGTTTATAATCCTGACCCTGAATTAATCTGGGACCTCCTGGTGCAGGGTGAGGCCTCAGGACTCCAGGAAATGAATCCTCCCTCAGCAGCAGCTCCAGGTGAGTTCTCCTGCAGAGCTCCTCAGTTTGGGGTTCATAAAAATATTTAGAAATTAATTTATATGAAATTAATATAAATAGGTTTTTAAATATGTATGGTTATATAGTTATATATACATATATTATTGATTAATTTCTAAGTATTTAGAAATACATTTTAATTTTTATTTTCTATTTTAAAAATATTTATATTATATATATAAGATACATAAAATTAAATATTTTATTGTGTATAAAATTAAATTTACATATACATAGGGTTTTTAATTTGTATAGTTTTATATATATTTTTTGGTATATATAGTTATATATATAGTTTTAACATATATAGTTTTAATATATATTTTTTATTATATTTATATATTTTTTAATATATAGTTTTATATATAGTATATATATATTTTAAATATATAGTTATATATATTTTATATAAAAAAGTATAGATATATAACTAATTATAATTTTCTATGTCTATATAATTAAATAATATTATATATAAAATTAAATGTACATATATATTGGGTTTTTAATATATATATTTTTATATATATATTTCAATATACATGGGTTTTAATACATATAGTTTTATATATATTTTATTACTAGTTTCATATATTTTTTTATACAAAACTAAAGACATATAACTATAATTTTTATATATATATAATAAATATTATTATACATAAAATTAAATGTACATATTTATTGGGATTTTAATATATATACAGTTATGTCATTATTTATACATATTTTATTTATTTATTTATTTCTGAGTATTTATAAATATATATTTTTAAGCTTTGTATTTTTTATTTTAATATTTTTAAAATTTTATATCTTTTATATATTTATTCATATTGCATTCATTTATTCATTTATTTAAATTTTAAATGGATATTTAAAATTCATTCCCAAATATATTTATTATGACTATACAAAGGGGTATCAGTCTCCTGAGGCTGCTCTGTGCTCTCCCAGATCCCCCCGGCCCCGAGGAGTGCAGGGAGCAACCCCGGAGCCCCCTGAACTGCACAGCCCAGCCCCCGTTCCGGGGCATCCTCAACCCCATCGCCTGCAGCAGCAGCGCCGTCACCCTGCTCTTCCTCCTCACCCCGGCGCATTTCCCCCTTTATGATGTGTGAGTACAGCCAAAACCATCAAATTCTGCACCAAAACCCACACAATTCCACATCCGCCACCAGGAATTCTGCACCTTTTCCTTTGTGATGTGTGAGTGCAGCCAAAACCATCAAATTCTGCACAAAAACCACACCATTCTACATCAGCCACCAGGAATTCTGCACCTTTTCCTTTGTGATGTGTGAGTGCAGCCAAAACCATCAAATTCTGCACAAAAACCCTACACAATTCCACATCCGCCACCAGAAATTCTGCACCTTTTCCTTTGTGATGTGTGAGTGCAGCCAAAATCATCAAATTCTGCACCAAAATCCACACAATTCCAAATCCGCCACCAGAAATTCTGCACCTTTTCCTTTGTGATGTGTGAGTACAGCCAAAATCATCAAATTCTGCACCAAAACCCCAAACAATTCCACATCCGCCACCAGAAATTCTGCACCTTTTCCTTTGTGATGTGTGAGTACAGGCAAAAAATACACAATTTCACATCAGCCACCAGAAATTCTGCACTTTTCTCCAACAGAGAGCTGAAAGCAAACACAACTAGGAACAGGAAAATTCCCATTTTTAAACATAATGCCGTGTATTTTTCACAGAGGGCTGTGCACAGTAGGAAACAGGGTTTAATAATTAAGAAATTCACATTTAGTTATTTCTCATTAAGGAATTCCCAGTTACTTATTCCTCATCACCCCCGAGCATTTCCCCCTTTATGACGTGTGAGTACAGCCAAAATATACAGGAATTCCACATCAGCCACAGAAATTCTGCACCTTTTCCAGCACAGAACTGAAAGGAAATATGACAAGGAACAGGAAAATTCCCATTTTTAAATAAAATTCCATGTATTTTTTACAGAGGGCTGTGCACAGTAGGAAACAGGGTTTAAATAATTAGAAATTCCCAGTTACTTATTCCTCATCACACCCTAGCATTTCCCCCTTTATGATGTGTGAGTACAGCCAAAAATGCAGGAATTCCACATCAGCCACAGAAATTCTGCACCTTTTCCTTTGTGATGTGTGAGTGCAGCCAAAACCATCAAATTCTGCACCAAAACCCACACAATTCCACATCAGCCACCAGGAATTCTGCACCTTTTCCTTTGTGATGTGTGAGTACAGCCAAAATCATCAAATTCTGCACCAAAACCCCAAACAATTCCACATCAGCCACCAGAAATTCTGCACCTTTTCCTTTGTGATTTGTGAGTACAGCCAAAATCATCAAATTCTGCACAAAACCCCAAACAATTCCACATCCACCACCAGGAATTCTGCACCTTTTCCTTTGTGATACGTGAGTACAGCCAAAACCATCAAATTCTGCACCAAAATCCACACAATTCCACATCAGCCACCAGGAATTCTGCACCTTTTCCTTTGTGATGTGTGAGTGCAGCCAAAACCATCAAATTCTGCACAAAAATCCACACAATTCCACATCAGCCACCAGGAATTCTGCACCTTTTCCTTTGTGATGTGTGAGTACAGCCAAAATCATCAAATTCTGCCCCAAAATCCACACAATTCCAAATCTGCCACCAGAAATTCTGCACCTTTTCCTTTGTGATGTGTGAGTGCAGCCAAAACCATCAAATTCTGCACCAAAATCCACACAATTCCACATCCGCCACCAGGAATTCTGCACCTTTTCCTTTGTGATGTGTGAGTGCAGCCAAAATCATCAAACTCTGCACCAAAACCCCAAACAATTCCAAATCTGCCACCAGAAATTCTGCACCTTTTCCTTTGTGATGTGTGAGTGCAGCCAAAATCATCAAATTCTGCACCAAAACCCACACAATTCCAAATCCGCCACCAGGAATTCTGCACCTTTTCCTTTGTGATGTGTGAGTACAGCCAAAATCATCAAACTCTGCACCAAAATCCACACACTGCTACATCAGCCACCAGGAATTCTGCACCTTTTCCTTTGTGATGTGTGAGTGCAGCCAAAACCATCAAATTCTGCACCAAAATCCACACAATTCCACATCCGCCACCAGGAATTCTGCACCTTTTCCTTTGTGATGTGTGAGTGCAGCCAAAACCACCAAATTCTGCACAAAAACCCACACAATTCCACATCCGCCACCAGAAATTCTGCACCTTTTCCTTTGTGATGTGTGAGTACAGCCAAAACCATCAAATTCTGCACCAAAACCCACACAATTCCACATCCGCCACCAGAAATTCTGCACCTTTTCCTTTGTGATGTGTGAGTGCAGCCAAAATCATCAAATTCTGCACCAAAATCCACACAATTCTACATCCGCCACCAGAAATTCTGCACCTTTTCCTTTGTGATGTGTGAGTGCAGCCAAAATCATCAAACTCTGCACCAAAACCCCAAACAATTCCAAATCTGCCACCAGAAATTCTGCACCTTTTCCTTTGTGATGTGTGAGTACAGCCAAAATCATCAAACTCTGCACCAAAATCCACACACTGCTACATCAGCCACCAGGAATTCTGCACCTTTTCCTTTGTGATGTGTGAGTGCAGCCAAAATCATCAAATTCTGCACCAAAACCCACACACTGCTACATCATCCACCAGGTATTCTGCACCTTTTCCTTTGTGATGTGTGAGTGCAGCCAAAATCATCAAATTCTGCACAAAACCCCAAACAATTCCACATCAGCCACCAGAAATTCTGCACCTTTTCCTTTGTGATGTGTGAGTGCAGCCAAAACCATCAAATTCTGCACAAAAATCCACACAATTCCACATCCGCCACCAGAAAATCTGCACCTTTTCCTTTGTGATGTGTGTGAGTACAACCAAAATCATCAAATTCTGCACCAAAACCCACACAATTCCAAATCCGCCACCAGAAATTCTGCACCTTTTCCTTTGTGATGTGTGTGAGTACAGCCAAAACCATCAAATTCTGCACCAAAACCCACACAATTCCAAATCCGCCACCAGGAATTCTGCACCTTTTCCTTTGTGATGTGTGAGTACAGCCAAAATCATCAAACTCTGCACCAAAATCCACACACTGCTACATCAGCCACCAGGAATTCTGCACCTTTTCCTTTGTGATGTGTGAGTGCAGCCAAAACCATCAAATTCTGCACCAAAATCCACACAATTCCACATCCGCCACCAGAAATTCTGCACCTTTTCCAGCACAGAACTGAAAGGAAATATGACAAGGAACAGGAAAATTCCAATTTTTAAATAAAATTCCATGTATTTTTTACAGAGGGCTGTGCACAGTAGGAAACAGGGTTTAAATAATTAGAAATTCCCATTTACTTATTCCTCATCACACCCTAGCATTTCCCCCTTTATGACGTGTGAGTACAGCCAAAAGTACAGGAATTCCACATCCGCCACCAGAAAATCTGCACCTTTTCCTTTGTGATGTGTGAGTGCAGCCAAAACCATCAAATTCTGCACAAAAACCCACACAATTCCACATCCGCCACCAGGAATTCTGCACCTTTTCCTTTGTGATGTGTGAGTGCAGCCAAAACCATCAAATTCTGCACAAAAATCCACACGATTCCACATCCGCCACCAGGAATTCTGCACCTTTTCCTTTGTGATGTGTGAGTACAGCCAAAATCATCAAATTCTGCACCAAAACCCCAAACAATTCCACATCAGCCACCAGGAATTCTGCACCTTTTCCTTTGTGATGTGTGTGAGTACAACCAAAACCATCAAATTCTGCACCAAAATCCACACAATTCCACATCAGCCACCAGGAATTCTGCACCTTTTCCAGCACAGAACTGAAAGGAAATATGACAAGGAACAGGAAAATTCCCATTTTTAAACCTAATTCTGTGAATTTTTCACAGAGAGCTGTTCACAGTAGGAAACACCATTTAAATAATTAAAATTTCACATTTACCTATCGAAATTGGCAAAATTAAATCTGTTTCCTGCTCCCAATGTCCTGGCACTGCTGTTTCTGACCTAGAACTATTTTTGCACAGTAAATAAAAATTCCTGCTCCTCAGGGTGAATTGCTGCATTTTTGGGGTGGCTGAATGATTCCAAAGCTGGGGGAGGAAACCCTGGAGCCTGAAATCCCCCTGGTGCTCCTTTATTTATAATAGAAGCATTAATTATAGATGAAATAAATTGAATTTATACATGGAATAACAAATTGAATTTAGACTGGAATGGTGAATTGAAATTATATGTGGAATTACAAGTTGAATTTATGCATGGAATAATAAATTGAATTTCTACTGGAATGGTGAATTGAACTTATACATGGAATAACAACTTGTATTTGTACATGGAATAGCAAAATGAATTTATATATGGAATAACAAATTGAATTTATACATGAAATGGTGAATTGAAATTATGTATTGAATAACAAATTGAATTTATGCATGGAATAGCAAATTGAGTTTATATATGGAATAAAAATTTGAATTTATATATGGAATAACAAGGTGAATTTATACTGGAATGGTGAATTAAATTTATACATGGAATAACAAATTGAATTTAAACATGAAATGGTGAATTGAAATTATACATGGAATAACAAGGTGAATTTATATATGGAACCATAAATTGAATTTATACTTGGAATAACAAATTGAATTTATACATTTACACATGGAATAACAACTCTGAATTTATAAATCTCCACCCATTTATCGGCCTAGAAGGAAAAATAATTAAAATCAAACTAGTAGCAAGAAATATTTTGTGTTTTCCCTCCTAGAGACAACCTGTTCAACACAAATGCTGAGTTTGACTGGGGAGATTTCCGCAGCCTGAGGGAGGAAATCAGGGAAATTCCCAGAAATTCCCCAAAATTCCTCCTGTTCCTCTTCCAGTTCCAGGCCCCCGGCACCTATGTGCTCCAGCTGAGCAGCAACAAGCACAAGAGAATGGTGGGTACTCAGAAAATCTGAATTTTTATGTATCATCCCCCAAAATTATAAATTTTAATTGTAATTTATAAAATTATTTATGGAATTATAATGTGCAAAAAGCATTTCGTGCCCCAGGTGAAAGTTTGGAAGCTGCAAAAATAACAGTGAGCATCTTTTTGTAGAAATAAGTGGGAAAAATAAATAAATTCCTGCAAATTTGACAGTGGAAGAGCAAAAAAAATTCAATAATTACAAATAATTACAATTTTAAATAATTACAAATCTGAAATTGTGCTGTCGTACCTCAGCACGGGGACACAAAACCCTAACTGGGTTTGTACCCAGAAAATCTGATTTTTTTATTTATAATATCCCAAAATTATAAATTATAATTGTAATTTGTAAAATTATATATCAAATATAATGGACAGAAAGCATATGGTGCTCCAGGTGGAAGTTTGGAAGCTGCAAAAATAACAGTGAGCACAGATATAAATGGGAGTTTATTTCTGTCAGGGGAAAATGAGGCAATTCCTGCAAATTGGACAGTGTAAGTGCCAAAAATGAATTGAAATAATTACAAATGTGATTTTGTGCTGCCGTGCAGTACCTCAGCAAGGGAACACAAAACCCTGACTGGATTTCTGGCTTTGTACCCAGAAAATCTGAATTTTTTATTTATAATTTCCCTCTTGAAAAAGAATTTCGTGCTCCAGGTGAAAGTTTGGAAGCTGCAACAATAACACTGAGCATCTTTGTACGGCACAGAGATAAATGTGAGTTTGTTCCTGACAGGGGAAAATGGGGCAATTCCTGCACATTGGGCAGTGTGAGTGCCAAAAATGAATTGAAATAATTACAAATGTGATTTTGTGCTGCCGTGCAGTACCTCAGCAAGGGAACACAAACCCTGACTGGATTTCTGGCTTTGTACCCAGAAAATCCTTCTTTTCTATTTATGATTTCCCTCTTGAAGAAGAATTTCATGCTCCAGGTGAAAGTTTGGAAGCTGCAACAATAACACTGAGCATCTTTGTATGGCACAGAGATAAATGTGAGTTTGCTCCTGACAGGGGAAAAATGGGGCAATTCCTGCACATTGGGCAGTGTGAGTGCCAAAAATGAATTGAAATCATTCTAAATCTGATTTTGTGCTGCCGTGCAGTACCTGAGGGCAATGCCAGCGGGGGGACACAAAACCCTGACTGGATTTCTGGCTTTGTACCCAAAAAATCTGAATTTTTTTATTTATAATTTGCCTCTTGGAAATGCACTTCATCCTCCAGAGGAAAGTTTGGAAGTGCGGGGAGCTGCAAAAACAACAGTGAGCATCTTTTGTAGGGAGAAACGGTGCAATTCCTGCACCCTGGGCAGTGTGAGTGCCAAAAATGAATTGAAATAATTACAAATGTGATTTTGTGCTGCCGTGCAGTACCTCAGCAAGGGAACACAAACCTTGACTGGATTTCTGGCTTTGTACCCAGAAAATCTGAATTTTTTATTTATAATTTCCCTCTTGGAAAAGAATTTCGTGCTACAGGTGAAAGTTTGGAAGCTGCAAAACCAACATTGAGCATCTTTGTATAGCACAGAGACAAATGGGAGTTTGTTCCTGACAGGGGAAAAACGGGGCAATTCCTGCACCCTGGGCAGTGTGAGTGCCAAAAATGAATTGAAATAATTACAAATGTGATTTTGTGCTGCCGTGCAGTACCTCAGCAAGGGAACACAAACCCTGACTGGATTTCTGGCTTTGTACCCAGAAAATCCTTCTTTTCTATTTATGATTTCCCTCTTGAAGAAGAATTTCATGCTCCAGGTGAAAGTTTGGAAGCTGCAACAATAACACTGAGCATCTTTGTATGGCACAGAGATAAATGTGAGTTTGCTCGTGACAGGGGAAAAATGGGGCAATTCCAGCACATTGGGCAGTGTGAGTGCAAAAAATGACTTTAAATGATTATAAATCTGCTTTTGCAGTACCTGAAGGCGAGGCCAGCGGGGGGACACAAACCCTGACTGGATTTCTGGCTTTGTACCCAGAAAATCCTTCTTTTCCATTTATAATTTCCCTCTTGGAGAAGCATTTTGTGCTCCAGGTGAAAGCCTGGAAGTGCGGGGAGCTGCAAAAACAACAGTGAGCGTGTTTTATAGGGAGAAACGGGGCAATTCCTGCACCCTGGGCAGTGTGAGTGCCAAAAATGAATTGAAATAATTACAAATGTGATTTTGTGCTGCCGTGCAGTACCTCAGCAAGGGAACACAAACCTTGACTGGATTTCGGGCTTTGTACCCAGAAAATCCTTCTTTTCCATTTATAATTTCCCTCTCGGAGAAGCATTTTGTGCTCCAGGTGAAAGCCTGGAAGTGCGGGGAGCTGCAAAAACAACAGTGAGCGTGTTTTATAGGGAGAAACGGGGCAATTCCTGCACCCTGGGCAGTACGAGTGCCAAAAATGAATTGAAATAATTACAAATGTGATTTTGTGCCGCCGTGCAGTACCTCAGCAAGGGAACACAAACCCTGACTGGATTTCTGGCTTTGTACCCAGAAAATCCTTCTTTTCCATTTATAATTTCCCTCTCGGAGAAGCATTTTGTGCTCCAGGTGAAAGCCTGGAAGTGCGGGGAGCTGCAAAAACAACAGTGAGCGTGTTTTATAGGGAGAAACGGGGCAATTCCCGCACCCCGGGCAGTGTGAGTGCCAAAAACGAATGGAAATGATTGCGGCTCTGCCCTTGCAGTACGTGCGGGTGCTGGCGGCGGGGTTGCGGTGCCGCCCGGACGGGCCCTTCCTGCCCGGCTCGCCCCGGGCCGCGCTGCGGGCGGGACTGGCCCCGCGGGAGCTGCGGCTGCGGCCGGACCGGACCGCGCTGGGCACGGCGCTGCTGCTGCTGCTGCTGCTGCTGCTGGCCCTGGCACTGCCCGTGAGTACGGCTCCTTCCACTAATTAACTGCATTTTGTTACTAATTCATCCCCATTCTTTATGTTATATATGATATTTTATATGTTATATTTTTTATGTTATATTTTATATATTATGCTATATATTATATTTTATAATATATGTTATATATTATATTTTATATTATATTTTATATGTGATATATGTTATATATTTATGAGTTGTATATTATATATATATTATAATATGTGTTATATATCATATTCTATATGTTATATAGTATATTTTATATCTTATATTTTATATTTTGTGTTACATAACATATGTAATATATTATATTTTAGATTATATTTTATATGTGATATAGTATATATTATATTTTATGATTTGTATAATATATATTATATATACATTATAATATATGTTATATATAATATTTTATATGTTATCTATTATATTTTATATCTTATATTTTATATTTTATGTGCTAGATAATATATGTTATATATTATATTTTATATTATATTTTAAATATTATATTTATTAATTGTATAATATATATTTTTATATATATTATAATATATGTTATATATTATATTCTATGATTTGTATATGTGTTATATATTATATTTTATATTATATGTTATATATTATATTTTATATATTATACTTTATATGTTCTATATTATGCATTATATTATATATTACGTATTATATTTATATGTTAAATGTTATACTATATATTATATGTTAAATGTTATATTACATATTATATGTTATATTTAATATGTTATATTATATAATATGTTATCTTTTATATGTTATATTATATATTATATGCTATATTTTATATTATATCATATTTATGTCATCTTAGCTAGCCCGAGTTCTAACATCCTTTCATTTCAGCACAAGGATTCCACATTGCCAGAGCTCCACACCTCCTGGGTGTTTCTCACGGGCAGCTCCTCCATGCACTGCCAGTTCCTGGTCCTTGCAGCAGTGACCTGGCTCCAGATCCCACCAACCCACTCCTTTATCCCACTTGTTCTTATTGCCTGCAGTGTGGCCTGTTCAGATCAGGCCTGCTTCTGATCTTTAGCAATTGGCCCAGCTGCAGCTCGTTGGGGGATGAGATTGCCTTCTGCACCACCTTCATTTAGCCACACTGCATCCCCCTACATTTATATTATATTATATTATTACAATATATTATATTATTACAATATATTATATTACACTACATTATTACATTACATTATTACATTACATGACCTTACATTATTATAGCTTTTATTTTTAATATTATTATACTTATACTACTTCGACTTATACTTCTTCTTCCTATTATTATTATATTTTATATTATATTTTTATTATACAATTTTACACAATGAACCCAAATTTGGCCATTCTTAAATTTTTAAAGAATATTATATATATATTATATATATTATATATATTTTATATATTTTTGTGTATTATATATATTATATAATTTATAAGATATATTATATATAATATATATTATGCATTTTATATATATTATGTATTTTATATATATTATCTATATTACATATAGAAAATATATTGTATATATTATCTATATTACATATAAATAATATATTGTATATATTATCTATGAGCTCTGCACTGCTGCTGCTGCCTCCCTGGCACTGCCTGTAACTACAATGCATCCCAATCTTTTAGAGAATCTTTGCGAATTTTATTTTGAATTTTTATTTTTATTTTTTATTTATTTATTCTTGTTCACTTTATTTTTAATTTCCTGAACTTTACTTTGAATTTTACTTTGAATTTTTGTGAATTTTGTTTTGAGTTTTTTGAACTTTATTTTGAATTTTTGTTAACTTTATTTTGAATTTCGCTGAGTTTTATTTTGAATTTTGCGACTTTTATTTTGAGTTTTGCGAATTTTAGGTTATTTATTTTTTTAGGGGTTTTTTTTTTAGTGTATTTCATTCCGTTTGATGTGATTTGATTTTGCAGCTGCTGTGCCCGGCCCCGGGCAGGGTCCCGAGGGGCCACCCCAGCCCCAGCCCCCCCTTCCGGCGGCGGCAGCTCCGCCACAGCCTGGACAGGTTTTCCTCCCGAATTCCAGCCGTGATTTCCAGGAGAAAACCTCGGCACTGCTGCAGTGCTGCTGGCACAGGTCAGGCAACAAAAAACCCTAAAAACCCCCCAAAAAAACCCCAAAATACCCAAAACCCCCCAAACTCCAAAAACCCCCAAAAATCATAAAGCCCAAAAAAAGTCTAAAAACCCTAAAAAACAAAGAATGCCCTAAAACCCCCCAAAAAACCTAAATCCCCCAAAATCCCTAAAAAACCCCAAAAATCCTAAAACCCCAAAAACACCTAAATACCCAAAAAAACCTCAAAATCCCTAAAAAACCCCCAAATCCTAAAACCCCCCAAAAGCCTAAAACCCCCAAAATCCCTAAAAAAAACCCAAAAATCCTAAAACCCCCAAAACACCTAAAAACCCAAAAAAAAACCCCAAAATCCCTAAAAAACCCCAAAAATCCTAAAACCCCCCAAAAGTCTAAAAACAATAAAAACCAAAAAGCCCTAAAACCCCTCAAAAAAACAAAAACCCCTAAAAATCCAAAGAACTCTAAAAACCTCTAAAACTCCTAAAACAAAAAAAAAATCCTAAAACCCTAAAAACCAAAAAAAACCCCTAAAAACAAACAAAAAAACCTAAAAACACCTAAAAATTCCTAAAAACAAACAAACAAAAAATCTTAAACCCCCATAAAACCCTAAAAACTAAAAAAAAATCCCAAAAACCCCAAAAAATCTCTAAGAACTCAAAAAAAACCCCAAATCCAGGCTGGTTCTGCACAGAATGGACCCAAATTCTCATTTTTTGCTGCTGAATTTAGGGAGCCCCAGGAACCTGTGCTGAAAATAATAAAACATTAATAAAATTAATTAAATTAATTAAATTAATTAATACAAATTCCTCTTTCCAGCCTCTTTCCCAGGCAGAGCAGAGCCCTGGGAGCCACAATTGGACCTGGAGGATTTTAACACCAAACTTTTCTTTGAGCTGCTGCTGAGGCAGTCCCAGTCTGTCACCACCACCCTGGGCCGCTTCAAAGAAGAGGTAAAAAATCAAATTTTCCATAAAAACCAAATTTATTAACGTTTAATTCATTTTTCTGCTGCTGCTTTTCACGTAGAAAAGCCTAAAATTGAATTTTTTTTTTCTCTTCCTGTTGTTTCATCAAGCCTTGACTATTTTGGTCTTTATTTCAACTTTCACCTCTTTAAATCCATCTCTCCTCCTTTTATTAAATATTCTCTAAAAGTGGGAAGAGGAGTTTTAAGAAGAGGAGTTTGAAGAGCAAATATTTTGATTTTCCTCCCATTTTTTCTCTCGGTGCTGAACTGACAATTTCTGGAAAGTGACTTCAGCACTTCAGTGACTTCAGTGACTTCAACTTTTTATCTGTAAAATGAAAAAAAAATTGGATTTTCTGCGCTGGAGTGCTGCAGGTTAAGCTGAGGAGAGATGAATAAATTAGGAGAGGAGTGGGTTATTTAAATTTTAGTGTAAATTTATTAATTTTGCTGCTGAAATTAAAAGGAGAACATTCCACAGCCCAACTTTGGATCCACCTGGGGCACTCTGGGCACTCCCAGAAGTTTTAAAGACAGCAGAGGGAGCTGGATCACAGCAAGCACTTCACAGAAAAATAATGAATCAATCAATAAAACCGAATTTTGTTATAAATTATAAAATAAATCATAAATAATGTGGGAAAAAATCATCCCCCAGTCCGATCCAAGCTGCCATCGATTTGTTTGCACCAAAAATCCTCCCCAGTTTGGGGTTTGGTACAAAAAAAGGGAAATTTCAGCTCCAAATCATCCTAAAATCAGGTTTTTATTTCAGTAATTATTAACTTTTATTGATTTTCTTTTCATACCTCAGGTGAAAGTTGTGTACCACAGGGTGATGAGGGAAATCTCCTCGCTGAAAAAGCTTTGGCTGAAGGCTCTGAGCATCCCAGCAGAGGAGGAGGAGGAGGAGGAGGAGGAGGCAAAAGAGCAGGTAGAGCTCAGCCCAGCATGAGTTCTGGATGGAATAAAGGAAATTTGGGCATGGAACAGTAAATTGAATTTATACATGGAATAACAAAGTGAATTTATATATGGAATAAGGAAAAAAAATTGAATTTATGCATGGAATAACAAATTGAAACTATACATGGAATGGTGAATTAAATTTATGGAATAGGGAATTGAAATTGATACATAGAATAAATTGAATTTACACATGGAATAAATTGACTTTATAAATAGAAAGGTGAATTGAAATTATTCATGGAATAACAAATTAAATTTATACATGGAATGGTGAACTGAATTTATACATGGAATAACAAATTCAAATTATACATGGAATGGTGAAATTGAATTTACATATTGAATAGTAAATTGAAATTAATACATGGAATAAATTGACTTTACAAATGGAAAGGTGAATGGAAATTATACCTGGAATAACAAGTTGAATTTACACATGGAATAATGAATTGAATTAATTCAGGGAGTGGTGAATTGAAATGAATACATGGAATGGTGAATTAAATTTATACATGGACTGGTAAAATGGAATTATACATGGAATAAATTGAATTTACACATGGAATGGTCAATTGAATTTATAGATGGAATAGAAAATTGAATTTACACATGGAAAAACAAGTTGAATTTATACACAGAATAGCAAATTAAATTTATTAATGGAATAATAAGTTGAATTTATACATGGAATAGCAAGTTGAATTTACTCATGGAATGGTGAGTGAAATTTACACACAGAGTGAAAAATTGAATTCTCTCCTAGAAACTTTAAGCACAGCCGTGTAAAACAACACTTTTAGTGCAGCAATATTTCATATTTTACAGCAAAACAATTTGTCCATAAACAAGAGGAGACACCCAAAAACTGCAAGGGATCAGAGCAAAATAACAAAAAACTTGAGAAAGAAGTTAAAGATTAGGCAACATTTAAATCATATTTGCAACATTTCCATTCACTTGGAGGGTGGGAAAAGCTCGGAGGGTTGGGGACAAAAATCATGGGAAAGGCTTTGAAATTGCTGCAGGATTTAATGGCTTTGGGACAAATCTGTGATTTGGGTTTATAAGGAAAGGCAGGGGATGCCAGGAGGGTTAATTTTATAAAATTACATTTTTGATGCACAAAATCTGTGCTGTTCCAGGCGCCTCTCTCGGGGTCCCAGAGTCCCAGGATTTGTGGCATCAGTGACACCCCAAGTGACCCACGGGACTCCATCCCCCACAAGCTGATCCCACTGCTCCAGTCCCTGCTTCAGATGCTGCAGCAGGACAGAAAAAGCAATTTCTCACCTGAGAGCCCAGGTGAGAGAGGGGAGAAAGGCACTGCCACTCCCCCTTGTTGTATTCTAATATTATTTCAGCTTTAAATCCACGAGATTCTCCTGCAAATCAGGTTCTGGTCCCGTTTTGTTGAGGATCTCCTCGGGCTTAAAGAGTGAATTAAATCGGTGGAAATTCACCCCGGGCTGGGGTGAGCCATGAAATCACCTGTAGGATTCGGTGGTCCTCGCCAGCCCTCACCAAAGTTCAGGTAAATTTGGAAAAATGATTAATTTCTGGCAGAAAAATATTTCCCTGCTGTTTCTCGCCCAGGCTACTCCTCGAGGAGCACTTTGAAAGCCTCTGCTGCTCCCCCAGAGGCGCTAAAAAGTGAATTAAATCAGGAAACCATCCCAGCTTCCACACCAGCCCCTGCCCTGCTCCCCTCCCCTGCAGGAAGGATCCCCCACCTGCAGCAGGAAATGCAGAAAAGGTGAGAAATTCCTGTCACTCGCTCATTTCTGGCCATAAAAATCCATTTTTTGGGAGGTTTATCCCCGGGGGCTGTGCAGGAGATCCCAGGTCGTGTGTGGGTGAGGGCAGGGCCGATCTGGGGAGAGCAGAGGGCTTTGCTCGGTGTTTGTGCACATCTGCCCAGATGTTTCCAGGCTCTCTGTGCACATCTGGCTGCAGGTTCCTCTGGGAGAAGCACAGCTGGGAGCGGGCACAGCTGGAAATGGCCCTGCTGGCACAGGAGATGGGCACTCTCTGCTCCTTCTATCAGACACCCAAGGTTGGCACTGGGGCATCCCACACCTCACACGGGAGAAGAAATTTCCCCTTTCCCACCCCAATTCCTCTCACTTTTCCCATGGTGCTTCAAAAAAACTGAAGCAAGGAGTTTATCAGAGAAGGAGGGAAAAAAAAAATCCAATTATGGTGAAGAAAAACAGAACCTAATTCAGTTTTCCTCTCAGTGACAAGGCACAAGAAACAGTGGCCTCATTTTCAGTAACCTTTGGGTATTTAAGCTCAATGATGGCACCTAAATAAAGATTTTTTTAAATGGCATTTAAATGAACAAGGATTTTTTTAAATGGCATTTAAACGAACAAGGATTTTTAAAATCCCACTGCTGGCTCTTGAATGAACAAGGATTTTAAAAACCATCCCACTGATGGCACTTAAGTGAAAAAGGATTTTAAAAGTCCATCCAACTGATGGCATTTAAATGAACAAGGATTTTTAAAATCCCATTGATGGCACTTAAATGAATAAGGATTTTATTAAATGGCATTTAGATGAACAAGGATTTTTAAATGGCACTTAAACAAGGATTTTAAAAATGTCATTTAAACAAGGATTTTTAAAATCCCACTGATGGCACTTAAGTGAAACATTATTTTTAAAATCCCACTGGTGGCACTGAAATGAACACTGTTCATTTAAGGATTTAAATTAATTTAGTTTAAAGATTTTTAATTTCTGGCTGAGTATTTGACACCTCAGGCTCAGCTCTCCCTCAGCTGGTGCTGCTGGCCGTGGTGGGATGTCCGTCTGTCCGTCCATCCATCCCTTCCTCCATCCCTCCATCCTTCCAGGGGCTGCAGAGCGGGGCTGCCACGCTGGGCTCGCTCCTGGAGGAGCTCTCTGAGCACCACAGCCGGGCTGGACAAGCCCTGCTCCAGAGACACCTGGATGAAGCCAAACGTTCCAAGCTCAGCCCGGAGCTGGCCGTGCCCAAACAGCCCCGACATTTCCTGCAGGAGCTGCCCCAGCAGCTCTCCTTCTGCCTGCTCAGCCTGCCAAGCCCAGACCACCACCCCAGCCAGCAGCAGGTGAGTTTGAGGCGTTTTCTGGGTGCTTTTGTCACCCCCCGTGGGTGGCTCTGGCCATCCCATAGTTACCAGAGTGGCACTGTCACATCTTGTGACAAATCCCTTCGCCAGGATTTCTTCTCCTGGGAAGCTGAGAAAGCTGAGAGAAAAATGAAAACAGGAATTATCTGATTTGCTTCTCCTGTGTTTGGTGCTGTGGGATGTGGTTGGGGCATTGTTTACCAGCTGGTCATGGCTGGATTGGCTTCATGGGAATTGTTTTGACTTAACGACCAATCTGTCACTGTGACATTTTATAAAAATCCCTTGGCCAGGATTTCTTCTCCTGGCAAGATGAGGAGCCTCAGCTTCTCCCTGTTTTCTCCTCTGGAATGTGATTTGGAGAATTGTTCACCCAGCACATGAATTGTTTTAAATTAATGACCAATCCCAGCCAGCTGTGTCAGCCACGAGTTTCTATCATCGTTCTTGTTTCAGCCTTCTGATGTCTCCTTTCTCTTTTTCTACAGTATAGTTTTGCTATATCATTTTCTTTTAATAAAATATCATAAAATAATAAATCAGCCTCTGAGAACTTGGAGTCAATTCTCACCTCTCACCTCGTCCTGGGG